>NC_069391.1:50757500-51090000 GCF_027475565.1 Acinonyx jubatus | reverse complement strand
ATGTTGATGGCCTTCAAACCTTTAATTGGCCTGTATTTCTGAATGTGTTCATGTTTTCTCTTTCCACCACAAGTTAGCCCTGGGTAGACACATTTTGGAAACCTCTGCCTTGCTTTCACCATGTCCATGAAATTCCATATGATGTCACCTTGTTACTCTTAGGGAAGTACTCTCAGTGGCACTTGTACGTTTATGACACTAATCCTCTGCATTGGTGAAGTACTTTGTAGTTGACAAAGCACTTAGTTATCTTACCTGCATAACTCCTGGTGAGGTAGCTTTATACATCATTACCATGGAATATTACTCAGCTATAAAAAGGAATAAAGTACCGATACATGCTGCAACACAAAAGAAACTTGAAAACATTGTGTTAAGTAAAAGAAGCCAGAGACAAAAGACCACATAATAATATGATTTCATTTATATGAAATGTCCAAAATAGGTAATTCTACAGAGACCAAAATTTGATTAATACTTGTCAAGAAATGGGGCAGTGAATGAAATTGGGGGAGGGGACCGGGGAATGATGCAAATGGTTACAAGGCTTTTTTGTGGCATGATGAAACTGTTGAAAAAATTAGATTATGGCCTCATACAACTCTACAAATACATTAAAAATCACTGAATTGTATACTGTAAATGAGTAATACTTTGTGGCATATAAATTATACCTCAATGAAGTTATTAAATTTATAATTCATTTTTTTTCTACCTCACAGAGCTCAAGGACAAGGGACTTCAAACCAGCTGACACTGGGCCCCTTTCTTAGTATATATTTGGTTTCACATTTTCCCTGTCATGAGAAGAGGTACCCAGCCTCCTCTTAAAAGTCTCTCTTCCAAATAGCCCTCTGTCCCTTCTTCTCATGTCCAACTTGAACAGATAACAGCTTATAAGAGTCCCTGAATGCTTGAGCAGAATTAAAAAGAGAATATTCTTTCCTGTATGCTTTCCATTTTACTTTTTGGTATATTTTTATTAGAGCTTTGCAAGCAGTCATCTCATTTAAGAGCAAGTCTCCCAAGTGATGGAAAAGCACTGGGCTGAAACTTGAAAGAAAAGGAAGCCATTAGTGCTAGTTTGGAATGTTTGAATAGTGTTTAGAGCCTTTCCCCAATTAAATGTACAACTCTGAGCAACTCTAAACCTGTAGAAAAATATTTTCGTATTGTTCATCAAGTGCCGTGTGTGTGTGTGTGTGTAAAGGAGTATGAAATGCAACTATCCGTATATAGTTGATTGTGTGTGTAAAGTGTGTATATAGTTGATTGTGTGTGTAAAGGAGTATGAAATGCAACTATCCGTATATAGTTGATTGAGGCAGTAGGAAATGAGACAATAAAGTCAGTAGTTTCTATCCACACCCCACCTTGAAAGCATATTGGGAAAGAGGAACCAAGTTAGCTCTTAGATGGTGTGGGATACGGTGACATTACTCTGAATACGTGCTCCGGCTCTTGTAGCTGCCTTTCCTGTTACGTATACCCTGCAGCAGCAGAGGACACGTGAAGTTCTAATACTAGAGACTGCGTGTAGAAAAGCAAACCAGGAGTGGACGTGATGGGGGTAGCCTCCACCACTTCCCTTCTGACCTCAGCATGAGCTTGCAAGGTGTGAGTCTCCAGAGAGTTGTCTTTAGCACAGGCAGCAGACCTTGAAGCTTGGAGCACAAGCAGATTGGTGCATCTGTCAGTGCAAAGCCTTCGCAGGCAGTGATGGGCTGCTTAACATTCAGGAAATTCTGTCCAGGATTATAAATCAAATCTATATCTCTGTATGTGTTCTGTCATTAAGGTGCTTTTTAAACATTTCGTTCAGATGATGGAATTTCTGCATATGTGAATTATCAAACTTGATATCTCAGACAGGCATCCATCTTTCTGTTTTGTGTGGTTATTCTTTGTTCCTGATTTAATTCCTTTGTCAGTAGGTCAGTGATTTTCTATATAAGATGGTGGGTCTGGTATCCAGTGGCTGTCCATCCACTTTTATGACTATCTCTGAAGTCTCTTCATATCTCTTCCCTGTTGTTATTTAAGGTTAAGCTTATGATTTATTATTGCTGTTATGAGCGTGATGTTAGCTTCCTTTGGCTTAGGAAGAGTGTTTACCTCAGAATAGAGCTTGGCTGCCACATTTGGTGATACACGATGCTATATGGAAAGCTGATTATGTTGGTGTGTGAAATACTTGCAGGACATCTCTCAGATATCTTCAGATACCTGTTTGCTTGCAGTTTGTCCCCGATGTTTTCTTCTGCAAGGCTGAAGTACCTACCTGGGATGTGTGGAGGAAGGCAGTCCAAGCACAGTGATGGAAATGGAGCGTATTCTAAGCTGCTTGCCCTGCAGTGCAACTGGGACTCAACAGCTGTCAGTTATTCTACCTTTCATGGGCATGTCCTGTGGTTCCAAATGATACTTCTATAGGCAGAAAGAGAGATGGAAGAAATACTAGACACAAAATCAGGAGGTTGTATTTCTGTTGTCTGATTCCTGGTAGCCTTTAGGTCACATGTATTTTGCCTTGGATCCCATTGCACTAACCTGTATCACATATATAGCAGTTGCCGTGGTCACAATTTTAATGGCTCTTGGAATGATTGTTCCAACCACAACCCCACTGTCCTCCTTTTCCATTCTTCGGGTTTGCTCACACTTCATTTGAGAAACTAATTCCTTGTTTTCTTTGATCCTTTCCAGGTTTTCCCTGTAGTTTCTGTTTGTGGTTGGTTTTTTTTTTTTTTTTTCATGATCTTTTTTGTTGGTTTCCCCCTCTGCTAGCCCTTAATTATTGGTGATGCTCAGGGTTCCCTCCTTAACCCGTAACCACTTGCTGGTGCATGTTCTCCTTGAGCGATCTCATCTGTTGGTTTTCTGGTTTTACAAGTCACATATACATACAGTGTCGACTCCACATATCTGTCTCTTGCCCTGACCTCTCCCTACAAGCTGAAACTCGTATATTCAGTTGCCTGCTGGACATATGTACTTGGATTTCAAACCTAGTGAATCTAAACCTGCTTTAAATAGATTGTGTTCATTTGTGTTCCGCCATCCATTTGCTCAAGTCTAAAACCTGGGAATCATCTTAGAGTTCTCTGCTTCTCTCTTACACCAAACGGGTCACAAAGTTTGCTTGCTTACCTTAGGCCCTAAATATTTACTGAGTCCATCCTTAATCCCAGAGTTCTTGGTTCACGTCCTCATCTTCCACCTGTATGATTCTGGTAGCAATCTGACTGGT
The DNA here is from genome assembly GCF_027475565.1 of Acinonyx jubatus. Classification (NCBI taxonomy): domain Eukaryota; kingdom Metazoa; phylum Chordata; class Mammalia; order Carnivora; family Felidae; genus Acinonyx; species Acinonyx jubatus. Next base: position 51,086,750 of record NC_069391.1, on the reverse strand, counting down.
GTCTTTATCTCCAGTCTCATTTTTTTTTTTTCAAGTAAGTCTTCACTTTGTAATCTAATGATTTAAAAATTGATTTAGCTGTGTCATTCCTCAGCTTAAAGCCTGCTAATGGCTTTCTATTAATGCTGAGATAAAATCTAAGGTCTTATGGTAAGTCACTTTGGAAAACATTTGGGCAGTTTCTTAAAAAGTTTAATATATGTTTACCACAAGACCCAGTGGTTCGACTCCTAGGTTTCTACCCAAAAGAAATTAAAAATATATCCACATAGACATGTATGCAAATATTCTTAGTGGCATTATTCATAATAGCCCCACACTGGAAGCAGTTCAAGTGTCCATCAACAGGAGAAGAATGGATACACAAAATGTGGTATAACCGTGCAGTGGAGTACTTTTCAGCTATAAAATAGAACTCAGCTATTGATACAGGTAACAGCGTGATGAATCTCAGATGCCTTATGCTTAGAGAAAGAGGCCAGATATTTAAAATTGCCTATTGAGGCATCTGAGTGGCTCAGTCAGTTAAGTGTCTGACTTTGGCTCAGGTCACGATCTCATGGTTCATGGGTTTGAGCCCCGCGTCGGTCTCTGCACTAACAGCGCAGAGCCTGCTTGGGGTTCTTTCTCCCTCTCTCTGTCCCTGCCCTGCTCATTCTCTCTCTCTTTCTTTCTATCCCTCTCTCTCTCTCAAAAAAAAAAATATATATATAATAAAATAACCTACTGTATGTTTGCATTTATATGGCATTTCTAGAAAAGGTAAAATTATGGAGATGAAAAGCAGATAAGTGGTTGCCTAAGGATGGCAGTGAGCATTGACTGAACATGGGCACTTGGGGTGATGAAACTGTTTAAAGCTAGGTTGTAGTGATGCTTGCACAACTCCATTATTTACTAACACTCAAAACAAAACTGAGGTCTTTGGCATGGCCTAGACGGCCCACAATCACTTGATCTCTCCTTCTTCCTACAACCTCAGTTCTTGTCACACCGTCCTTTATATTTTGATATCTTGCGGCACTGAAATATCTGTACTTTCCTGCAAATACTGTGTTTTTGCTTGTTTGCTTTTTGTCGTGTAGTAGCTTCTACCTGAGAAAGCTTCTTTCTTCATCCTGTGTCTACTTTTCCATCTCACTTAATCTCATTTGAGAATCAGCACAGGTATCAGCTGCAGGAAGGTTTCCCCAGTCTTGACTTCTCATCAGGCTACAACCAAATTGTCTATCCTAGGATCTGATTACAGTCTACTTTTTTTTTTTAATACACTTGCCCCATTTTATTGGAATGGTTTAAGTATCCATATATCCCACCAAACTGTAAGTTTCCAGAGAGCATATGCCATGTCTTAAATTTGCATACAAAACCTCCAGTGCTAACAAACTCCCTGGTACATAGTAGGCATTCAAACTGAGTACTTTTGCATTCATTCCATTTGGTGAATTAAAGTAAAGGTGATTTGTTTTTATTTTTGTTTTTTGTTTTTTTTCAGAATGGGATTTGCATCAAAATAACCCTGATTTGGGGGAGGGGGGTAACAAAGCATTTTCTTTTCAAACATTTTGCATGGTATTTTCTCTTTTCCAGGAAAAGGAACTTTTCCTGGTTTATTATCTACCTTTGGTGTACTATAAATAGCACTCGACCAGGTAGAAATTGTATCTATTAGTGCTCTCCAGAGAAAAAGAACCAGTGAGATATGTAGGCAGAATTTCTTCTTTCCCAAGATAACCTCAGTTTTGTTCTAAAGACCTTTTAGTTTGTTGATTGGATTAGGCTCAACTGCATTATTAAGGATAATCTTCTTTACTTAAAGTCAACTGATTGTGGATATTAACCACATCTATAGAATATTCTCACAGCAACACCTAGATCAGTGTTTGACTGAAAAGCTACGTACTATAGACTAGCCAAACTGACACATCAAATTAACCATCACAGAAAAGACATCTAATTTTTCATTGTAAGAGAACTTAGAACTCTCCTGGTTATCTGAGCATACCCTGGGCCTGCCCCATTTTGTGAATGAGGAAACAGAAGCTCAGTGAGTTTGTGGTTTCATTTCACAAAACAGAAAATGGCTTTCCCGCAGTTTCTCCTACAAGTGAAAGCCTAGGGCTACTCCATCTTGCCTTATCAACTGAGTCATCAGACATTAGGTTCTACATCATTTATTAACAGGACTGAATCCTCAAGTAAATTACTGGTACCTCTTATTTCTCTTTCTGAGTTCTGTTTTCTTAAGAGAATTTATGACTCAGCTTTAAATAGAACTTTAAAAATAGTACATGACATAATTCTGGCCTCAAGTATAGAGTCTATTTTTAGCACACACTGTCTTTTTGTATTTTGTTCGGTTTCAATGGCTTATGTATTGCAGTGGACTATGAAAATGTGTACTTTTTTCCTATCGTCAGAGATGGGAAACTTTATGGAAATATTCTCCCCCTCTGATGGGGGAGAATTACCCTTTCTCTGGTAAGGAACTAGATGATTTGGGAAGTTGAAAAATAGAGAAATGCTGGTTTTCTTTTATTCTGCACATTTTTTATACTTTTTTTTTATTTTCTAGAAGACAAAAATAGGATCGTTTGCAAATGACACCATAAGTGATAGTGTAAACGATCTTTCTGGGGAGGGACTGAGGCTCTGCATGAAACTTCTATGATCAATCCTGCTAACGCCCTTTGAAGGGTGTATGCAAGTAATTAGCTACATAGTCTAAGGGAAATTCTCACCTTGGGGAAATAGGGCTTAGAAAGTTACTACTTTTAACCCCAGAGAATCATACCAGAAATCATTATAACATGCTGCAAATCAGTTACTACATTTTCCATATAGTATTTGACCAGAAGCAAGATAGGAAGATTGGAAGCTAGAAATAGGGTGAAGTGCTTAACTCACCCAAACTTATTTTAAAGTTTTTAGCTTCAGATATTTAAAGAAAATCGGTTTTCATCTTATTGAATTCTTGGGGGTGGGGAGGAGTCGCTAATTTTTACATTATGCAAGAGGAATCTTTACACTTACCACTATTCAATATACAGATTCTATTTGAGAGTAAGAAATAGAATTAACCCAATTTAGATAGATAAAATGCCTTTAATCATTCTCTAAGAAAATTAGAAGTTTCTGGATGGGAAAAAATACATATTTTTTTGAAATTCACTTCCAAAACATCATGGCATTTAAGCATTCCAATTTAATGACAACTGAGAAAAACTAGTGTGAAACTTATATTCCATGAAGTGAATCCACTCTGCCTTTCAAACATGGGAATACCACCATCTGGAAAAACAAGATCTACTTGTGTTTAGCCAAATAATCAAGAAAGTACTGCTGTAATTTTGACTCTCCTGTTTCCTTCTGAATATTTGGTATGTCATCAAGTATAATTTTTATTTTTTGGTACCTTATTAATGAATGATGATTAAAGAACTTTCATGAGTATGGGCTTCTTTTATTTATTACCATAGGTGATGCCTTTCTACAAGTACTGGGAATACAGTACAGTGTCCCACAGGTGTAGTTATCATAACTTCTTGAAGAACTTGCACATTCATAATGTGCTTTAATGGATTTACATTAAACTTAGTTTTTTTTAGCCAAATATAAAAAACAACTTAAAATTTTGCCTGTCATATGAGTAAGATCATGTTAGGACATAATAAACCCGTATTTTAATAATGATTATTGATAGTTTATAATGTGCTCTTTATATGTACATTCTAATTTAATTCTTTAAAAAAAAAAACACCCAGTGTTGAATGGTGTTGTTTTTCATTTCTTAGGAGAAGAAATTGAGGCATTAAGAAGTTATGCATCTTCTTTTATATACAACCATTTGGTGTCATTGTCAAGGTCAAATTCATGTCTCAATTCTAAATCCATTTCTAAAATCTTAATTCAAGTGGCTCTCATTGACTTCCTTGTCAATGAGATTTCATTATACATATAAATAATTTTGTTGATCTACAGTGCAGATGGGCAGGATAGTGTATGAGTTCTACTTTTTGCTCTGAACAAACTAGCTGTGATTAACTTATGGAATGTCAAAGTAATTCTGTTTTAATATGAATAAATACATAGTGCAGCACATCATAAAATTATTTTTGATTTTGTAAAAAACATTTGGGAAAAGTATTATATTACTTTCTCTCATGTGAGGGGATACACACACACACACACACACACACACACACACACACGAACATGTTGGCCTGTGTGTGTATTTATACACACATATGTGTATATGCATATAGACTAAAATACATACATATTTAGAATCAGGATTAACGGGAAGAATATATATTATTAATACTAATTATCATTGTTCCAAAAGTAATTTGGCAGGTGAATGTAGAATGGTTACAATTAGAAGAGAATTTTCTTTAACCTTGGCTATAAATAAACTATCCTTAATAATTAAATTTTCTAATTTTTTGCCTGTTACTGGTAGAGAAAAAGATATTGCACTTAGAGGGAGATTAAACTCTGAGAAAGGAGGTACAGAACCAGTGCTAACTCATAGTTTAGGGTCTTCCTTTAATTAACGTACAATTTTTGACCTTAGGATAATTCATTGAGATCATTTTTTCCACTGGTAATTGAATGTCTACTTTGCAAGCACTGTGTTAGGTACCACAGTCTCAAACATTTTTAGACAAAGAAGCAGGAGATATGATTCCTGCCTTTAGCATCTTAAAATTCAGATGAGCAAAGATCTTCAGCAATTTTATTAATGAAGTGGCTAGTTCCAGGTAGTCCAACAGATGATATGCTTTATTAAGAATGCATATTAAGTCTAATAACTTCCTGCTAGGGTGGGCAGTCAAGATGACAGAGAAGGTGAAATCTGGGTGAGCATTTTGAATAGTTGGTAGGATTTAAAAAATAGAAAAAGGAAATAGGTCCATGTACAAGGCAGAGGGAATAAACACAGTGCATTTGGTGGATTGTAAAGAAACCTGGCTTTGTATGATGTAAAATAACAGAACTGAACAAAAACAGAGAAGTAGGAAGTAAATCACTTTGCAGGTGTATGTGGTATGAATGAATTTGGTATTAAGTCTGATGAATTTCACTGATGTGATTTTTCAAGGAGATCACCGTAAAGGCAGTCAGAAACATGGGAGTTGAGTCATCAGTGTTTAGTAAATGAAACACAATGCAGGGAAGAATCAGAGCTGTAACTAGAGGGGGTGTCTTCTTCCCAGAGGTTACAGTTAGTATGGAGGAGGATGAGTCATTGTTGGAAAGCAGTGCAGCGTCCTCTGGGCTGTGAACAGTGGTCATTTATTTAAGCTGTCTCTTACTACTGGTTCCCTTTGACATTTTTCTTATTTGGTACATGGAGAAAAAATAGCATGAGACAACACTACTGCAGGCTCAGAATTAAGACTTTTAATTTAAAATGTGAGTTGACTATATTCTTTTTCTTTTTTTGGAAAGTTGTGCCTTTTGAAATACCATCCTGAGTGAGGTGATAAGTCTTATTTGCCTCACTGTATGCTTTCTCTTGTCAACCTAACATTAATATTTACAAAAAGACATTGTAGTTCAGTTCCACAGATCTTAGCTGAGTACCTGTTATGAGGAATACAATGCAGAGTAAGATAGAGGAAGGTGAAATTGCTGTTTTGATTGAAACACAGAGTATATGTAGAGTGTAATAGATAAGATGAGAAGTGTAAGCTCTCAATGTAGTTAAGTGGGTACAGTTGAGAGTTTTGAATAGAGGAGTTGTTGTTTGATGTTTTTGTTTTGTTTTGGGTAGCATAGGGGAGTATATTGGCTTATTTGTACTGTTTTGTTTGATTCAAATACCTTTTGCTGATGTTCATTTAAATTTAAAAACAATTTTTTTAATGTTTATTTTTGAGAGAGAGAGAGCTGGGGAAGGACAGAGAGAGAGAAACACAGAATCTGAAGCAGGCCTCAGGCTCCCAGCTGTCAGCACAGAGCCCAATGTGGAGCTTGACCTCATGAACCCTGAGATCATGACCTGAGCCAAAGTCCAAAGCTTAACTGACTGAGCCATCTAGGTGCCCCAAAGTTCATTTAAATTTAAATAGGTGATCAATTTCTCAAGGGCTAGCATATTAGCCAAATTACATTAAACAGTATCCAAAAATATTCAATACTATGAATTCTTAGTTTTTAGGGACCACCTCACTGGAAAATAGTAGGGCGAAATTATTCTTAAGTATATGGTATTAGGTAAGGAAAACAAAATTCATTGTTGGCCAGATAAGATCAGGGAGCCTATATTCCTCACCTTGACTCATTCATAAGAAGACAGAAGTTTTAGTAATGATATTTAAAGATCAGGAGGGGAAAATATTTGCTATACTGCTAAGAAATGAGTCAGTGTTATTTAAGCCCACTGTTTAATTCAATGCCTTGATATATTTAGATCCTTTGTGACTTGAAAAGAAGATAGCCCCAAGAACAATGTAGATGTCATTTTGAATATTGCCTTCTCCAAGAATCTAATTAGATAAGAAATTTTTATATCAGCCAACCAATCAGACCAGTACCAGAATCTAACTGCTAGCCTCATTTAGTATGTTTGGTGAACTGTTTCTCTCAGAGCAGTTCAAAATCAGCTTTTGTAGAGAAGAGAAAGAGCTTAATATCTCTCAATCCAACTTTCTCTCTATCTCTTCCTCCCATACCTGCACTCACACCCACACCCACACTAAGTATTTTAAACCAAATATTTAAAGCCAATGGACTGATGAGTTGTCCTTGGTGTGAGTCATAGGACTAGTTCTAAATTATTAATGGCCATTGTAATTCCATTTGGTATTCTGTTTGATAGTGAGTCAGCTATTGTGATGCCAACTTGTTTTTAGATGCAAAAAGGGGGGAAATTAACATCATTCTCAGATGAGCAATATGGGATTGAATGTGATATAGGCCTTGTGCTTTTGATAAGGGCCGTATTTTATTCCCCAGAGATGATCAGAATGTGATTAACCCAGGATTACCAGGATTTGCTAATGTTACCATAAATGGAGACATTTTTGGCTATTTTTTTGGTGACAGTTTTGTAAATAAAAATTAAATGTCTCCTTCACAGGTCATAGGAGGATCTGTTTTTGACCCAAATGGGATGTTGGGATATAGTGAGTTCCTTGACATTGGAGAAAGGTAGAACTGAGAGTTGGTTGAGGGCTATGCAGTATATATTTTTTGATTTTGTAGGAGTTTGACTAGAGTTTCCCAGCCCAAATTTAACTGAAAACTATGTAATTCAAGAATAATAAGACACAAGAGGGGCTAAATGTGAGCTAAAACTGTCATCTCTGAACAAAGTGAAAGGGAGTAAACCTATAAAAATCACAGTAAAAATTTGTTTGCTGATAGAAAAAATTTGATTATTAATAACCTGTCAGGCCCTTCTATTTCCTGATTTTCTATAACTTAATTCCAAACATTCAGGTCAAGTCACTGGCACTTGGGTCCCACTAGAAAGTTCTAAACTGAATTCTGGGACCTCCCTACCCCCATTTCTGGTTTGTTAAAAATCTTTAAGAAAGCAGGCAAAGAAGTTGACTTCTTTCCCAGATCACAGGCTTTTGATTAGGTGGTGTTGATGCTAGGCAAATCCTAGATCTGTATGGACTACTGAAATAATTGATAACTAGCATCGTTTAGGACACAGGTTAAGTGAGGGTTGATGTCAAGGACCCAGGGTTAAGGCAGTGAATCTAATGGAACTTCAGGCAGGGAAGGCCAGCACCATGGACAGCTCCCCCAAACTAGGCTGGGGATGCAAAGGAGTCTATGGTTTAGCTTGGAAAAAATGCATTCAGGTCCTTGTTCCACTTCTTCCTAGCTAACAGTCTGTACCATGGATAGGAAATTTAACTTATGCAACCCTCAGTTTTCTCATCTGTGACATGGGAATAATATGTGATCTACATAGTTCTTGTGATGCCCATATTAGATGACAAATTGCAAGTGAAAGTAGGTGTCAGCTATACAAATGAAAGATACTAATATTGTTTTTATTAACCTTACACTTTTAATAATTGACCTTTATTTACCTACGGTTGTATTATGTTAATGAAAATTGCTGGATTCTTCTCAAGATTTCACACTACAGTTAAAAAACAAAACAACAACAAAAAAAAAAACAACTGGGGAAACCAGGATACTATAAGCAGGTATATACTTCATCGGTGAGAGAAGGGAACTAGAATTTACCATCTGTCTTGTAGGTTCAGACATAGGTTCTTATACTTGATACACTATTTAATTTTCATAACAACTCTGTGTACCTAGCAAAGAGTAGAGGAGTCTGTCCATGCCATGGCCATTCATCACAACACATTCCTTCTGTTACTTATGCTGGGGTGAAATGGGTGGCATCTGGTATGCAGGTCCTGAGTGGTGGTAGAATTTGTACTTTCAGTTTCTCCAATACTAGTCTCTTCTAGAGGTTTTCCTGATAGCAGAAAGCAGGAGTGAAGGAGAGAGAGACAGAGACAGAGAGAGAGAGAGATAAAAAGAAAGGAATACACTAAAGCTCCCAGCAAGGGGATATCGGGGCTTCCGTTGCCAGGAGACAGAGCTATATATCCAAGGACTCCTTTAGAAGGAGATGAACCAAACTTACAAGATGACCCAGGTTGTTACTGAGATTGTTGTAGGTCTGGCCTTGGTGGTGGCCTTTTCTGCAGAGACCTTCAATCCAGCAGTTATTAAAGAAAATAAAAATTCATACTTCAGTATCTGTGTGTGATAACTTTAATACAGTGACATCTTTGTAAAAAGCATCTAACTACCTTTATAATTAGAATATTTTAAGAGCAACAGAAGTCTCGAGTCATTAGCACTTAATATTCCTGCCTTTGATGAAACTAAGGTATTTTTCTTGTGACCCATTCATAAATTTTTATTAGATTTAATTTAAATCTTTATTTCAGAACAAAATAGGATATTTAACTTTTTAATAAACATGAATTCTACATATGGAAAATGACCATTTGCATAAATTAATGACTATAAAATGTATAATAATGGGAATTGATTGGGTAGCAAAGAAATACCCTTAACTTCTTTCTGTATGGTTTATCTCATGTTTATAAGGATATAGACAGCTACAGGAAGCTTTATAAGATTAGTATTCAAGCCCTTTCATCTGAAGATCAGCTGGGCTGATTTTTTTTTCTTACCAGTTTGATAGATGCTTGTGATTATCTGTTCAATAGCCCATGGAGAAATAGATGGAAGAAGTAGCAATTTTCTACCTAGGTAGCATTTTAGATCCATTATCAGAGGGAAATGATAATTGTATGATGCTGTTGTCCCTCAGAACTTTCAAAAGGCAAATGTTAGTGATTAGGTAGTTATATAATGATGTATATAATAAAGAACACTGGGGTTGAAAGCAGAAGAAATAAGTTCAAATTCTTGTTTCAATACCTACTGGGTGCCTGATCTTTGGCAAATTGTTTAAACCTTCTGAGCCACAGTTTCCTCCTATGAAAATAGGACTGTCCCCCATGTCAGAGAATGGCTGTAGGAAAAATAATAGTAGATGATGTTTGTGAAAGTGCTTGAAACTGTTAACACACATTTTGAAAAGAAACTTTATTTATAATAATTCTCCTTTTTGCTTGTTTTCTTTAGAAAGTGAGTGAGAAGGTTGGAGGAGCTGAAGGAACCAAGCTGGACGATGACTTCAAAGAGATGGAGCGGGTAAGTCTTGACCCTTAGAGCTCCCTTTGACATAAAATTGTCTAGCATACTGAGAGGGGAAGGGCTCTTCTCTGGTACCTGAAAATGCATCTTGTTATTGTAAAATATACTCTCCTTTTAGTGTATATTTTAAAACAGAAGACGCAAAGTATTCTCTCTTCCCTTTGTACTGAGAACAAAGCTTCAGCAAAGGTGGAATGTCATAATGTACTTTCTTGGTGGATTTTATCATTAATTTTCCAAATAGGACAACGTGAAGTTGTGCTTGAATGGGGGGTGGAGTGTGAAAAAAATAGGGGAAGGTGGAAAATGGTGTCCTGAGTGTCTGGGAGAGTTTGAGTCACTGCCTGGCCTTGGTGGACCTCTGGGCAGGGCCATGTGGTGGCAGCAGGTGTGGTGGACAGTATGCATGAAGGGACCTGTGGGCTTGGCCATGGTGCCCTTGAACTGCTTGACCCACAAGTCAGTTTATTGCTCTGAGTCTTATTTTTGTGTAAATGTAAAATGAGAATACTAATCCCTAGTTGGGGGACTTGTGTTAAGGATGAAAAATAAGGTAAATCATTTAGTGTTCTGCCTAAAAGATAGCTGATTCTCAGCAGGTGAGGGTGGAGGTGGCAAACAGAATAGCCCATTTCATTTCTCTTGTAACATCACCGTATTTTCTCTTTGAGACAGTTCATAGCAAGTGATAATCTAGGCTTATGGTGAAGAGTGTGTGTTGCATGTTGCAAAGAATTGTTTCTGGTGTTCAACTGATGGGTAAAAGATCTGGCAATACAAACCCTGTGCTTGGACAGAGAGGATGTCAAAAGCCTATAGTACCTGGAAAACTGCATTTTTACTTAGGTCACATCAGTTCCAGTAGGCTGCCTCAGTTTTGCCATTTGTGGTCTTTGTGTGAAGAGCCAAACGAAGAAAGTTGCTTAGGTGCTTTGTGCTTTGTCTTTTTCAGTTCTTTCTTTTGAGTTCATTGATGAGTTCAGCAAATTCTTATTTTGTGCTTCTATGAGCCAAGCATGTAGGATACAGCAATGAACAGAATGAGTACGAATTATTAGAAATTAATGTTTCTGTAAAAGAAACACCAAGTAAGAGAGAACAGGACCCATTTGAGTTCCTGGGGAAAAAAAAATGAGTTGCCAAGGGAGAGGGGTCTTATGAGATGAGATTGTGTAGTGTTAATGTAACTGATCATTCTGGCCGAGTTCTTGAGACAGATCTCACTGATAGCACAGGTACCCACTAGAAAGGAGATTTAATACAAGAGTCATGAGGCCCAACCAGAAGTCTGGGAGTCCAGCCTCTTACACCTAATACCTGATAGCTATTTGCCCCCACTGGGGCAATTAAAATCTGCATTGATCCTTATTTCTCATCTCTGGACAGTTCTCAGTACTGCCTGATGAACCAAAGCTAGAACTCTCTGGTGTTCATAGTTCTGGAAATGGTATTCTACCCCTTTGTTTTCTACAGCATCTGAGAACAGATACTGATACATTTGCCTAGAATGACTGGATTCCTCTATTCCCTGTAATATTGGGGTTCCTCACACCTCATAAGAAGCTGCCCTGTGGGTCTGTTAATTTGCACCAGCTTCTGTCTCCAGCCATTATTTCTTAATCTCCCCTTCCTTATCCTTTGATTCGTCCCTCTCCCCTCAGGAGAGAATTTATAACATCCTCCCTGGTCCCATATTGTTAATGACAGATTAGTCAGGCATTGAGGAATTCAGAACCAAGGAGTCAGAATTTGAGTTGAGCTTTCAGCGTCTGCCAGGACTAAAGATAATAAGCTAGGTAGCTCATTGACTAAGCTAAGACAAACTTTCCATTTTTTAAATGGAACTAAAAAGAACAGGAAATTTAGAGAAAAGAGTAGAATTTATCACTGAGCAACTAATTAAGCCTTTGAATCCATGCCCATCTTGCAAACTAATTGAAATGAAAGAAGATCTTGTAAGTATTTTCCTTCAGGCAAAGACTCAAAGGCATCTCTGGGCTCAAAGGTAAGGTTTATTTCTCCTATTTCCTAGAAAATAATTAGTTTCTGAAGCTTTTGTCTCAAAAAAGATATTTTTTGCTGATTATTTGAGGAACACACCTTTGGTTTTATATTTGGGTTTATCTCTAAGTAAATTGATAGATTTACATTTCAGAGCAGTGTGGAAGTTAATTTCATTTTACTACACATATTTGTTTGTTTTACCTATGGCTCTGTGCACATTTTACACTCTACCTATGCTCAATTTGCATTAAAGGTAAAGATTTCTGTGATAACTGGAAAGCACATGCCTTGGATTTGGAATCTCAAATCTTTTCTGTCCTGTTAATTTATTAATGACTCACAAAAATATTTTAGCTCGGTGTTCCCAAGCCTGCAGAAGAATCACCTGTCCACAGTCAGTTTTCTGATCATCAGGCATTTTGGGTACAGAGACCTTTGTTCAGATGCATTCTCAGAGGTGCAATTAGACAACAAAATGAAATAAATTAGAGGTTTGCATCAATCAGCACTAGTTGGAAAGAGAAGTGGGTATTCCTAGATGTTGTTTCTCTAATCAGCCACCCCAGCCACTCTCCTGCCAAGATGCAATAAAATCACACTTGGGTCTCTTAGCACTCATGGCTCCCAGAGCTGATTGGGTGGAACCCTGCAACTCTGTTGTCTCTGCAGGACCGCTGCCTATAGCCACTTCTTTCCTCCCCTTAAATACCTTGTCTAGAATTGTTTATGTTTTAGTTTAAAAAAATTTTTTTTCAACGGTTTTTATTTATTTTTGGGACAGAGAGAGACAGAGCATGAACGGGGGAGGGGCAGAGAGAGAGGGAGACACAGAATCGGAAACAGGCTCCAGGCTCTGAGCCATCAGCCCAGAGCCTGACGCGGGGCTCGAACTCACGGACCGCGAGATCGTGACCTGGCTGAAGTCGGACACTTAACCAACGGCGCCACCCAGGCGCCCCTATGTTTTAGTTTTAAATGGTATCTGTTGCTTACAAGATCTGTTAAATACAGACTAAAGTTCTTACTGTGGTATAGACATCTTGTAGATATGTTTATTGAGAAGCTGCAGATTTTTTGTCAAGAGGAAGTTCTAGAATTTGAGGATCTGTAATTCCTTCTTAAATCTCCATCTGTTGCTACAGTGATACTGTGGTTTCGTAGGTGTGTGTGCGTGCATGTGTGTGGTTATATTCATTAATTCATATGGTATATCCGTAAATGCGTCCTCCTTGTACAAAGTGTTGTGGTGGGCATCAGGAATACAAAGATGATTAAGGCACAGTTCTTGCCATCAAGGGACTTCCAGTTTTGATGGAAGAAATGTGGCTTACAGGACATGGTGCTTGGCACCCTGTGGAGATTCCCATGGAAGACCTAGCTCAGGTTGGTTAGATTGGTGGAAGCTTCCTAGAGCAGAGGGTGCCTGAGCTAAATGCTACAATTTTCTCTTGCCCTGATATAGGAGGAGTGTAGTGTCCCTTTTCGCAGCATGAAAAGTATCTTGGGAAATCTCTTTTCTTGAAACCAGAAGAGGTCATAATGGTTGGAAATGTGGTTGTATACCACTTCAGTGAGAATGGAATTCTTAAGGGCTGCCTCCAATTTTAAGACAAGCAGGATGTTGGAGAAGAATGGGAAGAAAGCCGTTCCATGTGAAAGTGTGAAAGAGTGGGTTGTTGGCAGAGTGGGATGTGGGGAAAAGTCAGAAATGAATGTCCATGGTCATCATCTTCATACACTTAATTAGTCATTGGGTGGAGGGGGGTTGTTACAGCTTTCTATCCAACTCCAAGTGGTAGAAATAGAATTAATGAGTAGGAACTGTGAAGAGATAGAGTCAGGCTCAATGTATGAAAGAACTTCTGGTTCTCAGAGCTGCTTAAAAAAAGGAAGCCATGGCTATAACTGAATTCCCCGTCATTGTCCATGTTTAAGCAGAGGCTAAAATCACCTTGTGAAGTGGTGTGAAGCACACTAGTCATCATCTCTTGAGTATTGTGGCAAGTAATTTGGAACTAATAATGTCACATTTAAATAATACCACTGGATTGAACTCTGGCGATTGATCTCAAATGAAGAAGGAAGGAGTAAAGTCTGGGCCAGCACACTCAGAGTAAAACATATGTGAGCACACCCTTTGGAGTCTGTCATGACTATGAATGTCTTTTTCATGGACATGGTGGTAAAACAGAAGGTGTGGATGACTGTACTAAGACCCTCACTCACTGGTATACTTGTAAGATGGGTAAGAGCCCCAGACAAGATGAGCTCTAAAAACAGCTTTCTGGTGATCCTGAAATTCAGGGAAGTCAAGGTTCTTCTCAGCTGTGTGTTTACAATATACTTCCATGCTGATACTCATTAAAGGTAATGCCTGTGAAGATTAGCAAAAAAATACGTTGGGGAAATCTCAGCCTAATGCCTTGTTTATTTTTGTTTTTCAACACACTATTAATCAGGCTTTCCAAATACCAGATAACTGCTAGAAAGCAGAGCAATTTGGGAACAGGTACATTAATTCTTCTGAGCCAGTAGGGAACTATTAAAACATCCTTATTGGGCCAGCCTGTATCTTACTGCCAGACAAACTTTCCCAGGGTACTGATTCCATTATGTCTCTGTGACTTGCTTAATTAGGTGTCTCATTCAGGGTTCTCATTAAGTGGGTACGTGTGCATTCTTAAAAGGTTCCTTTTCTTAACTTCAGTGATAGAAAAATTAAGATTTTCAAAAGATGTAGTGTTCATATGGCATGTAACTGTGAGTTACCCCATGTCCGAGTGGATGCTTAATTCATCTGTTTATTATTGATCACCAAACCTACACACTGTCCTGCTCCGTTTTAAGATCTTTTAATTTTTTTTCTTAAACTCTGCTCCTGCCTCCCTGTGACAGCATCTGGGATGATGGAGTATCTGACAGTATAAAGTCATATCTTTAATTCTTTTTTTGCCCCACAAAGAATGCTGTATAGTTCATGTGTGTTGCCAGCTAAGTTCAGGATGCAATGTCTACTTTTTCTCTAGTGGAAAAGGTAATATTCAGATGCCTCAGAACAAAATCATATTCTAGTCAATGTGGTGCCTTTTGGTTCTGTTGTGTCTTATCTCTAGAGGCTGGGGAAGCTGATGAAATGTTCAGCATCCATAGATTCACTGTGGCACACATTGGTGAAAATAGAACCTTAGCAAGGGATTGGCAGACTTCTTCTGTAAGCATATTAGGCTTTGTGGGTCAGAGAGCTTCTGTAGCCTCTGTTGAAACTTCTCATCTCCACTATTGAAGAGCAAAAGCAATTATTGATGGTGCCTAAAAGGAATGAGCATAGCTGTGTTCCAGTCAAATTTATTTAAAGACACTGAAATTTGAATTTCATGTCATTATTATGTGCAATGAAATGGTAGTCTCCTTTTGAATTTTCCCAATCATTTAAAAAAATAAAAACAGCTAGTGACCCAGATTTGGCCCACTGGCCATAGTTTGCCAACTCTTGCTTTTCTTGATGAAGAAAAATGTTATAGTGAGTACAGCAGGTTAAGAGAGCTATTTTTCTCCCTACCCAAAGTTGTAAATCACAAGACTAGATCGTGGAGGGAGAACCTTCTGATTCTAAAGTATGAGTGTTGCTAAAATCCTGGTATTGAGAATATTGAGGAAAAATGACCAGAAGAATATATGTCTATGCTTTTACCTTCAGAAAAAAACTTACATTGAGTTTTTATGTCCTGAAAACATGCCTATTTTTATACATATTTACAGTTTCACCTCTAAACAGCCTTCCCTAATGACTCCCTACCACCATCCAGACAAAGTTAGTTAAAGAAATGCTCAGGAGCTCACAGGAATGGAAGTTGTAATGTAGGATGCATCAAAACTTTTTTTCAGGTAATCGAAAAATTTGGGGGTTGAGGAAATCTTTAACTGTATAAGTTCAGAGCTAAACTGTTGTCCTCAAATGGGAATGAGCCCTTGAAAGGTATGATAAATTAAGTGGAAATCTTAGTACATATTAATGATATCGGGCCTATTAATAAGAGAATATGTGCTTGGACAAATCCAGTTTAAGTGTATATATATAGCTTCCTAGCAAGTACCTAATAAGTCATACTCAAGGTTCTCACAGAGTACTGACCCCTCAGCCTTTCTATGACCACCAAAACACAGCATCAGAAAGACTCTGAGACATTCTTAGCAATGACACAAATGGAAAGAAGCTAGAATTTGGTCAGCCTCCTACCTGCAGATGGCCATTAGTCTGTTTAGTTCCTCCGTCAGTCTTTCTTAGAAAATATCTGACCCATGACCTTTGAACTACTTTTCTTTCCGTCATAGCTATAATGGGTCTGTGACCTCAGATAGTTTATTTCCGTTCTCCGAGTTCAGACTTGCACGTTTAAAACATCAAGGCTTTGGATTAGATGCTCTTGTAGTCTCTGTTCTTTATCAAGTGACATCTGTCAGAGTAAAATCAAGAGCAAGAGCTAGTGAATGAATTTGCTGATAAGCTGTTCTCTGAGATATTTCTTGTGAACGCTGTATATAAGTAAAGATATTGGATGAAGTTGTTTTCAGAAGTGGATTTCAAGTGAATTTTGTTTTATGATCTGATCAAATGGGTTTGGCTAGAGCTTGTTTTATGGTGATATATAGCTTAGGTAACTAAAAGTGTTGAAGGAATCTGCCTTGTTGGGCAGAAAAAGTCTATAACGATCTCAGGGTGGTATGGACTCCTTCGTGGAAGTTCCCTGTCAAACCACAGGGAACACTGGATAGTTTTTATTCCTACTTCCCTTTCTTTGAAGATTGATTTCCACACTGGGAACCAAACTTAATACTCGAATATTGGCATCGCTGTTCTGTGTCTCCCCTGAGACCACTGGCATTTGCCAAGCTAGTGGCTCTATTAATAGAGCCTGAGTAGTTGAGCTGTGTATTTAAAGAGCCCAGAAGGGAAAGGGGGTCCCATACCCCAAATCAGAACCATTTTCACACCTTCCTTGCTGACCACTCTGTGGACCACTCCAAATACGCACTTCTGGTATCCAGCCTCTGTAGAGAAGCCTGTGTAACTCAGGGCTTGTAGCCAAATAGCTCAGTGTGGGAGAGCCTCCCTTTTGCAGATGCCCAGGGTAGAATAGTTCTTGTGAATGAAGTTTCCACAGACTTTGACGACTTAAAAAAAACAACAACACCAAAAAACCCCCCAGAAGATGGGATGGCAGGTGTTTCCCTCCTGCTCCTGTGTTGTTGGCCACTACTAGATAGATCCCCAGCCCCATCTGGGGGATGTTATAAAGAGGCTTGCAGCTCTGACTTCATTTGGGAGATGTTTCTGTTCCTTGCCCTTCTGTGGGAAGCTTATTCTTGCAAAAAGTTACAGTGTGGTACTTAAGAACACTATCTCTAGAGCCATAGTTGGGTAAGTTTGTTAACCTCTCTGTATCTATTTCACAGGGCTTCTTAGAATTAAATTGTAAAGGTATTTAAAATTCTTAGAATGATTTCTGACAAGTAGAAAATACTTTATGATGATGCTGGGCATAATTATGATTGAGGGCAGATATGGGGGAAAGTTAGAAGTGGTTAGCATCCTAGTAGCAGATGACTTCAGAATATCAAATGGTCAGTTCCTCTGGTTCACTCTCTTAGACACCTTGAACTTTAGAATTGTTTCCTCCCATCATAGCCACACAGGATCTTTGGATACACATTTGACATCCAATTCCCTTATCCCTATCATGTAGTCTTTAGGAGATCTGCGTTTTCCTCCTGTCATGAATGTAACCTGGACTTTTAGCATGTTTGTTGTGCACACAACCCTTAATTCACGTCCATGACATCGAGTAAATAGTGGTTGATTGGTATTCTGCTAATACTGCCAGTACTTCCACATTTGGCCATGCAAGTCCTGTACTGCACAACTCCAGGGAACCCCTGCCTGCTATAGTACTAAACACTACTTGGTACATGGTCAAACTTAAGGCATATTCCTAACTCAAGTCAACCAGAAGGACATGGTACATGTCCTATGAGACAGGCATCTCTTAAATAGGAGTGCTTCTTGAGGTAATTTTATCCCATGATAACCCCACAAGAAAAGTGTTTTCCTCTGTTAATCACAATAATAGGAAACTCCTTACACACACAACAATATGACTGCCATAGGATAGGAAATTATTAAGTATTGAAAAACCAAACTGAAAGATAAAATCTTCTGATGGTTTATGGTTTGGTTTCTGAAAGATACTTAACCCATCCATAAAAGGCTGATTTTATATGCAGTTGTATAGTATGTTACTCAAAAATTTCTTGGAATTGACAGAGGAGCTCTTGAACTCCAGTTAAAACATAACAGTAAAATCCCCATGGGCTTAATTGATATTTGCAATTCTACCATCAAAAATTTCTTTCACTCCTATCTATATCATTTATCCCACACACGTACCTTGGATAGGAGGATGCATTTGTTTTTGTCAGTAATGTACCCTGTAGAGTGAGTGAGTGGACCACCCATGTTGATAAGGAAAGCATTTTATTGGGAAACGTGGAGTGGATCCACACAGACTCTTCATGTAGGGAGGAGGGCCCAACAGAGAGAGGACATGCTGACCTGCTGAATGCAAATGCTGACCATTCAAAATTTTGCAGATAGAGACTGTAGGATTGGGATTTTTATTTGGAATGAAACAAAAATTCAAGGATTGATTAGAAGTGTTTGCTCAAAAGTTTTATATACTTAGGATATCCTCAGAAGTTAAATAAAAATGTTCTATCTCGTACTTGAATAAACAGAGTTGATACTGCATTTTTCTTTCTTTCAGCCCCCAAACCTGTCACCATGCCTGGCCTACTGTAGACATCCTATAAATGCCTCTGGAACAAAATATGATTCATGATCTCCACCTTTTCTTTTTCTTTCTTTCTTTCTTTTTTTTTTACCTTTGTAACTTTTATTTACATTTATTTTATGCTGAATTGATTATTGGGCCATATGTGTTTGTTTCTTTAGTTTTTTTCCCTGAGCTGTGTGTGTGTGTGTGTGTGTGTGTGTGTGTACACACCTGTGCACATGCAACGTCCTCTTCTGGTTTAGGAATAGTTTGCTCTTTTTAGTAAGAGTTATTTCACTGCAGCAGAGTGAGCTCATGTAGGAGTTAATCTGACTATGAGCTTTATAAAGTGAATATAAAGATTTTAACCTCTTGATTTGCATGATTTTTGGGGGGTTTCTGGGTCAAGTTAAGAGTAGACCATTTTCAGAGATTACCTCAGGCCACTTAGGGGAAGAGGAAGCCATCTCCACCTTATTTTGCCAGAAGATAGTGAAGTATATTTTGAAACAAATTTTAGGAAATTCCAGGTTCCTCTTTGAATAAACAGGGTTTCCACATCTTGATGGAGCTGAGCTGAATGCAAAGCCATTCTTCCTACTGGAGCATCTCCAGCCCCTCACTGTCCACTGCAGGACTGGTTCTGTTGCTGCACCGGTTGTAGATCTACTCAAGCAAGAGCTAAGGTGCTAAAGTGAATAATTCTTGTGACTTAGAATATTTATTTTCTTATTTCAGAAAGTGGATGTCACCAGCAGGGCTGTGATGGAAATAATGACTAAAACAATTGAATACCTTCAACCCAATCCAGGTAAGGGACCACTTTATATATTCAGGGTATCCCTCCAGGTAACTTGTAGTTTCTCTTTAATAGACATTTAAGTTTGGTGTGCTTCTACTTTCTCAGCCCACCTTTCTGGAGGGCTTGGTATATGGCACTTTGAGGAGGGAGGACTTTTTAAGGCTCACACTGAGGTAACTGAAGGAGTCTGTCATATTTTATCTGACTCTAGGATATTTAGCAAATGGTATAGCATGGACAGCTTGGAAGCCACATCATGTCAGGGTAGCCACAAGCTGTTAGTAACCAAACTTTAATTTGCAAGGGATGGTAAGAAAAAAACGGGATAATTTTAAGATATGATACAGCTATTCCTATAAGGTGTGAAAGAGTAAAAAATTTTTGTGAAATACAGAGGGTTTCTTTCATACAGCATCACTAAAGTTTTTGGAGGGTTGTTCCTAATTCCAGTTCTTCTCCCAGTACATTGCAGGTCAGCATTTGTTTCTGCTAACTTGTTACACTCTCAGAGAAGCAAGTTTTAATAGAGATAATGGATCTACCCCTTGAAAAGAGAACCAGGCAGAACTGGGCAGTGTCTATAGGCACAAGGTATAACAAAGCAAAACAGCCACTGTCATCGACCTCCTCACTACTCTTCCTGACATCAGTTCCTAACTTAGAACTGATAGAAGCTTGAAGCAAGGCTGGATGTATTTATGTGAAAAGTATGAATATTTAGAAAACTGCTGCTTTCTTTTGGGACTAGTTTCTTTGGGAGTTTCAGGCTGGGAGACCAGTGTATTTGGTGGTCCTAGGGAAGATGGTCTAGATACTGTGTCAGCCCTAGTGTGTTTGGATACAGAGCATTGGTGGGCAAGAGATGAAAAAAGGAGGTGTGGGGTAAGAGTGGGCAAGTGCAATAGTAAGTGCTGACCATCTCTACTGCCTCCTGCTGCTGACTGAGCTCTCATTCAACCTTTATTTACCTGTGACAGCACAGCTGCTGTTTCAAAAGATGAACACATTCTTGATTTTTTTTTCTTCTTAAAATACATCAGAGATGGGAATATATACGGAAGGAAAATACAGAAGGAAATACAGTATCCTGTAGGGTCGAGGAATTTAACTGATTGCGAACCAAATGGTTAGCAAATAAGGCAAAGAATAGCAAAAAATGAAGTTTCTAAGTTTTACCAAAGCCTTCTTTATGACCATTATATTGTGCAGAGATGCAAGGATCTCTCAGATGTTCATTTATGCCAGAGTATTGCTGTCACAACCGTGACAGGTCAGGATCTGAAGAGAGCTAGCTCCTCCACCTGCCTCACCATAAGGGATCAGTGCATAAGGGCAAGAAGTTTGAGTCTTCATCTTGGCACAGAACTTTTGAAGTACTCTCTGATCTCCTGGGATTTACACATGACTTGTGCTGGTAACTCAGTGTGGGGCTAAGATAATGATAGGGTAAGGGAAGGAGAATATACTGTTTATTGCGCATTAATGCATTTGTAAGACAGTGCTAATTATTTACACTGTGTCAACTCTACAAGTAACCATTTTTTTTTCTGATTGTAAAAATAAAGCACAGGTGAACAATTCATAGTTATGGAAAAGAGACTAAAAATCCATTGTAACATAAATCTGTAGTGTAAGCCCATCAGTGTTCCTGAGTATAATGGAACTCTGTTGTAGGTGGGTACAGTGTGTTGAATGGTATGCACCCTCAAAATTCAAGGCCACCCAGAATCTCAGAATATAAGCCTGTTCGAAAATAGGGTCTTTTCATATGTTACTTAGTGATCTTGAGGTGAACTCATTCTGGAGTCAGAGTGGGCCCTACATAAAATGACTCGTGTCTTTATAAGAAGAGAAAACACAGAGACATGGGAAAGAAAGCCATTGTGGAGACCGAGATTGGAGTGGTGTGGCCACAAACCAAGGAATTCCAGGAGCTACCAGAAGGTGGAAGAGGCAAGGAAAGGATTCTCCCAGAGAGCCTGGGAGGTGTCCCGCAGACCCCTTGATTTCAGGCTTCTGGCCTCTTGAACCGTGAGAGAGTCAATTCAGTGTGTTGACTCACACAGTGTGTGGCAAGTTGTTATGCTAGCCATAGAAAACTAATACAGTAGGCTAGCCTTATTTTCTGCAGGAAAAAACAAGGGCCCAAGAATTTAAGAAACTTTACCAAAGTCGCACACTTAGAAGAGGATGGAGGCAGAATTGGAACCCAGGTCAGAGTGAGTACAATAGAAATTCAGAAAGGAGGCAAATTATGGGATTGAGACTCATTTTAATAAAGAAGATTACAGGAGGAAGTAATGGGAAAGATAAGGATTTTTAAAAATGACATTTTTAGTAAAATGTTGAATGTGCTGATGAACTGTCAACATGTTTTATGGCCATTTGAAATTTGAATAGACATTTGGCACCAAGAAGAACAATGAAGGCCATCACCAGAAAATCCCAGTTTGGTTTTAGAAAAGGAGTTATTGGGATGCCTGGGTGGCTCAGTCAAATAAGCATCCAACTCTTGATTTCTGCTCAGATCATGAGCTCATGGTTCAGGAGTTTAAGCCTCTGTTCAGGCTCTATGCTGACAGTGTGGAACCTGCTTGGGATTCTGTGTCCCCCCCCCCCCACACCGCCCCTAACCCCACTAACTTGTGTGCTTGCTCGCTCTCTCGCTCTCTCTCAAAAATAAACTTAAAAAAAAAAAAGCAGTTATATATGGGCAGGCCACAGAAGTGTCACCCAGAGGAGTTGAGAACAAAACACAATTTCATATAGTTATTCTATAGAATTTAGACAATCTGTATTTAATTGTTCTATGATAGATATGATTTACTTCCTCCCTGAATCTCTCACCCTAAGAGCAGACACTTGGCCGAAGCACTTTTGAAAAGTACATTAGTTCGCTATTCAAGTGTCCTTGACAAAGGTATGTAGTAGTCTAGCAAACACACAGGCACCCAGTCATTAGGTACAGAAGAGTAGAGAGAATATTCTCAACTCATATAGTTTGGTAAATACTTTGACCACTCAGCCTCTCAATGATCCTAGGAGCTGGGTCAACCAATATGTATCACTAGAGGCTGGTCCTGAATAAGCAAGATCGAGCTTGGGTCAGGGCAGAGACTGATGACAACCAACAGATTTACATGGACAGGCTGGTAGATTCAGTGGAAATTCATGCTTTGAAGGTACTTTGAGAATATCTTCCATCAGATTAATATTCTGAGATATGTTCTGGCTTTCAGATCTTGTGGGTTGTGGAGCATGCACATCTTTAATATTTGTAAAACCCAGTTCGTATTGAAATGATGACCAAAGAGAGTTTGATTAATTTTCATGAATCTATTAATTTGCTCTACACTGTGTTTACCCATTTCTGGAGTGAGATTTTTAAAAGGTACTTGCGATCACATAATTACTTTGCATAAAACCCTTCAATGGGTTTTCATTGCTTTTAGGACTAAGTTTAAAATTTCTAATTTGACTTAAAGGTCCCTCCCTGCATGGTCAGTTGGCCCTTTCCCCTCCATCTTGCAGGTAAATAGTACCCTCAGATCCAGGATAAAGGTCATTTAAAAGCCTTCTTTGACCCCTGGACTAGTTAGGTTCCCTTGTCAACTTCCCTGTCACGATTCCAGCTGCTTTTCCCTGGTGGCACATGCCATACTTACTATAGACGTGTGTGATGTGTGTACTTTTGTTTGTCTTCCTCTGTAAGGGCAGGACTGTGCCTGTCTTATCTCCACATCCCCAGCCCCCAGCTCAGTTCCAGACAGCAGTGGCACTAGGGTATTTGAACAAATAAATTATGAAACACAGTTGACAGTCATTGGCTAATGTGATAAAACTGCTGTAATATAAAGAGAAGGAAAAGCTCTTCCTTTTCCCTCAACCATCGGCTCTACCTGTGTTACTAACACTTAGCAGATGCATTTATTTTTATGCAAAGGCCAACTTTAGATGCATTAGGGGTAGAAACAGGACCAAGATTGGGCCCCTGCCCTCTGATACTTCACAGCCTAATAGCATAAGATACATACACCCTGAGGAGAGCAGTCTAGAGGGCTTCACAGATAATTCCTTCTGGAAATCCCAGCTAACTGATGCAGTTAGGAAGGGTGAAAGGGGTCATAGGTCTGCAGGTCTTCCTGCAGTGTTTTACCACGGATTGTGAAATATTCTGAAAGGAACAGCGTAAACCAATACAAATTTGCGAGGCTGCTTAGGTAAGAAATAATTCGAACATGAAAAGCACTGCAGCAGTTGTGAGCCCTTATATTCTTATGGCATCTAAGAGCAAAATCATTGGAGAATACAGATCAGTTTTCCTATATGAGTAGTCTAATGCCTTGTGGAGAAAAAAGTACTAAATCAGCATTGTCAAAAAGAAATAAGATGCAAGCCACATGTGCAATTCTGAATTTTCTAGTAGCCACGTTAAATAACCCAACATACCCAAAATTTAACAAATATTTAAACTATTGACAAATTTTATATTTTTTTGTTCTTGTGCTAAGTTTTGAAATTCGGTGTATATTTCATATGTACAACACATCTCAGTTTGGACTAGTTACATTTCAAATGATCAATAGCCTCATGTGGCCAGTGGTTCCCATAATGGACAACTCTAGATAATTTACCATTCAAGCTATTTATTCTGTTTTGATGTATGTTTGATATTTAGCTCCTTGGCTTATGTACATTGGTGGTTATGTTTTCAATAAGAGAAATGGACTCTGGATTTGAGACCAGGATATCTTTAATTTTTTTTAACCTTCTGCAAATGTGTTACGTGGCACTATACTGCAGATCTTCCCCTGAAATAGAATGAGAGACACGGCCAGATTTGGCTGTGTTTCCTTCCCAGCCTTAGCTTAGTGATGGTGATAGAGGCTTTTTCAGTTTGCACTAAGAAGTTGTTCTGACCCTGAGAAGTTGCATAATCCTATGCAAACTTCCAAGATGCATAGATAAAAAGCAGTTTGAACATGAAGAACACTGTGCACAGTCAAGGTTTGGTTCTCTACAGAAATGCGCTTCCCTTGAAGGACTACATGGTTTAGCTTTCTCCAGCATGCCTCACATTGGGGTGTTAAATCGGGGTCATTTGGTGTCTATTCAGAATTTTTTAGTAATAATTTTAAATCTCATTTGAGGAATATTGCCTGTGGAAGTAAAAGTTAGCTATATTAATTTCAAATATCTCATTAATTCCTGGAAAGATATTACACCAAGACTGTTACACTTCTTTCCCACAGGCTCCTTCCAAAGATGAAAACACACTGATCATAAGATATTTGGTGACAGTGGGACTGAAAATCAATACATATATTGTTTGACATCTATGTATTCAAATTTGTGGCTCCACAACATACTGAAATTGCTGTGCTTCTTGGAGAGCAGGTCCTGAGTTGTATTCATCTTGTTTTGCAGGGCTCTTAGCATTGTGCCTGGTTCATTGTTTGCCCTCAATATGTCTTCCGATTAGACGCACAAATAAATGTATCTATTTTTATCTTAAAGAATGGGGATAATACGTACTGAGCCTGGTAACCAGAGCATTTCCTTTTCTAGGTCCTGACACTGAAAAGTAATGGAAATGCATAAAGGACAGATTACAAAAGTAATTGTGAGGAAAATATTGCCAAACTTGAAAGGAGTAGGATCTTTCAAGGGTGGAAAACAAGCTGGGTGATATGTGGTATAATTCATACACTGTTTGTACTGAAAAGGCTAGAGGGTTTTCCTAGTTTCGCTGCATCTTTGGGAAAAATATTGAAAATTAATAGGTTCCTAATATATTTGAGGCACCTTAAAAAATTTTTAAGTCAGCTGGCGCTGGTAGATGAATGATCTTCATTTTCTGTGTCTCTAAGGATTGCTAAAGCCAGACCTTATTTAAAATATACTTAATCATAACAGATATTAGTCATTTAAAATATGCATATATATAGAAAATTAAGCTAATGGAGTCTCAGTTTAATAGCCCTGAGCGTTTTGAGGCAAGTCTGCGCGCCCTGCCTGTTGAGCATCTGCGGTGTTGAAGGCCTGCCGAGTTACCGGCGCCTCGCCAAGGTTCTTCAGCCGCGGGCCCAATCTGAGCGAGGGTGCCTCTTAGGCAGACGCAGAGCTGAGGTGGGAACCCTGGCGTTCTGTGGAGAGTGACTTTTATTTTTCTGAGGAAATGTGAAGTGTGCCATTGCCATGCGCTAACCTATTATTTTACCACCAAGATGCCCTTGGCACAGTCATCTACTCACTAGTGGACCACCCACCATCAACTGGGCCTCAGGCTCCTTTGATACGATCCCTGCTCATTTAGACATCTTTACCTGCTGTTTCTGGGACCGTCCTGAGTCATTTGCCCTACCTCATTTAGCTGGGAAGATGGCGGCGTAGGAGGACGCTGGGCTCACCGCGTCCTGCTGATCACTTAGATTCCACCCACACCTGCCTAAATAACCCAGAAAATTGCCAGAAGACTAGCAGAATGGATTCTCCAGAGGCAAGCGTAGACAAGAGGTCCACAGAAGAGGGTAGGAAGGGCGGAGAGGCGGTGCGCGCTACATGGACTGGCGGGACGGAGCCGGGGCAGAGGGGCGGCCCGCTGGCAAAGCAGAGCCCCTGAGTCTGGCTTGCAAAAACGGAGGGGCCGGACGGAGTGTGTTGGGATAGCAAGTGGGACTTAACATCTGGAAGGTTATAAGTTAACAGCTCTGCTCGGAGAGCGGGAGGGCTGGAGGACAACTGGAGGGAGAGTTGTTCAGCCCCGGACGACAGTGGCAGCTTGGCGGGGAACAAAGGCGCTTGCCAGCGCCATCTCCCTCACCCATTCCCCAGGCAAAATCCCAAAGGGAACCAGTTCCTGTCAGGGAACTTGCTTGCACTGCTCAAACACCCAACGCTGTGCTTCTGTGGATCCATCCCTCCGGTGGCGGGTCTGACTCCCTCCTGGTGCTGCAGGGCCCCTCCTGAAGCTGGTCACCTAAGGAAAAGTGAGCTGAGCCTGCCCCTCCCGCCCCTGTGCACCTTGCCAATCCACCCCAGCTAATATGCCAGATGCCCAGCACCACAAGCCTGGCAATGTGCAAGTAGCCCAGATGGGCCATGCCACCCCACAGTGAATCCTGCCCCTAGGAGAGGGGAAGAGAAGATACACACCAATCTGACTGTGGCCCCAGCGGTGGGCTGGGGGCAGACATCAGGTCTGACTGAGGTCCTGCCCACCAATGCAAGTTATTCAGGACAGCACAGGGGAAGTGCCCCACAGTCCCGCACCACTCCAGGGACTATCCAAAATGATGAAACGGACGAATTCCCCTCAAAAAAATGTCCAGGAAATAACGACAGCTAATGAACTGATCAAAAACGATTTAAACAATATAACAGAAAGTGAATTTAGAATAATAGTCATAAAATTAATCGCTGGGCTTGAAAACAGTATAAAGGACAACAGAGAATCTATTGCTACAGAGATCAAGGGACTAAGGAACAGCCAGGAGGAGCTAAAAAATGCTATTAATGAGCTGCAAAATAAAATGGAGACGACCACAGCTCGGATTGAAGAGGGAGAGGAGAGAATAGGTGAACTAGAACATAAAATTATGTAAAAAGAAGCTGAGAAAAAGATAAAAAAAATCCAGGAGTATGAGGGGAAGATTAGAGAACTAAGTGATGCACTAAAGAGAAATAATCTACGTATAATTGGTATTCCAGAGGAGGAAGAGAGAGAGAAAGGTGCTGAAGGTGTACTTGAAGAAATAATAGCTTAGAACTTCTCTGATCTGGTGAAGGAAAAAGGCATTGAAATCCAAGAGGCACAGAGAACTCCCTTCAGACGTAACTTGAATCGATCTTCTGCACCACATATCATAGTGAAACTGGCAAA
This sequence comes from Acinonyx jubatus, assembly GCF_027475565.1. NCBI lineage: Eukaryota > Metazoa > Chordata > Mammalia > Carnivora > Felidae > Acinonyx > Acinonyx jubatus. Next base: position 51,059,515 of record NC_069391.1, on the reverse strand, counting down.
ATACAAGGATAAAGAGAAAATTCTGAAAGCAGCTAGGGATAAACATATAAAGGGAGACCGATAAGACTAGTGATGGATCTCTCTACTGAAACTTGACAGGCCAGAAAGGAATGGCAGGAAATCTTCAATGTGATGAACAGAAGAAATATGCAGCCAAGAATCCTCTCTACCCAGTAAATCTGTCGTTTAGAATAGAAGGAGAGATAAAGGTCTTCCCAAACAAAAACTGAAGGAATTCATCACCACTAAACCAGCCCTACAGGAGATCCTAAGGGGGATCCTGTGAGACAAAGTACCAGAGACATCGCTACAAGCATGAAACCTACAGACATCACAATGACTCTAAACCCGTATCTTTCTATAATAACACTAAATGTAAATGGACTAAATGCGCCAACCAAAAGACATAGGGTATCAGAATGGATAAAAAAACAAGACCCATCTATTTGCTGTCAACAAGAGACTCATTTTAGACCTGAGGACACTTTCAGATTGAAGGTGAGGGGATGGAGAACTATTTATCATGCTACTGGAAGTCAAAAGAGAGCTGGAGTAGCCATACTTATATCAGACAAACTAGACTTTAAAGGCTGTAACAAGAGATGAAGAAGGGCATTATATAATAATTACAGGGTCTATCCATCAAGAAGAACTAACAATTATAAATGTCTATGCACCGGATACAGGAGCCCCCAAATATATAAAACAATTGCTCACAAACATAAGCAACCTTATTGACAAGAATGTGGTAATTTCAGGGGACTTTAATACCCCACTTACAACAATTGATAGGTCATTTAGACACATGGTCAATAAAGAAACAAGGGTCCTGAATGATACATTGGATCAGATGGACTTGACAGATATTTTTAGAACTCTGCATCCCAAAGCAACAGAATATACTTTCTTCTCGAGTGCACATGGAACATTCTCCAAGCTAGATCACATACTGGGTCACAAAACAGCCCTTCATAAGTATACAAGAATTGAGATCATACCATGCATACTTTTGGACCACAATGCTATGAAGCTTGAAATCAACCACAAGAAAAAGTCTGGAAAACCTCCAAAAGCATGGAGGTTAAAGAACACCCTACTAAAGAATGAATGAGTCAACCAGGCAATTAGAGAAGAAATTAAAATATGGAAACAAACGAAAATGAAAATACAACAATCCAAATGCTTTGGGATGCAGCGAAGGCAGTCCTGAGAGGAAAATACGTTGCAATCCAGGCCTATCTCAAGAAACAAGAAAAATCCCAAATACAAAATCTAACAGCACACCTAAAGGAAATAGAAGCAGAACAGCAAAGACACCCCAAACCCAGCAGAAGAAGAGAAATAATAAAGATCAGAGCAGAAATAAACAATATAGAATCTTAAAAAAACTGTAGAGCAGATCAATGAAACCAAGAGTTGGTTTTTTGAAAAATTAAACAAAATTGATACACCTCTAGCCAGGCTTCTCAAAAAGAAAAGGGAGATGACCCAAATAGATAAAATCATGAATGAAAATGGAATTATTACAACCAATCCTTCAGAAATACAAGCAATTATCAGGGAATAGTATGAAAAATTATATGCCAACAAACTGAACAACCTGGAAGAAATGGACAAATTCCTAAACACCCACACACTTCCAAAACTCAAACAGGAAATAGAAAGCTTGAACAGACCCATAACAGACCCAAATGGAATCAGTTATCAAAAATCTCCTCTAACAAATAAGAGTCCAGGACCAGATGGCTTCCCTCGGGAATTCTACCAGACATTTAAAGCAGAGATAATACCTGTCCTTCTCAAGCTATTCCAAAAAAGAGAAAGGGAAGGAAAACTTCTAGACTCATTCTGTGAAGCCAGCATTACTTTTATTCCTAAACCAGACAGAGACCCAGTAAAAAAAGAGAACTACAGGCCAATATCCCTGATGAATATGGATGCAAAAATTCTCAATAAGATACTAGTAAATCGAATTCAACAGCATATAAAAAGAATTATTCACCATGATCAAGTGGGATTCATTCCTGGGATGCAGGGCTGGTTCAACATTCGCAAATCAATCAATGTGATACATCCCATTAATAAAAGAAAAGATAAGAACCATATTATCCTGTCAATTGATGTAGAAAAGGCATTTGACAAAATTCAGCAACGTTTCTTAATGAAAACCCTCGAGAAAGTGGGGATAGAAGGAACATACTTATAGATCATAAAAGCCATTTATGAAAAGCCCACAGCTAATATCATCCTCAATGGGGAAAAACTGAGAGCTTTCCCCCTGAGATCAGGAACACGACAGGGATGTCCACTCTCACTGCTGTTGTTTAACATAGTGTTAGAAGTGCTAGCATCAGCAACCAGACAACAAAAGGAAATCAAAGGCATCAAAATTGGCAAAGATGAAGTCAAGCTTTCACTTTTTGCAGATGACATGATATTATACTTGGAAAATCTGATAGACTCCACCAAAAGTCTGCTAGAACTGATACATGAATTCAGCAAAGTCGCAGGATACAAAATCAATGTACAGAAATCAGTTGCATTTTTATACACTAATAAGCAACAGAAAGACAAATAAACTGATCCCATTTACAATTGCACCAAGAATCATAAAATACCTAGGAATAAATCTAACCAAAGATGTACAAGATCTGTATGCTGAAAACTATAGAAAGCTTATGAAAGAAATTGAAGAAGATATAAAGAAATGGAAAAACATTCCATGCTCATGGGTTGGAAGAATAAATATTGTTAAAATGTCAATACTACCCAAAGCTATCTACACATTCAATGCAATCCCAATCAAAATTGCACCAGCATTCTTCTCGAAGCTAGAACAAGCATTCCTAAAATTCATATGGAACCACAAAAGGTCCTGAATAGCCAAAGTAATTTTGAAGAAGACCAAAGCAGGAGGCATCGCAATCCCAGACTTTAGCCTCTACTACAAAGCTGTAATCATCAAGACAGCACGGTATTGGCACAAAAACAGACACATAGACCAATGGCATAAAATAGAAACCCCAGAACTAGACCCACAAAAGTATGGCCAACTAATCTTTGACAAAGCAGGAAAGCATATCCAATGGAAAAAAGACAGTCTCTTTAACAAATGGTGCTGGGAGAACTGGACAGCAACATGCAGAAGGATGAAACTAGACCACTTTCTCACACCATTCACAAAAACAAACTCAAAATGGATAAAGGACCTGAATGTGAGACAGGAAACCATCAAAACCCTAGAGGAGAAAGCAGGAAAAAACCTCTCTGACCTCAGCCGCAGCAATTTCTTACTTGACAGATCCCTAAAGGCAAGGAAATTAAAAGCAAAAATGAAATATTGGGACCTCATGAAGATAAAAAGCTTCTGCACTGCAAAGGAAACAATCAACAAAACTAAAAGGCAACCAATGGAATGGGAAAAGATATTTGCAAATGACATATCGGACAAAGGGCTAGTATCCAAAATCTATAAAGAGCTCACCAAACTCCACACCCAAAAAACATATAATGCAGTGAAGAAATGGGCAGAAAACATGAATAGATACTTCTCTAAAGAAGACATCCAGATGGCCAACAGGCACATGAAAACATGCTCAACATCGCTCCTCATCAGGGAAATACAAATCAAAACCACAGATATCACCTCACGCCAGTCAGAGTGGCCAAAATGAACAAATCAGGAGCCTATAGATGCTGGCGAGGATGTGGAGAAACGGGAACCCTCTTGCACTGTTGGTGGGAATGCAAACTGGTTCAGCCACTCTGGAAAACAGTGTGGAGGTTCCTCAAAAAATTAAAAATAGACCTACCCTATGACCTAGCAGTAGCAGTGCTAGGAATTTACCCAAAGGATACAGGAGTACTGATGCATAGGGGCACTTGTACCCCAATGTTTATAGCAGCACTCTCAACAATAGCCAAATTGTGGAAAAAGCCTAAATGTCCATCAACTGATGAATGGATAAAGAAATTGTGGTTTATATACACAATGGAGTACTGCATGGCAATGAGAAAGAATGAAATATGGCCCTTTGTAGCAACGTGGATGGAACTAGAGAGTGTGATGCTAAGTGAAATAAGCCATACAGAGAAAGACAGATACCATATGTGTTCACTCTTATGTGGATCCTGAGAAACTTAACAGAAACCCATGGGGGAGGGGAAGGAAAAAAAAAAAGAGGTTAGAGTGGGAGAGAGCCAAAGCATAAGAGACTCTTAAAAACTGAGAACAAACTGAGGGTTGATGGGGGGTGGGAGGGAGGGAAGGGTAGGTGATGGGCATTGAAGAGGGCATCTTTTGGGATGAGCACTGGGTGTTGTATGGAACCAATTTGACAATAAATTTCATGTATTAAAAATTTTTAAAAATAAAATATAGTTTAAAAAAAAATAATAGCCCTGAGCTACTAATCCCCTACCTGCATGTGGTGGTCCTGCCCTCTCTCTGTTTGTGTAAGTCCCTTTTCCCTCTCATTCACCCGACTGCAGGCTCACTGGTCTTCCAGTTTTTCTGGTGCTGCAAGCTCTTTTGTGCAGCAGGACTTGGCACTTGGATGTTCCTGCTTCTGGGAATGCCCACCTGCCACTTATGTGACACCTGTCTTGTTACTGTTACTCATCCTGCTTTTCTTAAATATCACCTCCTCCAAGAGGCATTCCCTGTGCCCCCTCTAAAACAGCTCCACTCCACTGCCACATTCTCTTGATGCCTACAAGTGAGTCCTCTCCACAGATCTCTCCAGTGGCTCCCATTTGTAATAACATTGAAAACCATTATTGTGGTCCAGGGTCCATGATCTGACTCAGGTCCTACATTCCTTTCAGTCTCCATCTGCTCCCTTGGCACCAGCATCTCCAGCCTCCCAGCCATTCCTCAGATGCACAGCACCCCCACTCATCTGGACTGTGCCAGTCCTGCCTGAATCACCTACCTCCACCTCTTCTCAAAGTCTGCACTCTGATCTCCACTGGAGTATCATCTTATTTGTGCAGCTTTCCTGACCCTCTTGCTTAAAATGTCACTCCTCCTCACTCTCTAAGCCCTTCCTGTTTTATTTTTCTTCATGGCATTTATCACTCCTTAAATTTTTATTATATGTTTACTGGTTAAGGTACTACTTGTGTCTGCCACCATAATGCAAGTAGCCTGAGTGTAGGATTGTTTTTCACAAACTATAGTCAGAGAGCCTACTCTTAACTTTTATTGTACTTCTCACAGTATATACTTTTTATTTTATTTTATTTGACTTGACTTGACTTGACTTTGGACTTTTGACTTGACTGTGAGCAGGGTAGGGGCAGAAGGAGAGAGAGAATCTTAAGCCGGCTCCATACTCAGCACAGAGCCTGACCCGGGGCTCACCTACTATCCTGGGATGGTGACCTGAGCTGAAATCAAGAGTCAGATGCTCAACTGACTGAGCCACCCAGGCGCCCTGCTCCCCCCAGTATTTACTTTCGTATGTTTTTTTTTTTCTTTGTTCAATATCCTGCCTTCCTCCATTCCAGTTCCCTTATACATTCTGTACATTCTCCACATAGCAGCCAGGTCATTCCATTAAAGATGTAAATCATATCATTCCTCTGCTTATTATTCGCCAGGAGCTTCCCAGTGAACTGAGAATAAACTTACTGTGAGGTCCGACATGATTTGGCTCCTGCTCTCTACCACGGAGCCCATGTTGATTCCTGTCCACTGTCACTGACTTCTTCTGATCCTCAGCCATGCTCAGCTTGTTCCTGCCTCAGGGTCTTTGCACATGAAGTTTCTCTGCCTGGAACTCTTCTCCTGGTTCCCACATGGCTGCTCTTATCACTCCACCTCCCTGTGCACTCCTTCCCCAGACACTATCTAAAGTAGCTTCTCCTTGTACCTCTTGTATTCCTTTTATTTTTCTATCATCATTTGAAATGATACTGTATTTTATCTTTTTAAAAATCATCTGTTCATCACCCACATTTCCCATGTAGAATTTAATCTCTACCAGAGTAGAGAGTTTGTCCTGTTAACTATCTCTAATATCCACATAGTGCCCTCAGTATTTATTGAATCAGTGCTTTGTATCTCTCCCACTGTATCATAAAGTCATCAACGACAAGACTGTATTTGTTTTGCTCATTTATATCTACTGAGTACCTCACACCGGGGTGCTTAGTAGGTGTTTAATGTGCTGAATGAATGAATCAAATCATGTTAAGCTTATTTAAGCTCCATCTATAGGAGTAGCTGACCTCTCAGGTAGAGCCATGATAGGCAGACTTGAACATGCCAGGATCAGAGATGTTACTGTGTCTATATAATACCTACTTGATGTCATGTACAATTAATACATTTCACAGTTGCTTTGGAAAAGATAGGGAAGTGTATATATCATCTCACTGAAATCAGTGGGCTGAAACTATTGACAGAACATCCATATGTATAAATATAGAAGATAATTGTTCCCATTTTCAGATTTCAGAAAACTGAAGCTTCAGGAGAGATTAAATAATTTTCTTAAGGTCATGCAACAAGAGAACTTCATATTCAGGTATGACTGTCTCCACAGTCCATTTTGTTTTCACTCTCATATTCTACAAAATGTGGAGACACCTTCATTCTTGGTATGTGTGGTAAATATACTCTAGAGTGACCTTTAATGGCCCATACTCTTGTACAATCCCTTCCCTTTGAGTGCAGGTGGGATCTCTGACTTGTTCCCAACCAATAGTATATAGCAAAGGTATTGGGATCACCACTCACCGCTGCCTCGGTTAGGTTACAACATAAAGTAAAATTGATGGGATGTTTCTTCCATGATCACGTTACATCATATCAATTTTTTTGTAGCAGACTGGAGTGAGAGTCTCCTGTTGGTCTGGAAGAAGCAAACTACCTTGTTGTGACTGCCCAAGGAGAGGGCCAAGTGTCAGGGAGTTGGGTGTGCCCTAAGAACATAAGGGTAGCCACAGATGACAGCCAGTAAGAAGCCAAGGTCTTCAGTGATATCACCACAAGGGATTGAAATTTTGTCAACAACCTGAATGAGCTGGGAAGCAGACTCTTTCTCACTCAGGCTTCCAGATACCGAGATAGCCTGGCTGATACCATAATTGTAGCCTGTGAGACCATGAACAGAGGACCCAGTTAAGTTGCACTGGACTTCTAACCTACAGAAACTGTGAGATAATAAATGTGTGTCTTGAAGCCACTAAGTTTGTGGAACTTTGTTATACAGCATGGAAAACTAATATAGTATGGCTGTTTGTTCCCCAGCTAGAGCTCCCATTTCAAGCATATCACTGTCTTCTGGGGTTATCTGGACATTTGCCCTTAACAATTTTGGTTCCTTGGATACCTTCCATGGGAGCAGGAAATAGATTGAGAAATCCTGTCACATCTTTTTTAGCTTAGGATAAAGTCTCCTGTATTCTGTAAGGAGTGGTAGGACAGGTCCGCTCTGTGCTAAGACCGAAGATAACTTTGAAACAACAGGCAGTGAAAAGCACTGGGCACAGCGTCTGTCACTTTGTAGGGGCTCAGGAAATGTCACTCACCTTCTCTGGCCTGTGGCCTGCAGGGTCTGTGTACCTGAGGGTATCTCAGGGGCTTAGCTAGCAATTCTCCACCCTAAGATACATAGTAAGATAAGGCCTCCAGGGAGAAGTCCCACTGCAGGACTTCCCCTCCCCCCCCCCCCCCGCCCCGCCACACACACACAGTAACACAGTACAAGTGTCCACCCTCTGTCTGCTCCCCAAACCAGAAGAAGCAAAGGTTCATGATGTTCGTATTCAGAGGGCTATGTATTTTTCATACTGCTGAAGCCATTTTATGCTCCTGTGGTGCAATTGCCTGCTATCCAGGACTCTGAGACCTGTGTCGGCACCTAGCAACACCCTTTGTGGAGATGGGAGATGTTCACTGTCCCATCTCATGGGTTCTTAGGGCTGCCATGCACCACCACTCAGTGTCTTAAAATACCTCCCCGCCGCTTCCCACTCAGCGGGGCGTGAGCGAGCTCTGGCACCTTGGAGAGAGGTGTTACATAACGACCATTATTTGGGTTGAGAGTAGCATGATCCAGGGCTAGAGTTACATATTTGAATAAGTCAGTGGAAAGATCTTCCTCTTCCCTTTTCCCAGTCTCTAGAATATTTATGGAGTATTTAGCTTCGCAAGAAACTGCACAGGTTTGAGGAAATTTACCTAAGTCCTCATTACATGTACATCTTTTGCATCCTTTAGTAATTGTTGGTGTGCAAGTCCAGGGAACACATCGCCTACAGTGCAGGGAGCATCAGAGGGCTCATTTCAGATCTGTGGATGTTCTGAGATTTCATCCGGGAAAATGAGGCTGTTACAAGTCATCACAGTTGCCAGCGTGAATATGCGCTAATGTGTTATTACATACATTTTGTTGCAAGTATTAAGCTCCAAATCTAGTTCGGTGTGATTTGGGGATTTATGTTCACATTTCAGTTGTGATGTCTGTACTAGACTTTAGTTAAAATAATTTAAAATAATTTAGTTAAAATAATTTAGATTTAGTTAAAATAATTTAGTTAAAGTAATTCAAAATTAATGGCTTTACACCAACTAAAGAAATCATTGAGCCTTTATAGGTAATGAAGAGGTAAGCAGGGTTTTTTTTAAAAAAATTTTAATGTTTGTTTATTTTTGAGAGAGAGTGTGCAAGTGGGGAAGGGTCAGAGAGAGAGGAGGATACAGAATCTGTAGCAGGCTCCAGGCTCTGAGCTGTCTGAGCATAGAGCCTGATGCAGAGCTCGAACTCATGAACTGTGAGATCATGACCTGAGCGGAAGTCAGAAGCTCAACTGACTGAGCCACCAAGGTAAGCAGGTTTTTAGCTCTTGGTGGCCATTTCGGTGAAATGGCTGTCGACTACAGTCTTCTGCAGCCAAAAGGGGGAAAAGAATTCACATTTATTTAGCACCTGCTTTAATGACATATACATCACAACTGTTGTGATTTTGTCATCACAACTATTCCATAGCTAAGTATTATTGTCTCCTGCTTCTACCCAGGCTCAGTGAGGCTCCAGTTGGGGGGGGAGGGGGGGAGGGCAAGACCTTCTCCTCTCTGAAGAGCTGGTGAGAGGCAGAGCTGCAGATTGAACCCCGGCCTGTGTTATTTCTTTGATAGCATGTGTTGTTATGTTAAAGTGTACGAAATGAAAATAGATGCTGTCACACAGGAGAATGCCGTTCTGTTCGTTTTATCTTTAAAAAGAGGCTGTATTTTTACATTTATATATCACTTTTGTCCCCTAAACTTTAACAGTACTTGTTCAGTGTTCACTGTATTAATTGATTCCTCCTAATGAGGTTTGACAATTTTATACGAGAAGGGGAAAATAAACTACCTTTTTGTTTTCCTTGAAATATCTGTCTTATCATTTAAAAAATACTGTATTTGTAAAGCACCATAAACAGAAACCAGATCAGCAGGAAATAATCTGGCTGGAGGGTGCCTTCTTGTGGAAATAAAAGAAACAAAAAGACTTAAAAAAAGAATAAAGTTAAAATCTTTACATTGGAGTTTTTAAAGTAAGATCTGTTGGTTTTGAACTCAGTATTTGTTTTACAAAAGATGAGTTTCATTGGTTTTGAAACTTGACATTAGGTTGTGTACACTTGGATCTCCTCATTTGCAAATGACCTAGTCCACTTATCCTCGTGGACACTAGTGTGTGCATGAGAGATTTTTGCATTGGAAAGGCACTGCAGAATCAGGTAAGCCAGTCTTCTTGTGTTCAAGATGAGGAAGCAGAGGTCCAGAGGGGTTAGTTAGGTAGCTCGCCAAGGTTATGTAGATGGAAAGACCTCCAATCCCCTGATTGTGGTGTGGAGCTCCTGCCGCTTCCCAAGTCACAGCGTCTATCACACTTCCTCACCTCTGCATTTTAAATTACTTAACAAGTGTAAATATAACGAAAGCTGACAAGTCTGAATTTGACCTGTATTAACAAAGATGTTAATAAAGCAGCAAGGGCCATAGCAGCATTCTGGGACAAGAGCAGGCTTTTGAGACATAGCTGACATAGCCAGGATTCGAATTCTGGCTCATGTCTGTTGCCACATGTCCTGGGGCAAGTTGTATCATTTCTCTGTGCCCTACTTCCCTTAGCTACAAGATGCAGAAATGGAACCTGCCTTCATATTATTGGAAGGATCGAAGAGATGATACATGTGAATTACACACAGCAGATACTTCAGAGATGGTAGCTGTGAGATGAATCATGGTCCTGATCTTCAGTTTTTTCAGACACATGAGTGCTCTTTCTAAGTTTTCAAACCAGATGGTAGCACTTATGAATACCAGTAGGAATCAGTAAGCATTTGTCTGCAAGAGATCTCTGTAACTTTGGACAACTAGGTTTGGTTTCTGTAAAGTAGGTAGAGAGGTAGAAAGGCATGAAGTCATCACATTAAATCTGGAAAATCTGTTCCATGTCTTTAGTCTCCCCTAACGAATGCTAAATTCCTTGGGTTAGATCATGAAGATGTGACTTGGAAACTGTGGGCACCTCTTCTGAGTGTGGCCAGCCAGGAGCAGGGGTTGGCTTTTCTTCCTCTCTATTGTGACAGGCAGATGCCCTATCAATATGTGTTCTTATTTGAAATTTCACAGTTGAAGAGGGAAAGAAGCCACTTTTGAGAACATAATGCAGCAGTTTAAAGCAAGTTGTGAATTTTTTTTTTAATGGAATGTCTCTCCCCAAACAACCCTAGGGTTGTTCCCTCACGATCCCCTCACGATCCCCTCAATGATCCCCTCACGATCATTGAGGGTGGGGAGGAAGATGAAGTGCAACAGGGCAGACTCACTGCTCACTCCTGTCCTCCCCACTGCAGTGAACACCCACCTTCATCACCCTGTACCCTGTGTCCCCTCCTACCCTGTGCTCAGGTTTGTGCTGACCTCTAATCCAGCTTCCTGTTCCACAGAGACTTTTGGTTTCTAAAGCTACAGAAATCCCATTTTCTATAAACCTTGATTTTGAATTAGAGTGAATAAAACTTAAAAAAAAATAACATTAGGACTCCCCACCTTTTTTTCCTTGAGGAAGATTGTCTTTGAGACCAAACCTTCTTAGAAAATACCACTTTGCCTTGTCAGAGGCTTGGGATCCACATATCTTGACATTTCGCAGAAGCTTTCTAGAAAACGAACCTCAAGGATTTTCCAACAAATGTCTGTCAAAACCTTAACACCCACTCATATGAGTGTGCTACATCCTGTTTTAGAGAGATAAATGGAAAACTGTTTTTCTCTGCACTCTACCCACAGAACTCTTTTGATACCAGACATTTAGGGGTTTTCGCACAGTGACCAGTTCTCTGACTGTATCTGGTTTCCCACAGTTCAATTCTGACACCATCTACCTGGAGTTAGTGTCAGTTCCCACAAGTTAAGGGCTCAGTCCCCCAAGACTACCCACACTTTGGGTACCAATCCCAGAGCTGAGTCTCTGGTGCTTCTGACTCTGCCCAGTTGGGTTTGATAATTTGCTAGAATGGCTCACAGAGCTCAGAGAAATATTTAATGTTTACTGGTGTGTCACAAAGGATGTGACTCAGGAACAGCTCAATTGAAGAGATGCATAGGGCAAGGTATAGAAAAGGGGCCTCCAGGATAAAGTTCTGTTGTTTCAAGCCACCCAGTTTATGATACTTTGTTACAGCAGCCCTAGGAAAGGAATACAGACAGTAATAAAATGTTTATTTCAAATTGCTTCCAAGTCTCTGCAGCACTCACTTTGGGGGTCTTCAGAGGTTCACCTAGGCAGTTCATCTCCCATGGCTCATTTAGCTTCCTCTGACATGGAATTCACTTAGAAGAATATTAAGACAGGAAGTGTAGCAGGCAGCAGGGCAATGCCATGCATTTTTTTTCAGGGGCGATTCAGCAGTCCACACAGCAGCCACAAGTTACTTCCTGTCTTTCCAAGGGTCACCTCAGGTACTAGAGAATCAGAATGTAACAGGTTACAGAGAAGGGGTTTAGAGGTTTCGTGTCCTAAATAGGAATCAATATCACTACTATCACTTGTAACTTCTCAGGTCCCAGTAAGGGATATGGCAAGTTACAAGATTCACGAAGGGAAACCTAGATCTAAGGCTTCTCACCAGGTATTGATCATTTATTCCTGATTCCTCCAGTCCAGACACAGTGTATCAATCAGCAGTGGTATTTACCATAAGCAGTATTACCTTGTAGTAGGCAGTATTACACCTTTATCAGGTTTAACAGAGCTAGGGAGTTAACCCAAAGTCATTTTCATTCACAGAGAGCAAGAAAGAATTTTAACATTTTAGTCATAGTTTTTTACCATCAAAGTCAACCTAGACTAGAAACATTTCTATTAAGTCAATATTATAGCTCCTTTGGATTTAATCCACAGACATAGGGGTGGTGGGACAGGGAGGAAGGAGTTGAAAATGGAGAATTTTCTGAATGTCCTCTTGTGCCTTCTCCTCTCTTACCAGTTCTATTCCTTTAACCTAGATGGGGCCGTCTTATCCCTTTGCTTAGTGTTATACTTGAGACAACATTAGATTTTATACCAAAAACCAAAAACTCTAAAAACTTTTCTCTTGTCCATGATAATCTGGGAATGCTCTGTTTAGCTCAATATAATTCTTAGTTAACCTAATTTACATACAACAAAGAATTTATCATGTTGATTATAGTTTCAGTTTTATTCGGTATTTCTTTAAATGCCAAGCACGGTACCAGATACTTTAAAAATATAATTTCTAAACCTCACAGTAACCCAGCTCGGTAGCTTTGATATTCTCCTTTCTATAGAAGAGAAAAACATTTTGTTTTCAATTATGTGTCACATTTATTCTAATGCAGTATTCTAAGCCCCAGGCACATATCAGTAAATGAAGCAAACCAAGACCCTGACTTCATGGAGTCTCCAGTCTAGTGGGAAGAGATTGATAGGGAGCAAATATCCAATGTCAGGTGGGGTGAGTGCAATGAAGAAAAATCAAGGGTAAGCAAGAGAGGTGACCAGGTCCAGAGTGGTAGTGTGCTCAAGGAGCAGCAAAGAGCATGGTGGGAGAGGAAGTCATGAGGACTGTAGCATAAAGGACCTTGTTCCATTCTGAATGTCAAGAACATAGAATCTTGTCTCCTATATTGAATGACATGGGAACATATTAAAGGGTTTTGAGAAGAATAACATGATCTGACTTAAAAGCATTCATACACAAAATAGATTATAGGAGGCAAGAGTGAAAGCAGGGAGGCCAGTAGGAGCCTCTTTTAAGGATCCAAGTGAGAGATGATGGGGGCTTGGACTACAGTGACAAGTGCTCTGATTCTGGATATATTTTGAAGGCAGAGCTGCCAGAATTCACTGACAGATTGAATGCAAAGTATGGGGTAAAGAGAGGCACCAAAAATGCATTTAAGTTTTGGATCTGAGCAAGTAGAAGAATGGATGGAATTGCATTCACTAATATGGGGAATACTTTAGAAATGGAAGATTGGGAATGATGGTGGGACACCTAGAGTTTAGCTTAAGCATACTATGAAATGTGTAACATGCTAGTGGAGTTAAGTAGGTACTCGAATACATGAGTCCGTAACACAGTCCAAAGATCTGGGTTGGAGAGAAAAAATCAAGAATAATCAGCTTACTGACTCAAGGAGGTTAACTGATTGTCCAGACCAATAAAAGATGGGACTTCATTGCCCAAGCTTGTTTTTCCATATCTCCATAGTACCCCTGGAGTCTGGTTTGTGGTCCAACCCCCTAGGTATTCTAAATCAGCAAGGCAGAGGTGTGGTCTTCAAATCTTTTTTTTTTTCTGAGATTCATAGATCAATGTAACAGAATCGAGACCCCAGAAATAAACCCACATGTATATGTTCAGTTAATCTATGACAAAGGAGGCAAGAGTATCCAGTGAGGAAAGGATGGTCTCTTCAATAAATGGTGCTGGGAAAATGACACTGCTACATGCAGAAGAATGAAACTGGACCATTTTCTTACACCACAAAAATAGACTAAAAATAGATTAAAGACCCAAATGTGAGACCTGAAATCATAAAACTAGAAGGAAGCCTAAACAGTAATTTCTTTGACATAGGCCATGGAATCATTTTTCTAGATAGGTCTCCTCGGGAAAGGAAAACAAAAGCAAAGTTAAACTATTGCAGCTATGGCAAAATAAAAACTTTTGTACAGCAATGGAAACCGTCAACAAAACAAGGCAGCCTACTTAATGGGAGAATATATTTGCAATGGTAATCTAAAAATGGGTTAATACCCAAGATATATAAAGAACTTCTGCAAGCAAACACCAAAAAAAAATTAATAATCAGATTAAAATGGGCCAAGAACCTGAATAGACATTTTTCCAGAGAAGATAACATGGTCAAAAGACGTGTGAGAAGATGCTGAACATCAGCAATGATCATGGAAATGCAAAGCGAAACCACAATGAGATTTCATCTCACACCTGTCAGAATGGCTAAAATAAGAAAGGAAATAACAACTGTTGGTATGGATATGGAGAAAAAGGAACCCTGTTCACTGTTGGTGGGAATGCAAATTGGTGCAGCCAATATGGAAAGTAGTTTGAAGTCTCCTCAAAAAATTAGAAGTAGAATTGCCATCTGATCCCATAATTCCACTATTGGGGATTAGGTCAAAGCAAACAAAAACAATAACTAAAAGAGATATATGTACCTCTATGTTTATTACAATATTATTTATAATACCCAAGTTACGGAAGAAACTCAAATGTCCATTGATAGATGAATAGATAAAGAAGTGCTACCTACACACACACACACACACACACACGCGCGCGCGCGCACACAATGGTATCTGAGCCATAAATAAAGAGATCTTGTTATTTGTAACAATGGATGGATCTAGAGGGTATAATGCTAAGTGAAATAGGTCAGAGAAAGGCAAGTACCATGTAATTCACTCACATGTGGAATTTGAGAAACAAAGGAAAATGACAAAAGACAGACTCTTAAATACAGAGAAAACACTGGTCGTTTTCAGAGGGAGGTGGGTAGGGAAATGGGTGAAATCGATGAAGGAGATTAAGAGTACACTTAAGATGAGCATGACTAATATATAGAATTGTTGAATCATTATATTGGAACCTGAAACTAATATATAACACTGTAATTATACTTCAATTACAAGAAGGAAGTGACTTAAGTAACTTTGGAAAATACTGTTTTGATTGGGAATGTGAAACCAAAGATAAAAAATGTACAAAACAAACAACCAAAAGATTCTAAGCAGCCAAATAAAAAGTTTTCTAAATAGGAGTGCCTGGGTGGCTCAGTCAGTTAAGCATCCAGCTCTTGATTTTGGCTCAGGTCTCACAGTTGGTGAGTTCAAGCTCCACATCAGTCTCTGCACTGACAGCATGGAGCCTGCTTGGGTGTGTGTCTGTCTGTCTGTCTGTCTGTCTGTCTCTCTCTCTCTCTCTCTCTCCCCCTCCCCCTCTCCCTCCCCCTCCCTCCCTCCCCCCCCCCCCGCCCCTCCCCTGCTCCCATGCATGCTCTCTTGCTCTCTCTTTCTCAAAATAAATGAATGAACATTAAATTAAAACGTTTTCTAAGTAATTCTGAAATACACCAAGTTGACAGCCGCTGGTAAAAGCCTTTAGAGGAGGATTTTTTTTTTCTATTATCCTGTGGAGACATGGGGGTTTCCACCTGCAGCTTTTACGCCTAGAGGAAATTTGATGGAGTTGGAATGTTATTGCCCTTTCTTCTGTTATTTACTAGCTTTACCTTCAATATTCCAAATGTTACCAAACAAGCTGCCTCTTTTTACTCTTTTGGACTCAAGACCCACACCTTTTTAGTTACTGTGTAGTGCAACCTTGTGGATATTGTTAGACTTTGTATTTGTGGAAATTGAAATACTTCAACACTTCCTCTCCAAAATCTTCTCTTCCTCCTGTGTTGTTAGATTTGTATCATTACCTATACAAGTACTCAGTCTGGAGACTGATGCAGTGGTTTTCAACCTTGGCTGCACGTTAGAATCACCTAGGACACTTTAAAAACTATCAGAGGCCAGACCTCATACCTACTAAATCAGAAATGTGGGAGTGGGACACAGACATTAGGATTTCCTTCCTGAACTGTAACATAAAAAGAAGTGCAATGTTTATAGAGTGTAACTGTTTAGCTTAATGAGTTATTACAAACTGACACTCCTGTGTAAATGTACTAGTTCAAGAAACTGAATGTTACTGACATTCCAAAAGCCCCTCTCCAGAAAAATTGCCCTGTGACCTCTAACACATAGGGTTTTGTTTGTTTCAGAACTTTATTATTATTTTTAATGTTTATTTATATTTGAGAGAGAGAAAGAAAGACTGCAAGCAGGGGAGGAGCAAAGAGAGAAGGAGACAGAATCCGAAGTAGGCTTCAGGCTCTGAGCTGTCAGCACTGAGCCCGACATGGGTCTCGAACTCATGAGCTGTGAAATCATGACCTGAGCCAAAGTTGGATGCTTAACTGACTGAACCACCAGGTGCCCCTGTTTCAGAACTTTAAATAGAATCATAGAGGGGCGCTTAGGTGGGTCAGTCGGTTGAGTGTCTGACTTCGGCTCAGGTCATGATATAACGGCTCGTGCGTTTGAGCCCCACCTTGGGCTCGGTGCTGACAGCTCAGAGCCTGGAGTCTGCTTTGGATTCTGTCTCCCTCGCTCACTCTGCCCCTCCCTCGCTCATGCTGTGTCTTTCTCTCTCTCTCAAGAATAAATAAAACATTAAAATTAGAATCATAGAGCATGTACATTTTTTTTTAAGTAGGCTCCATGCCCAGCATGGATCTTGAATTTAAGGCCCTGAGGTAGGGAGTCATGTGCTGTACCAACTGAGCCAGCCAGCCATCCCAAGCATGTCTCTTTTGATCTGATTTCCTTTCTTCTGCTTTATGTTACTGTCGAATGTAGGGTTAGTTCCTCCATTCTTATTGCTGCATAGCATTTCACTGTAAGAATATAGCACAACCTTTCTACTTCCTCACAGATATTTAGGTGTTTCCATTTTCTGGCTATTTGGAATAGCCTATTTTTTTACATGTCTATTGCACATGTATACATTTATGATATATGACTAGAAGTGGAATTGCTGGGGCACAGCTGTTCAGCTTTGGTAGATATTGCTAAATTGTTTTCTAAAATGTTCTACCAATTTGTTCTACCACCAGCACTATTCAAGCATTCAGGCTGTTCTATACTCTCTGAATACTTGATACTTTCTAGGGTTTTTATTTTTTCTTTAACCATTCTTGTGGGTATGTTTCAGTGCAATTTTACTTGCATCACCAGAATAACATGAAATTAAGCCCTTTCAGGTGTTCATTAGATATTTGGATATCTTCTTTTGTGAAGGGCCTGTCTGTCTTGCCCATTTTTTAAATTGGGTTATTTCATTCATAATGGTTTATAGGAGGTTTTTAAAATATATATTCTGGATATAAGTCCTGTTTGGATATATATATATATAGTGAATATTTTAATTCACTTTGTTGGTTGCCTTGTAATTATTTCTAACGATTTCTTTTAAAAGAAAGAAGTATTGGGGCATCTGGGTGGCTCAGTCAGTGAAGCGTCTGACTCTTGATCTTGGCTTAGGTCATGACCTCATGGTTCATGAGTTTGAGCTCCACATTGAGCTCTGCACTGGTAGCACAGAGCCTGCTTGGGATTCTGTCTCTCCCTCTCTCTGCCCTTCCCCTGATTGTGCTCTCATTCTCTCTCAAATAAATAAAGAAAAAAGAAAGAAGCATTTAGTTTTAACAGAGTCCAATTTATAAATACTTTCCTTTATGGATATTGCTTTTTGTGCCCTATTTTGAGAAATCTTTGCAAATCTTTGCATCTTTGCATTCATAAATCATGAATATGTTCTCCTATATCATTTTCTAAAAGTTGTAGTGTATTTATTTTCATAGTTAGATGTGCAGTCTACCTGGAATTGATTTTTAGGTGTAGTGTGAGGTAGAGTCAGTGTTTTTCCTTATGGAACCTGGTTGACCCAGTACTAATTTTGGAAGAAAAGCTCCCCAGGTGCTTCCACCAGGCAGCTAACCATTGCCCTAACATCATCCCAGAGGCTTCTCTTCTTTGTCTTCATTTAATCAGTCACCTGGTCCTCTTAATGCTACCATCAAAGGACTATAACAGTCATCCCTTTTTTCTTAGGACTCATTCATCATAGTATTGTCAAAGCTAGTCTCCTTGCCTACAGTGTCTTCCCACTTTCCCTAATTGATGTTAAGAATCGTTTTTTCCCAAACCACAGTCTGATTTAATCTGAATTAAAGCCCTTTTAAAGGTCTAGATCTGAAATACCTCTGTGTCAGAAACCTTTGACAAAAATCATTGTCTATGAAACAAAATCCAAGCTCTTTAGCATAAAACTCCAGGCCCTTCACAACATGGTTCCAACTTTATGGCCTCTTCACCTAAGCCAAAGACTTTTTGAACTTTCCAGATATACGAGGCACTTTCATGTACCTTTGCTCAGTCTCCACGGAGCTAGAATGGCTTTTCCCACCACTCTGCCTATACAGCTTACCCTTTGAGAAAGCCCAGCTCAAGTGTCACCTTGTTTCATGAGCCTTCCAAGCCTTACTATTTTGGATGGAATTTACCCCTCTTCTCTGTGATGTGAACTCATTAGAACCTTATCCACAGTATGGCCCCCATTGGCCTCATGTCACGGTGAGTGGAGTGCTCCCTGACTCTCCAAATAGACAAGAAGCTCACAGAGTGGAGGCTTGGCCTTGCTTCTCTTAGAGTCTCCCTAGCACAGTCCCTGTCACACATTAAGTGCTAAATAAATACTTGTTTTGTTCATTTTATGACAAAAAAATCTTTAAAAAGCAGATTTTTAGTAAACAATCAGGCAATACAAATCAGAATATTTCTATATCAAGGAATACATAATTGTTTCCAATGTAACCTATTCATTGACTTGTACTAGTTTTATCTTTTGTATCCCCTGCGCTAAGGCCTACAGTTTAGCTTAGGGACTTTCTTTTGTTGGAGAAAAGAGAGCTCATATTCAGATTCTGGGAGATTATTAGATCAGTTTCTTATCATTTTCAAATAAATCAGTTTTCCATGACATAGTTTAGAGATGAATTGCTACCCAAGAGCCAGTATTAGTTAATTGTAAATAGGAAGTGGGATTCCACCCTTCTGCATTTTAAGAGAAATGAAAAACCTTGGCAGCCTCATAAATCTTAAAATCTAGTCTGTGCAAGGGGAATGCCATGCAGATTGCCATCAGCATGACCTGCTCTCCGAAATCATCCTGTCAGATCACAAAGTTAGTGTGTAATTAGATCTTATCAGCAGGCTCTAGCTGCATTTCAGAGCATAGTAGGAGATTGTGGTGTTTTTGAATAGGGATGATTTTCTTAAGGATTAGAAAAAATGACATCTGCAAAAGAAATGTATAAAAAAACCAAACCTTTTAAATAAAGACATCCAGCCCACAGTTAATAAGTAAGCATGTGCTGCATGCTTGGCCCTGTACTAGAATTCAGTAGAACTTGTATCAGGAAACAGACATGCACAAAAGGGACAAAGTATCAAGAGATATTATCAGTGTATATACAGGGCACAGTAGAGGCAAAATGAGGGAAGGGGTCACTTAAACTTGGAGGCAGTACAGGTAAAGGGTGATTGAGAAAGCTTTTGTAAGAAAAGGTTGGGGGTGGTATCTGCTGTTATGGTGGCAGGTAGACAGAGAGAGGGAAGGCTATTCCAAGAAGAGGAACAGTTCTAGTAACTTGAAGAAACTGCCAGAAGTTTCCTATGTCTGAAGGCCAGGGTATGCTTTCCCTGAGCTCAGAGTTTTGTATCTAATACAAATAAACCTGAGTATATGAACTTGAAAGAGGTATAAGGATTATCCAGCTGTCTCCTTGTATTTTTCCTCAGCTTTTTGTGGATGAAGAACCTGAGACTCAGAAAGGTTAAGTAATTCATAACACAATCACACAGCAAAACTTCTTAGCATTTGTGGTGCTCATAGAGATATGAGCACATTTGTTGACTGTTTATCATGTGCCAGCATTGTCACATACATTATGTCATTTAGTCTTTACATCAGCCTAACCCAGTGAGGGAGAGGTACCGTTTACAGATGAGTAAACTAAGGGCCAAAATTGCCCAGCATGAAACAGAGCTAGGATTTGCACTCAGACAGTCTGAGTCCAAAGTCTTTGCCTTGGGGCACCTGGGTGGCTCGGTTGAGCATCTCCAACTCTGGATTTCAGCTCAGGTCATGATCTCATGGTTCATGAGATTGAACCCTTTGTCAGGTTCCTTGCTGATAGCATAGAGTCTGCTTGGGATTCTCTCTCTCTCTCTCTCTCTCTCTCTCTCTCTCTCTCTCTCTCAATCTATAAATAAATAAAAATAAATAAATAAATAAGTAAACAAACAAACGTAAAAAAAAAGTCTTTGTCTTAATTCTTTTTTAAACTGGCTCCCCTTTCTACTGTTCTTTCCACAATTAGCAGCTAACTCCTACCCACAGTTATTCTCTTTTATGTCTAATTCTCAAAACACAGGTTTGTAGAACTGGAATAGTTACTGCCAGTTTTGTTGACATAAGTAATAATTTTAGGATTCTGTATATGATACATCATAAATTTTTTTAGTTCTACAAGAACATCACACATTGCATCATTCAGGGCACAGTCAGGGAAGTAAAGTCACTGTGGATATCATGAAATAAGAGATTTATTAAAGGAATTAGAGCTTGCACTAATTGAAAGATCTTGATAATGCTAAAAATATGGAGTTGAAAGACTAGAGAAAGGTCACTGACCAGCCCTGACTCAGGTGAATGGACTTAGACAGGAACCTAAAGAGGAATCTGGTAGGCAGGTCCAGCTGCTGTAGCAGAACTGCAAAAGCTATGGAAGGTAGTGGAAGGTTGTTGGCTCTTCAAAGTTACTATGTCTGCTTTTGCAACAAAAGATCTTTGGGGGGTCTAAGGTCACCTTTGGTAAGCAGAATCAGCATTCAACAAGAGCTGGACACAGAGTAGGGAAGAGCGGGAATGAGCTGGACCCCATTTGTAGCTCTGCATCAATCTGTTGCCTCCTCTGTGCAGTCACAGCCTCCAGAATGTTAGGACTACTGCTTCCCCTTCACCTCCCAAGTCTCACACAATCTCGCTTTCTACCGATTCTGTGAAGCATTATGGAGAAGGGATTCTGGGAAATGTAGTTCCCCATACAGTCAAGCTGGCAGTATTCCAGAGCACATGGAGCGCCTGGGTGGCTCAGTCAGTTAAGCGTCCCACTTCAGCTCAAGTCATGATCTCACAGACCATGAGTTCAAGCGTCAGGCTCTGTGCTGAAAGCTCAGATCCTAGAGCCTGCTTCAGATTCTGTGTCTCCCTCTCTCTCTGCCCCTCCCCTGCTCATGCTCTGTCTCTCTCTGTCCCAAAAAAATAAATAAATAAAAACATTAAAAAAAAAGAAAAAAAGAGGACTTGGAAAAGGGAAGAAAGGAATGCTTTCCTCTGTCTCCAGTGCCAGTTGTGTGGCTATACTAGTTACTCTTTTTGTAGTTTATCACTGAATACAGGTAACAACCTTATGAATGATTATTTTTCAAGAATATACAGCTAGCAAGATTTTGAGACTGGATTTTTACCTATGTTTGTCTGAACCAAAGCTAATGTTTATTTTAATGCACTGTGCTGATTTTTGTGAAAGACAAGACCTTGGTAGCTTTCTTGTTTGTTCTTTTGGATTAAGAAGTAAACATTTTTTAAACTAAGACTTATAAGTAGAGTTTTCTGAGTTTTCCCAGTAGTTTCCACAATAGGCCAAAAAATAAACAGCCTTTTTATGGAGCACACAACAATAGGACCCCTTTTTAGGGAAAAGATCAGCCTTTTATGGTCATCATAATTTTACTTCTTCTTCTCGTTCAAGTTGACTGGATACAATTGCTTCCAGAAATCAAGTGGGTGTGGACTTATCCAGCCCTTTTCTTCACTGGTTTTCTAATGGCATTTTACTTGTTAATCCTTATTAACTTTTCCTGTTCTTTTCTCCTTAAACTAATTAAAATATGAAACTTTCTGGCTGAAAGATCTTTGAAGTTAGAGCAGTGCCCAGATTGTCAAGATACCATGAGTATTTCTTACCCAGTTCAGCCACTAAATTAGGTCTCCTGAGGGAAGGAAGTGGGAAGTATTTTAAATTTAATTATTTATAATGGAAGTAATACATGTACATATTAAAAATAGTCCAATAATTTTACAGTGCTTTTTACAAAAAACAGTGCCCTTGGAGTTGCATTTTTTCACCCATTTTCAAGAAACAACACTTTCAAGATGCTTTTGGTTATTTCTTTGGTTTTTACTTCTAATCTTGAAACAACATGCTTATGTTGCTCCCTGCTTGGTTTTCCGGTTTTAAGTTTTCTCTTTGATTCCTACTTTGGAAGATGAGAATTGTTTGCTCTTATCTTCCCATTCTTTCACATCCTTCCCCTCCCTCATTACCAGTATGTTTGTGGCATAATTTTTGTTAAATTAGTATTCAGTATTTACATTTTACATCCTTGTAAACTTGTATGGAGCTGAGACATATAAAATAATATGATTATATTTCCTTTCTTGTACAACCTTTTTGTTTTTCGTGGAGTTAGTAGTTGTTTTATTTCTCATTTTCTTCACTTTTTGTGTACCTTTCATTCTTTCCCAGACCCTCTGCCACATATGTGAATCTTCTCTCATTATATTGAAACATGTCAGGTGTTCATTATTTTTGAGATATCTAAAGTTGCATTCTACATTGCTTGTTGTCCTAATTTGAGTTCCCCCAGAAGCAATCCATGAGGCAAGGATATGAGCACTAGGGTTTGATTTGGGAAGTGATTCCAGGAAACCTTGAGGGAAGTAGGGAAGAGGGGAAGCCAAAGAAGGGTGCATTATAAAGCAAGGTAACAGTGGTAGATAACTGTAACTTGACCCCATGGAGGATCTTGGGGAGCCTGTAGCTCCCTTGTAGCTCATGGCTTCCTCTGCTACGTGGACCTGGTTATGATGTGTAGCATCAGCTACAGTTGCCCTTAGTGCATGATGTGTAATAGCCATCTTGAGATTTCCTTTTGTCATCATTTTTACATCTTTCCTTGTATTGGATCTCTTTTTTTAGATTCTGTACTGTCCCTTTTCTTGAGTTACACCTTCATTTTGGTAGACTGCCTCTTCCATTAGCTTGGGAAGAAAAATGATCAGAATCCTTCTTTGTGTGTCTGAAAATGTCATCATTCTACCTTCATGCTTCATTGATAATTTGAATATAGAATTATATATATTATTTAAGAAATTTTTAGTCATCACTACATTGTTTATGTGGAAATTTCTCATGTTTTTCATGATATTCTCATGTTCAATTACCTTCTAATTCTTGATATTTGTATATAACCTATTTTTTCCTCTCTGAAAGGTTTTAGGAACTTCTTTGTGTTCTCAGTGAAATTTCTTATTAATGGCCCTCCACGTGGACCCTTTTATCCATTGTGTTAGGCATTCAGTGGCCTCTTCCAATCAGGAAACACACATTCATCAGTTCTCAGAAATTTTCTTTAACTTTTAAAAAGAATCTATTACCCTTATATTTCCTTGTGTTTTTTTCTTTTTGGAACTTCTGTTATTCAGTCATTAGACCTCCTGGACTGATCCTGATTTTATGCTTTCTTTCTGATTTTCTCTCTAGTTTTAAAATTTTGTATGAGTTTTTGGGTAATTTGCCTCAACTTTATGTGTCCATGATTTTTAATTTTATATTTTACTTAAGTTCGTATTTAAACTTAAATTATATTTTAATTCCTAAGAATTCTTCTTTGTTTCTTTTTTTATTTCATGGACAAAGTGTCTTAGACACCTGAGAATATTAATGATAGTTATTTTTCCCTCCAAGAATGGTTTGTTTCCTGTAATTGCCTTATTTATTTTGGTTCCTTTATGTTAGAAACCTTTTTCAAAATCTGGTGTTGGTGTCTATATTTTTCCACTTAAGTGTAGGGCAGTAAAGCTGTGTGGGAGTTAGTGGGGGCTTATAAACTGTAATAGCTTCTTTCTAGGCTGAATAGCCTGGATTGGTGTATTCGGTACTTAACAGCTACCAGTGTCTGTAGGTCTCTTCTTTTGGATTATTTGTATTCCCCCTAGAAAAATTTTCTAGTTCCCTACCTAGAAGGTACTAACCTGGCTGCCAGTTCTCTGGGCGACAATTAGGGGAAGTGGGTAGAGGAAATCTCATTGTTCACTATATGGACAGGTCCTAATGTCCTGTTTTCAGTATAGAAGCCTATTCTAAGCTGAGTCAGATAGATGTCTTCCCTTCTCTCCTAAAAGAAATCTTTTATTTTTCAACAAAAAGAAACAAGTTTTCTATTTCTCATTCTCTGTTATGCTTTTATAGGCTCTTAGGCACATGAGCCAATGGATGTGAGCAGAGTCTACTTATGGAAACCATTGCCATGATATTCTACTAGTTTTCAAGATAATCTCTTCTTTCATTTATTCTTCCTTCAGTGGGCATGTGTTAAACATCCACAGTGTACACGGGGTTATGCTAACCCATCTGGGAGATACACCCATCAGCATACCAGGATCCTGTTCCCATGGACCAGGGGAGGGATTACTGTTGACAAGTTGTTTCAGCAGTAAACCCAGTGGGGGCAACTTGAACTAGGATAGCAAAGCTGGAACAGTAAATATGGGGCTGTAGCCTCAGAGATTGTAAAAATTTGTGAGAAAATTTATGAGAAAGCAAAAAAGATAATTTGAAAGAGAAGAGACCATACTATAGGAATTCTAATGTCTGAAATTTGTATTTTCCAGGTTTACTTTCTGTTTCTTAAAATACAGCTTTAAAAAAATCATTTAAATACAATTATGTTATATTTAAAGATGATGAATTCAGAGGTCTGATGATCGTTTTCAAGAACACAGAAATTTTACTAACTAGAGATTCTTGATAAATATTTAAGGAGTTTGTGAATGAATTTAAAAGCCAGCCTTTTCATAGTATGGAGAATAATATGTGGATCAATAGATATTTTAGAGGATTTGAAGAAATAAACTAATAGGTATGGTATTGAATAGGTATGGTATTGAAAAGGGTATGAATACCCTTTTCATGAAAATGTAGAAAAATTCCAAGATATTTTTAAGTAATTAGTAGAAGAATAAGAATGATGACTTTGAAAATCAGCCACAGTATTAAACCATTTCAATTACTTCTGGTCATTACTTAACCACAAGAGGACTTTTAACAGAACCAAGCTATAAGCACAAATCAATACCAACTTTTGTAAGAGGAGTAAGTCTTCAGAGTGTAGTCAAAACAGGATTTGAAGGGATTAACTACCATGTGTGGTTTCCGTATTGTATTTCATTGGCCTCCATTTATCTTCTTTCCTTCTATTCATTCTATAATTCTTATTGTCTGATGTTTGCTTATTTCACTTTTATTTGTGCTTTTATGGTTTCTTCTCTGTACTCCCCCAGTACCTTGTACACATTAGCCATCATTGCATTTATGTTTGTTGCCACTGTCTGTTTGTTTATTTCACACCTCACTGTACTGTGAGCACACTGAGGGCAGGGACCGTGTTCCTTCCGGGATCTCTGATACGACTTATTTTGGAAAAGGCTTTGAAAATATGCTCTAATAATACTGTTCCCTCAAAAATGTGTGACCATGTAGCAATTTCAATTTTTGAAAATTAACACATATATACTTTGAAAAGCAGAGTAAGGAAAATTTGAATTATATATATATATATTTTTTTCCAGTTACCACCAGGCTTTGCATATACTATTAGCTCAACTAACTGCTAGTCACTATGTGATTCTAAGCTTAAAGATACTTCCCTCCAGAATCCTTCTTTGCAATGCCCTCTGCCCCCAGACTGAGGTGATGCTGTACTTCTGTAACTTGCTATAATCCCCCACCATGGCACTTAGTATATGCACTTCATTCTAATTGTTTTAAAATAGATGCTCCCCTTAGTTCACTGTAAACTTCCTAAAGGGAGGCACCATATCTTCCTTGTTCATTATAATATATACCCCTGGGGCTAGGCTGGGAAGAGTCCTCTCATGATAACTGTCCTCATCTCCAGTTTTGACCTTGGGATCCCAAATTTAAATAAAAGCCTATTTGTGATGTATGGAAGTGTTAAATTGCTATATTGTACACCTGAAACTATACAACACTGTATATTAGCTATCTGGAATTAAAATAAAAACTTAAATCCCACCTTGCCTCAGCTCAATAGATGGCTCACAAGTCTATTCCCATTCTAGCATAAATTCGGGATTTTATCCTCTGGAGAGGTCTCTGAACTGCAGGATACCAGGCACATACTTTAACCCTAGCCCTAACCCTACCCTCACCCCTAAAGCCTAACCCCTAACCCTAACACCCTCTGTAGGGACCTGACCTGCAGGATACCAGGCACATACCCTCACCCTGGCCCTATCCCTAACCCTAGATCTGAGGGAAAAAAAGATGTGATATATATGAATATTATTTAGCTATAAAAGAGAATGAAATCTTGCCATTTGCATTGATGTGGATGGAACTAGAGAGTATTATGCTAAGCAAAATAAGGCAGTTAGAGAAAGACAAATATATGATTACACTCATAGATGGAATTTAAGAAATAAAACAAATGAGTAGAGGGGAAAACAGAGAGGCAAACCAAGAAACAGACTTAACTGTAGAGAACAAACTAATGGTTACCAGAGGGGAGATGGAGGGGGCAGTGAGTTAAATAGGTGATGGGGATTAAGGAGTGTACTTGTTGTGATGAGCACCGGATGTTATAGGGAACTGTTGAATCACTATATTGTACATCTGAAACTAATATAACACTATATATTAACTAGAGTTGAAATAAAAACTTTTTAAAAACTATTTGAAACAAATGCTCAAGATTAAATATCGGCCACTCATAATGCTGGAAGTGTCTTTAGCAGTGGTTCATTCAGGGGTTTCCATGCAGATGGGATCCTGGGCACAATCCTAGGCTAATGTACAGCCCAACTCTAATAATGAACCTGAGGAAATCTAGTATCCTAGCATCAAGAAATTCTCTTTAACACTGTGTTAGAAAAGCTTTTTCTTCCAGGAAAACTGGAGTTGCTTCTAAGCATCTTTTATAAAAACAATAGCAAAAAAGAAATTGAAGTGCTGTCTTTGTGGCATGAAACTAATTCTCAGAAGCCATTATGTTCTAGGGAAGTGATTAAGTCTTTTTAATGAACTCAGTATTTCTGTTGTTCATGGGTCTGTTTACCATCAGAATCTTAGTTGAACAGTGATTTTGAAAAAATGGGTGTAAGTAAAATTTGGCATAAGGCTCCCATGGCAAGAATTAACAATTTCCTACTTTTGTCCATAGACTCCTAGAATTGAAATATAAACTTGAATCCTAAAACTTAGAGAATGCATAATTCAGTAGTTTTCAAAATGCTTCCCATGGGGCCTCTCAGCTCCACAGAGGTACTGCCAGAGCCACCACAGTGAAGAGAGGATTGGAAAAGTACACAGGAAGATGGAGACCACATGAGGGTAGGATCTCCACCCAGAAGAGCTTTGCTTTTTCTATTAAGTTCCTTGTAAGTATTGAAAGAAAGGGAAAGTTTGGTGATTAAAAAAAAAAAAAAAGTCTGTTTATATCAAATCTGTAGGCCAGCCTCCTCATATTACAGATGAAGACACCAAAGCTAGGAAGGTACAGATGTAATTGTTCATAGCTGAGGTGGTTTATGGGCCAGTTAAGGCCTGATTCTCCATCCGGCCCTGTCTCTGCTATATCACATTGCCTATTGTGAACGTCTGTGATCTCTTTGCCTCCAGCTTCCAGAGCTAAACTCAGCATGATCAACACCATGTCAAAAATCCGTGGCCAGGAGAAAGGGCCAGGCTATCCCCAGGCAGAAGCACTGCTGGCAGAGGCCATGCTCAAGTTTGGAAGAGAGCTTGGAGATGATTGCAACTTTGGTAATGTGTGCTTTCTCACACTTCTGTTCTTTCATTTGTCCGTGGGGACTTAGTGCCAGTAAGACGCTGCAGGAAATTATTCAAACCATTTTATATTTTGATTCTGTTTTACATCTTATATGCATGGGCCAAAAATTTGTCTTCAGAGTCATTTCATGTTTAGTGTGATTTGTCTTAGTAGAGGTTTTAGTTATTTTCTTTTTCCCTGATGAGATCCTAATCTTTACAGTAGCTGGTGAACACATCCAGATGCCTGGAAGCTCACTGTGGAGTGTGTCTGACATAACTGAATATTAGGGCAGAGGGAACAGTCTGTATGATGTAACACCTTGCCCCATAAGCTTTCTCTGAGATCTACCACCCCAGATGAATTCCTTCACTCCTCTCTTGTCCGACTCAGTCACCATACTAAACACTTCTGTTTTCACTTCTTCATGATGGGAAGTCTCAGCAAATAAATGTCTGTTCCTTATATTTGCTTCTGCTAAATGCATTGGCCTTAAACAGGTTCCCTATTAGGGAAAGCCCTTACTGACAAGGGAGGATAGACAGCTTCCAAAATTGCTTTTTAAAGGAAAAACAAAATGTTATGTTCTTCATAATAAGAGATACCTCCCCCTTGGTAGCATTGAATTTGTACTGTATGGACTGTCTTAGGTGGAAACACACTGCTCTCTAGAGGGCATTATGTAATGCCTCTCATCTCCATTGTCCTCGCAAGACAGGCAGTAGTCCCTGGGTTTTCACCTGTGGTGGCCCTATGACTGCATATACATTTCACCTTTGTCCTTTAACGTGAAACAGACTCATTCTCCCCTTCCAGGCCCAGCCCTTGGTGAAGTGGGGGAGGCCATGCGGGAGCTCTCGGAGGTGAAAGACTCACTGGACATGGAAGTGAAGCAAAACTTCATTGACCCCCTTCAGAACCTTCATGACAAAGATCTGAGAGAAATTCAGGTATCTGCAACCAGTCCTTTAGGAAGCAAGCAGTTTGAATGTGCAGATGTAGGTGTCCTTTTTCTTCACAAAACTTTTGTTTTAAGCTTATCGTGTGCGGTCAGGTTTGAATTAAAAACAACCCAGCTAGACAAATTGAGATTAACCGGAAATGCAGTTCTTTTGCCCCACTATTATGATTGGGCCTCTTATGAATATTACATTTGACTTTTCCACATTCAGTCTTCAGGTTTTTCAAGCTTTTTTTTTTTTTTCTCCAGAAGAATAATATCCTTCCCTGATACTATCCAGTGTTATTAATTATGTCTTTCTGGGCTGATTTCACCCTCTAAAACAGTTGTTAGATGTATCCGTTGTTAGCTTAGGTAAATAGCTATACTATCATTCTATAAACACATGTTTTCATATTTTCATGATGATTGTTAGGACTGAGGAAGAATAACCAACTATCCTCTTTATAAAACATGGAGAAGAGTGAGCTCTTCCAAATAAATAAAGTTCAACTGGCTTTGCCTCCATCTTTGTGTATAATGTTTACTCATTCATTCCTTCAACAAATATTTATGGAACCTCTTTGAAATTTAACTTTATTGTAATGTGGTCATCTACAGCTTGAAGTCCCTTAGACGGCTTTTTCTCTAGTCTCCTCCCCCGTATCACTTGCTCAAGATTGCGGTTAGTAAGTGGCAGACTCACTCTAAGTCTACAATGTTAACCGCACCTCCAATACTCTACCCTGACTGCAAGTTCAAGTGTGTTTTAAGACTATCCCTTCCAAAGGAGCAAACATTTAACTTGGATCAGGGTGTGGATTGCAGGCAGGGTATACAGTGGAAGGGAAGGTCTAGGATATTTTTCTTCCTCTTTTCCTTCTCATTTCTTCGCCGCTCCCAACTCTGTTTTCATCTCCCTCCCTTTCTTTCCATACACGCCCAGGATCAGGGAAGTTTAGCGTTTCCTCCCACCCATTAGTAATGCAACACTGCAGCTCTTTGCAAAAGACACTTTGTAGCAGTGGGAAACGACTTTCCCACTTTGTCACTAGATGTGTTGGGCAGACGTTGAGTGTCCAGGCAGTGGGGAAGGATGCACGGAGGGATTGGAGAGCACTGTGGGGCATTAGACCCCGTCTATTGTCCCTTCTGAGTTAGGTTTTGTCCACTGGTTTAATCACCTACCAAATGGGAGACTTAAACTCATCAATGGTTCCCTGAAAGCTACATCGGTCACCAAGGGCTAAGAGTTAAGGTAGAGATTACTAGACACTGGCCCTGGATATGTTAATGCAGGTGATCAGTAATCCATATTTCTGATAAGCAACTTATGTGATTCTAACAGACTGATTTCCTCAAAGATAAGTCCCTTCCAGCATTAATATTCTAGGACTCAAAAAACAAGAATGCCAGTCTTTTTCACTTCTTTTCAAGGGAAGTGTTTTTCCCCCTGCCTTCTTGCAAGCTACGGCTTCTCTTGAAGATGGGAACTTGTGGGTTCTATGTAGCAGTGTTTTCCACATGTGAGGCGGTATGCACATATGCCCAGCTGCTATCATGCCCAGCTTGGTTTTGGCCCAGCAAGGTCAGAAAATAAAGGGCACTGGTAATTCCCACAATTTCTTTCTTACTCTTAATTGTTTTTAAAGACGCTTCTCCACATTAAGCCTTTGGAAACATTTGCCCCACTGTTGCAGGTTTCTTTATTTTTCTGGTAACATGATATTTTAGAACTTAGCCTGTCTTATTTTGGAGGCTAATAGGCACGACAGAGAAGTAGACTAAAAATAGGCCCTTTCCATGAATCCTTTCAAAGCATATTGCCACCCTTGACTTTTTCAGCATCATCTAAAGAAGTTGGAAGGTCGACGCCTGGACTTTGATTATAAGAAAAAACGACAAGGCAAGATTCCAGATGAAGAGCTCCGTCAGGCTCTGGAGAAATTTGATGAATCTAAAGAAATTGCTGAGTCAAGCATGTTTAATCTCTTAGAGATGGATGTGAGTGACTGTCCTGTAGTTTCTAATTTAATCTTGCCGTTGAGACTCAAGATTATGTTAAAGGGTTATGTAATTTAAAATGTGCATATCTGATTACACTATGTGGTGAGAACTTCAGCAGATAGTTATTTCTTTTAAAAAAATTGAAAAAATAAAGTAGATCAAGAAATGGTAAGGTTTTTTTCTGTATTATCATGGTTTGATCTAACTAGATGTTTGACTCCTAATGACCTTAAAGAATTACCAGTGGTGAGAAGATGAAGAATCTTTCTGATGATTCATGTAAAGGTTCAGTAGCTTAAAATACTTTGTTGAAATATTTGGCAAATTGGCTTCAGATTATAAAAGAATATCACCTAAAATGCATTTAGAATTGAGGGTCCCAGTATAGGTTAAGATGTTTTGTATTTTGAAGTAAAGTTGATATTTTCTTTCAAAAACTAATTTCAATTGAGTTTGATGATTGTAGCATAGATACTGTATTTGGGGGCATGTATAACGAAGTTTAAAGCTATTTTTACATTTCCAGAGCACCAAATTATTATTTGTGGCTTTAGAAATTATATTCCATTGAGTCCTTTCAGCCTCATAGCCATGAGGACTTCTGACCGCTCATGTAATAAAACCTGCTAAACAGCTTTCAAGCTCTTGCTCACTCCCACCTCTGGCCCTATCATTTGCCAACCAACTTCTTCTAAGATGTTTACAGAGCCTTTATGTGCTTATCAGTTACCCGATTTGCCCTGACTGGTGATAGGGGAGGCATGTTGAACATACCTGGATTTTCCCACCACCCAGAGACACAGTGTAGGTTTTTGTTTATGTGAAACAACTGGTGTTTCACCTGCCTGCTAAAGAAGGATGCTCTAGGCACAAGGTGTGACCTGAATCACAGTGTTCCTTCCCAGGGCCCCATTCCACCCCAAAACTTACGGAAATAGCATTGCCTCTGCTGACTTGGAGGGAGATACTCAGCTAGGTCACAGCCTGAGACACAAAATGAAGAGTAACTGAGGATGCCTAGAATATTGGAGCTGAAATGCATCCAAGCATTGACCCAGCCTCTTTACATTGCAGATAGATTGAAAGAGCATGAAAAGTACAGGGCACCAAGAGTCCTTTGGTCAATGTATCTTTTTCCTATAAGAAATCAATAAAATTAGCCAAATCCAGCTGGAAGTTTGTAGCTAAGAATGAGACTTTCAGTGAGAGTTGTGTGTGATCTTCAGTTGGATTCCTAACTACTCCTTGTGGTATTGGTGTTTCCAAGCATATGGATGCTTCTTATCCTTAACTGATATGGAACCTGAAATATCTCCTGGCGCTGGAGATTGGGGTTGTGTGTCAGGGCAGCTCTGTCATATATGTGCTGGGGCAGGAGTGGTTGCTTAAGGATGGTAATCTGGTAACTAAGGCGTGTCTCCCCCCTCACCCCCACCCCCACCCCATCGGCCTGCAGATTGAACAGGTGAGCCAGCTGTCTGCGCTCGTCCAAGCCCAGCTGGAATACCACAAGCAGGCGGTCCAGATCCTGCAGCAAGTCACTGTCAGACTGGAAGAAAGGTATCTCAACAGTTCCTGAATTTTACACTTCCATTTTCTTTCTATGAAATGATGGGTAAAGAAATGGAAATAATGGAGTCCATTTGAAGTAAAACTTTTGCCAAAAGTTTTGATTCTGCATAGGCACTTTGTGGATTATTTGTCTTGACTTTTGTGGGTCTTGTGCTTTGTTTTACTTTGTTCCCTTGAATGTACTCTTGTGTTTGTGAGAAGCCAATGCTTGGACTGTGTGTTGGCCACCACAGATGGGAAGCCGGGTGCTACTGAGGATAATGGATGTGATTTGCTGAGCACATATTCTGTGTGCGTACTGGAGGCATATCATCACCCGTCTTATGAAACAGCTCTGTAAACTAAGTATGATTAGCTTCACCTAAAGGTGGGAGCCCAGGGAGATCAAGTAACTAGCCCAGGGTCACACCGTGGTGTAACCAGGGTTCTCCAGGCAGGCATAATCTGTTTAAAAGCCTGTATCTTTTCACACCATGTAAGAACCCTCCACCGTCACAGGGACAGCTTTTGTGTGCCTGTTCCGTCTCCTCAGGTGCACCCACTGTGAGGCCATGGTAGTCTTGTGAATGGGGCTCCCTGGAGTTGCAGGGTCCCAACCTGCACAGCTTAGACAGAGGTCCTTACTGTAACACATATCACATTGTGCAGCTTTCCTCCATGCACCCTCATGGAAATGTGTGCAACACTCAGAAACCTCGAGAAAGATCTAAAAGCATGCACTTCAACATACTAAAGAAGTATTACATGTCTTTGTGACATCTGTTGAGCAGAAGGGCCATTTTCCTTTTATCTCTCTGAAATATGTTCAAAGTCAGTATCATTCTACAGTCACCATATCTTAACCTCTCCCTGTCCTTGCAAATCTGTACACTTTGCTCCGTATGCATCTGAGACTATGGAGAATACTTGGGGGTGTACGGAATATATTTATTGTCTACACCTTTCCACTTTCCTCCTGTCTTCCCTCATTTCTTTCCCCTTCTTGTATCTCAAACTGCTCACTCTTCTCAGGGTATTTCCTCCTTCCAAATCTTTTCAAGCTCTTGAGTTCTTCTGGAAAGGACTGTTCATCTGGAAATGACTCTTAGCTGTGTTTTCTCTCCTTCCATAAGCCTTTCTGTGGGCAGGTAGACTCCTGCCCACTCCCACCCCCATGTTCCTGTAGCATTTTGTAAGTATCTCCATAACCGCACTTACCACAGTGTATGGTACTCAGTTATGTTCCATCTCCCTTACACACCATAAGCTGCTTGAGGGCAAGAACTGTGTCTCATTCATTTTTGGGTTCCCAGCACATTTTCACAGGGAGCTCTGAATAAATGAGGGAGGGATTGAGAGAAAGGTTGAAGATGGTGAGGGTATGACCAGAGGGACACCACTGAAAGCAGAGACCTCCTACAGATAAGACGGCTATGGGTTCTTTTGAGATTTTCCCTGCTCCACATTGGTAGCCTTCCTGGATATCACTGCTTTTCTTTTTGCTTCTTAATTGGCTACATACTCTTATCCCCCTCCCCACCTTTTCTTTTTAATGCAGAATAAGGCAAGCTTCATCTCAGCCTAGAAGGGAGTATCAGCCTAAACCACGAATGAGCCTGGAGTTTCCGACTGGAGACAGTACTCAGCCCAACGGGGGCCTCTCGCACACCAGTACACCCAAACCTGCAGGTAAGGAGCTGAGACCTGCAGACCCCATTATAAGAGCCTTGGGCACCTCCCATTGGCACTTGTCCGTAAATTCTAGGTGCAGTCCAGTCGGGCTGCACAAGAACTGTACGGTGATACATTTCTTACAGGATGGTTTTGTCAGGTAGAAACTCTTTCAAAGCACTCCTTCCTTCTTTTCTCATTGATCATTTCTTTCCTCCTTTTCCCTCTTGTCTCCTCTAGGAAACTTTCTTTGTCCCCTTTTCTCTCACTCTCCATCATTAGCACACATTAACCTCTTAAGTAACACATTTGATTTGGACCTTCTCTTGTGTTGTCACCTTAATGAGCCAATTCGGTGCCAGCAATATCATCTTTTTTTCCCCTGTTTTACTCTCTGTGTTCCAGAACGCATGAGAGAAAATGCCCCTGGCAGGGCGTGCCCACATACACTCACATATAACCCACAGACAGCAGCTCCAGGAACATGTCCAATTGGATTTCTTAAGTCATGGGAGCAAATGGCTGAATATATCTGTAGATGAATGTATTTCTCATCTCAACATCTGCTCTCTTCCTCTCCTTCCGCAACCTTCAACCAACTCATTATGCCGTGTAACTGAGGTTGGTACAGTAAAAGCTAAAATTTATTTTCTGTCAGGAATATTGATGTATACCCAGTAATATATTCTTTCAGTTGGCACCATTGCTCTCCACCCCCTACACACAGATTAGGTAAAAACCTGTGCTTGAGGTGTTTTCAACCTTAACATTTAGCTGGTTGAAGAAGTGGAAACTCTCTTAAAACTGGATGTGGACTTCAAAGATATGCAGTGTCTCCTATTTTCCCTGTAGCCCAGTGCTAATGTTTTGTGGTAAGAAATGCTTTGTGAGATGCTCTCAGGAGACCATGAAGGAAAACAGGTGTGTGGTGACAGTCAGCGCCCTCTACCCTCTGCGTTCCCCTTGGCTTCTCGGAGCCCCCAGGGTCAGGTATTATAAACAGCAGTGGCTCTTAGAAGCTAGCTGGCCACAAGCACTAGTCATGTCTGTTGTGACTAGTTTGCTTCTCCCTGTTCAGAAGCCAACC
Organism: Acinonyx jubatus; assembly: GCF_027475565.1. Classification (NCBI taxonomy): domain Eukaryota; kingdom Metazoa; phylum Chordata; class Mammalia; order Carnivora; family Felidae; genus Acinonyx; species Acinonyx jubatus. The sequence goes on along the minus strand of NC_069391.1, from coordinate 51,024,174 downwards.
GCATGTTTAACCCTTTCTTTGGAGACTTGCTCATTTTCTGCTTTAAGTAAAAAAAAAAAAAAAAAATAGGTTATGTTGTTTCCCTTTCAAGCCATCTAGAAGACATGGGAGGTGTATGCACTTGTCTGAGTTGATGTGCCTATGTGGATACATGCTGTATAAAATATATATGCTCACTTAAAACAGATCACTTTTAAGATACAATTCCATTCTTCATTATTTTACTCAAGGTAGAGTACATTATATTTTGTACGCCAGAACTCTGATGTACTCCTATTATTTATATATGTAACAATTTACAAAGTTATATAATTTTTACATGATCTCAGTTAATAGCCACAGTAGTAGTGTGGAGTAAGTTCTGCTGTGAATTCTAATGTTAGACAAAGAAACTGAAAGGGAAATAAGTGCCTTGTGCAAGGTCATCCAGAATATGAACTTGAACCCGGTGTCTTATATTGTTTTGTTTTCACCACATTACAGCAGTTTCGCAGAGGCTGGAGTCTTTATCTTTCAAAAGTGAAAACTGCACTGTTATTCTGAGGTTGCCAAGCATTCTTCATGTAATTAACTTGACTCTTTCACATGGGCAGAGATTTTAAAATGCTAACATGGAAAGGGTTCTGGCCTTGTTATATTATTGACCTAAATCTCATTAAAACTCCCTAAGTCACTGGGTCTCCCATCTCTGGACATCATCAGGAAGGCAAAACTTGATGGACTGTGGCGCATGTGTTACAAACGTAGATGAGGCTATTTTTCATACTGGACATGGAAGCAGGCATCGAACAACTTCCAGAAATCTGAGAAAGCTTCTGAAGACTGGTAAAGAGCAGATGCCATGCAGTGGACTCGGCATGAGCCGCAAGAGGAAGCTTCAGCAGGAAGAGGAGTGAGGGAGGAATCAAGGGGGACAGCAAGCCGGGCAGGTGCAGCAGGTGGTAGATATGTGACTTAAATACCCCTTGTCTTTCTGTGTTCTTCTCTCCTGCTTTCACTTCCAGGTGCCCCAATGGATCAGCCCTGCTGCCGAGCTCTGTACGACTTTGAACCTGAAAATGAAGGGGAGTTGGGTTTTAAAGAGGGTGATATCATCACACTCACTAACCAAATTGATGAGAACTGGTATGAGGGGATGCTTCATGGCCAGTCAGGCTTCTTCCCCATCAACTATGTGGAGATTCTGGTTGCCCTGCCTCATTAGGATGTTAGGCTGGCAGGCTTACCTCCTCTTGACCCAGATAGTTAAGTTTAACCACTGCTTTGGTAATGCTGCTTACAACACATCCCAAGTGCAGGCTGCAGTGGTCCAGGTCATCAAGCCCCACCGAGTATCTTTGGTTGACTTGTGTGATCCCACGAGAGTCATGGTGATGGGTGGTATCTTCTTAGGCTGGTGGGCATGGCATGTGCTTTTTAAACACCATCTGAGACCAGCCAGTAGTCATGGAACTGCTGTTTACACAGTTCTCAGGAGGTTGTGGCTTCTTAGAATATGACCATGAGCCACATCACAGAAAAAACATCCTACTGAAGATACTGTCTATCACCCAGGGGCCATCTCAAGGTCTCAGGTTCTCCGTTTCAATAGGAGAAAGTTCTTGCTTTCACATTGCCCCTCCCAAATATGTGAGTCACAGAATTGTGGAAGAAAGCCTCCCTCACCAGCAACTTGTCTTCTGGTCTGAATGAATTAGTCCCTTGATGCTATAGGTAGGAAAGTGTTGAGTGCGAGTTAAAAACCTCTTCTGAAAACTGTCACCTTTGTTCCTCTCACATATGCGTGTTTCTGAGGGACAGCAAGTTTTCTTCTCACCCTGCTAATAAAGCCAGAGGGGGACTCCCGCTGTTATTTCTAAGTACTACGGTGACAGTTGGCAATCAGCATATTGTGAGAGGGGCTGAAGAGAAGAGATTCTCCATTATGAGGAATTGGGAAGACATCTGGTTTCCAAGCTTAAATTTCTTGCTGCAGAGAAACGATGTATATATTTAGGCCATTTCTGAAGGTACAGGGAAGAGGGAACAAAAGTCACTTCACTTCAGTTTTATTTATGAATTACATGTTTCATGAGTCCGTTTGGCACAGAGACACAAGAGAAAAACACAAGAAACCATTTTTCAACTAGTCCCTAGACCAAGAAACAGCAATTGTCTTTCCTTTCCACTTCCACCTTGTGTTCTTTGAACATCATTTGTGCATATTCTGCCCTCAATGAGGACCAAATAAAGATGATTTTTGTGCTTAGCAGTTTAAGTAAGATGTGTGGCTGCAGATGCAAAAGTTTTTCCCAACTCAGTCATTACTTTTCTTTCTGTCCCTTCTGTTCCATCTTCGTGTTGTGTGTACAGTGCCGTGTGTAAGCTTATGAGTGGTTTTTTGTTCTTCTGGGGTTTTTTTTTTTTTTTTTTTTGGTATCAGTCATTAAGTCCTGTTAGGTATCCAGAGTTCTATTTATCTAGCTGTACAGATTCTTTCAGAGGTTTAATGTGCTGCTTCGGATGTGCCGCCTGCGGTAGTGGGTCATGTGGAGTGAAAGGCAAATCTTACTGCTTAATGTATAAACCTCTTACCACAGGAAGCATCGCCGTTTCCAATAAATATTGCTGAAGACAGAACCAGAGGCCCTGGTGCTTTATTTTGTGTCCGTTGTTCTGGTGGGTCTGACAGTGGGTGGACTGGGTCTTCTTTCAGTCTCCATTGTCGTCTGATGCAGCCAGACCAGACCCGCTTGCCACCTCAGATCTCCCTCCCTGTGAGCAAGGGAAGTCTCCTTAGTGAGAAGTGACCTACTCTGGACACGGGGAGCTTCTGGGTAGCCCTAGGAAGAAGGCGATTCGGGAGAGAGGATAAGGGAGTGGGGAGAGGAAGTCTTCTAGAAGTCATGCGAGATACCATCACTGGTAATATCAGAAGAATATAATGTCCAGAGAGACAAATAAAATATGTCATTTGAACCAGTCTTTTCTTGTCTTTCATGCTTAAAGAGAAAGAACTAGGGAAATATAGATTGGCCAAAGCCAGCATTCTTTTCTCTGTGCCGGGGCAGGGGGCAGGGGTGGTAAGGTAGGGGAGTAGTGCCTACAGAATATGTATTTCCTGATCTTCTGAGAAAATAAACATGTTTTTTAATATATTGGGTGCATTTGTATTCTTCCATGCTGAGGCCAATAGTCTAGTAGGTGTTCTGATCTAACATGAACAGTTTTAATCTAAAATACTGAGTTCTATATGTGAACTGCTCTAACATGAAAATAATATTTTTTGCCAGCTACATGAGTTAGAGTATTACAGATCAATTCTTTTTTTTTCTTTTATTTGTTTGTTTTTAGAGAGAGCGCAAGTGGAGTAGAGGGGCAGAGAGAGAAAGAATCTCTTTTTTCTTGTGGTTAAGGCCTTTATTAACTTCTGTGGGTTTAACTATTTTTTTAATTTAAAGCTTAACATACAGTGAAATATTAATTTCAGCAGTAGAATTCAGTGATTCTTCACTTACATACGATAGCTCATCACAAGTGCCCTCCTTATACCCATCACCCATCTAGCCCCCCTCCCACCCACAAATAATTTTTTAAAAACGGTTTTAAAAACAGTTACCTGTGACATGAATGGAGAAAATACAGAAAAATCACAGGTAAACTGTTAGAATTAATAGTTAATTTAATAGAGTTACTGAATATAACATAAATCTTAAAAAAATCACTTTATTTCTGTATACCAGTAATAATCAATTAGAAAAAAGGAATTTAAAAAATCATTTGCAAAAAGTCAAATCCATAGATATAAATCTACCAAGAATTATACAAGATCTCTGTACAGAAAATTATGAAACATGCTTGAGGAAAAATAAAAACCTTAAAAAGTGAAGAGATACTCTGTGTTTCTAGGTTGGAAAACTCAGCATTGTGAAGATGTCATTTCTCCCTAAATTGACATGCATTTAGGGTGGTTTCAACTACAATCTCAAGAAGTTTGTTTTTGTTTTTGTTTTTTTTTAATGTGTGAAAATTAACAAGCATAAAACTTATGTGGAAATGCAAAGAGATATTTCTTCTTGAAGATCAACAACAAATTTGGAAGACTTACACTTCCTAGATATAAAACAAAGTTACAGTAATTAATATAGTGTGCTACTGATGCCATGATAGGAAAAAAGATGATCTGTACAGAACAGTGAGTCCAGAAAGAGACACATGTGCATTCAACCATATTGAGCCAGTAAGGCATTCCATTGTTTGTAATGTTACACATTCAGATATGACCGTACCTGTGTAATTGTAGTTCTGTACATTCAAAGGGAAACTAATAGCAAGACCTTGCACCAAATAATCTCATGAGTCAATATCAAATGAAACAAAAATATCATGACCCCAGTTTCCAGGAAGAACTTAATATTTATTTGAGGGAGTCTTAGAGAACATTAATAATATACTCACTAGATTCAGAACCACCTGAATTCCTTATTTTTATTGGAGTATAGTAAATGCCTTTTTACAAAAGTGAAATACTGAAATGAGCAGGCAACTCTGTGGACCACCACTGGGGATGTTGGACCTACCCCAAACACTTGTTCTAAGACTAATCACAGAATAAACTAACTGAAGTGGAAACAGAAGCAGAACTAAACTAGATGGAATGAGAAAGGAAAAGTTCAGTGAGGCAACTGTCCCATTTTATTTTTCTTATGGGTCTGATGGGTCTTAAAGAGAAAATTTTCCCTTTGCTATAAATAAGTAGACAGTAAGAATGACATGACCAAAAATTGAGATTTTCTTGAGACCATATGGTCTATAACATATATCGTGGAACGTGCTGAGTCCTATTCTGCAAAGGCTGAGCCAGGGCTTAGTCAACCAGGATTATCTCAAGTCTGTGTTTTCAAGACAGTTTCTCGTGGTCTGGATGGAACTATGGGGGCACTTTCAAGGCTCATATTTTAAGGCCATCTTATTAACCAAATTAAGAACTAGTATTCAGACTGCCTGATCCCATGGGGATGGCAATAATGACATAGGAAGGGCTTAATGCTGAAGAGAGTGGCAGCCCAAAGCTTCCACTTCTAACTCTGGGTGATGGTGGGTGAAGACTTAACAAGGCTACGTGGAGATGTGACCACACTGTCAATTCCTAGGCCCAGCTACAGAGGACCTGTTATGAGCTCCCATATTAAAGGAGCTGTCAAAGAAAAGAACAAGGTTATTTTTTAAAGGGCCCAATGAATGCTAAGAACTTAAAGATGAGGCTTTTGAATGCCACTTAGCTATCACGTATGCCTAAATCATGGCGGCCTTCCCCTTGAGACGGGAGCTGTGATTCTTGACAGGAGTGGAGCAGGTTGTCAGCTTCGGAGACAGAAGAATGGAGAGCACCACCGATCACAGTACCATTTTCTTAGAAAGGAACCCTGGACTATTTATTATGATGATGATGATGATGATGATGATGATGATGATGTTTCTTTATTTTTGAGAGGCAGAGAGAATCAAAAGCAAGCTCCAGGCTCTGAGCTGTCAGCACAGAGCCCGATGTGGGGCTAGAACTCAACAAACCGTGAGATAATGACCTGAGCTGAAGTAGGATGCTCAACTGACTGAGCCACCCAGGCGCCCAACCCTGGACTATTTTGTACCACCCTGTGTGATTAGGTGCTGATATTAGCCCAAGGCTAAGAATGAGGTAACTTCCTTCAAACAAGAAATGACATATCCACAGTAGACAGTGGAGAATGAAGTTTAAATATCTGGAAAATGAAAAGATATTTGGAGGCATCTCTGCAATCTGGCTTCTTTATTTTTTTTCCTCCTGGCAGACGTGGTCTCAGAAACAAGGGGTTCATATACACTTCAGTGTGTCACCTGAAAAAAAATGTTTTCAGCATTCACTAAAATCAGGAATTGTTCTTTCTTTATATTCCGGGTGAGCAAACTAGGTTTCTTTCTTCATCTGGCAGGATCTATCGGGAGTGTAGGCTTTTAGTGCCCTTTAAGCAATAACTGGTGTTTGTATTTATAGCTGCATTTGAATTTCCTATCATTCTTTTCACACCAGGAAATCAGGCACATTCAACACTTTTATAAGATGATGCTTGTAATTGAAGACAGAGGAAATGGGAGCCATCATTATTTATTATTCCAAAGCAAGCACTCTGCTAAACTCAATATATGTAATTTTGACTGAAGACTAAGGTTTTAAACCTTAAACATTTAGTTCTTTAGGATTGATATACTGGAAGAAAGCTCTGTAAACAGGTTGATTGTTTATCCAAAGTAGGGTCTGATGTTTCCTGAATTTAGAGCTTATAAAAGAAAAAGTTTACTAATGTTCTGAGATTATTTTAGCAAGACAAAGAAATGGTGAGCTGCTTGATGGGGTGAAATAAAGAGACTATAAGGTCTTATAAAAGGCTTTATAGAATTTGAGATGTAGGAGATAAAGCAGAAGGTAGAAGCAGCATTTTAAAAGCAACATTTTTCACACTTTATTTCCCTGCTGGTGTTTTGGTTTTCTTAAAATCGTTCCATGTGTGCCTGGTAAAAGAAACATCACATTCCGTTGTTTTCCTGAAGCAAGTTAAGTATGGGTGCTGCCCAGGCTCCCAGCACAAGTGGCAGGCACTGCTCCCTCAGTTCTGCCTGTGGGGAAGGGGCTCTGATTCTGGGTCTCACTTTTCTCCAGCAAAGTTTGCTAGGAAGTACTCCTGGAGTCCTCTGTGCCTGGGCTTGGTGCTGGGTCTTTGCCAAGGACCCGAGCTGCAGCACTAGCACTCTGCATCCCTGGGCACAGAGCCGTTTTCATGGAAGTTACCCCTTCTCCATTTAAGTCACTCGACTGCAGGAGGCCAGGACATGTTATTTACTCGTCTACCGCCTGTCCCAGATATGGTGAGTGACGAGAGTTTAGGAAAAGGCTTCAGTTTAGCAGAAGCTCCACCAGTGATTCTTAACATGTATCTCATGAAACATCTGCCTCTACCACAATTCATGGAGGTAAAGAAATCCAAACAGTGCCTAGAGTCTCCTAAACTGAAAGATAAGAGTGGCCTGAGGGTACCTACACAAATCCCCCTTCCAGGTCTCCTTCCAGCTTCTCAGAATCACATTGCCCACAGAGGGGCCTGATTCGCTATCTCCTAACATCAGAAAGGTTTAGGAAACAGTCTACTATGGTGCTGCTAAAGTTCACAAGCATCAGAATCACGCGAAGCTTGTTAAATGCCTGGGCCCCGCCCCCGGAGGTCTGCCATGAAGCCTGGGAATTCCCATGTCTAGTAAATTCCTGGTCCCTGGCCTGTAGTTGAAGTACTACAGCTCCACGAGATGAACTTATGAAGAGTCAGCTGCTTCCTGGTATTTCGGCTCTGCCTTTGGTATTGAGAGTAAGGACAAAACATGGATGCATTCATCAGTTATTTTCCCCAATGAAATTGTTCTTTGTGCCCAAACACCGAACAGAACTCTCTGTGGAGAATGATGGTTGGGAAATCCAGGCATTTTGCTGCAGAGCTGAGAAGTCCCACTTCAGTTGTGTGAGGATGGCCACCTAGACATGCCCTAGAGTGTCTGTGTCAGTATTTTTAGCAAGCTTCCCAAGTGATTCTCAGATCCAGGCAAGTTTGGGAAGTGCTAGTCTACATTAAAATGTTTTAAATATGAAGCCAGCTGTTTTCTGACTTTTTCTATTTTTTTCTTTGATTTTTTTTTTGGGACATTCACATTTATCGATTGTTGAGGTAGCATTTGGTGTGTGTTTCCACCCTCAGAGTGATGTTGCAAACCCACAGCGTCCCAGTGTTTCCTCAAGCTGATGACAGAAAAGACACACTCCGTCTGTGTCTGTGCTGACTTAGAATTACCACCTTCTTCCTGGTCCTTCATGCTTTACTTCATGTCTTGTGAGGGAGTCAGAGGTCTGCCTACAGTGAGACTCAACTGCCTTGGATTGAGTTAATGTCATATCTCACACTTTTCTTATTTAGATCGGTGGGTCACGAGTCAGTCCCTATCAGAATCACCAAGATTCTGTACCACTGAAATGCGGAGTCGGGTCCTGACGCAGTTGTCTAGAGTGGGGCCCGGTATCCGCAGACTTAACTGGCATCCTGCCCCACCGCATAGTTCTTCTGCAGGCAGTTTTAGGGCCATACTCTGAGAAACTCTGGGTCAGTCTTGGAACCCTTAGATTTGTGAGTGCCATGGAAGAGGTTCATTAGTAGACATGGGTTGGTGGCTAAGAAGGGAAGAGAAGGAACAAGCCTCCTCTCTCCTTGTAGTGCAGCACTTCCATGAAAAGAGTCAGTTGAAAGTATTGCAGAATGCCCAGGTTAATTCTTGACATTAGCAGTAACCACCTTTTCTCTTGCCTTGATTTTTTTTTTTAGGAACATGAAAGGATCTGAATTTATTAAGTGGGAAATAGAGATGGGAGGAGGAAAATGGCTCAGGAGTCTAAGGAAACCTGCATTGACTGCCTTAACATATGCAATCACCAAGATTTTGATGCCATCTGGTTATTAAATATGGTCTTTTATGTTCTATTTTCCCTTTTTTTGTCCCCCCACAAATTAGTTTCATGGGACCTAGATTGCCCTCTGCTGGCCAAAAAAAAAAAAAAAAAAAAATCTATATTTTAACCAGTTAAAAATCTGACAAAGTTCCCTGGTTGTTTTTGATCATCATGCATAAAAAGAGCTTAAGGTCTTCCTCTTTCCAATGGCATGATGCTTACACACCTGATCTTTTAATGAGTGAGTCATTTTTGGCCCCTGTGGGTATCACAGTACTACCCAGTGAAATAATAACGTGTGGTCTTAAGGAAGACAACAGAGGGCCCGCTCTTCTAACAAAAAACATTGGTTGGGGAGCCCACATCACAGTTATCCAGCCACAGTTTATGGTTGGTTGACCTGTAGCTGTCATTTTTTTTCAGGTACTCAAAAGCAGTTACCAAAACCAGTGAATGTCACAGTCCTTGTAATTACCGCTCCCCTATGCTGCTCAAGTGCCACGCTTCCCCTTCCACCAGCACCTAATCCAATCCCCAGCAGGCAAGAACTCATTGTGGTGCCTTGTCCCTCAGTGATCACCATCAATGGAGCCCTTGTCTTCCGACTCATGGGTGATCAGCTCCAAAATCACATTCTGAGATTTTGCTTCCAGGGCCATTTCTGGTACTAACTTTCTTAGCCTGGCACCAACAACAGAGCCTGAGACAATGGCTTGTATGTAGGTAGGTTTTGTTTTTGTTTTTTGTGGGTTCATTTGTTTGTTTTTTGTTTTTTGGGGGTTTTGTTTTTTGTTTTTAGGTGTTTTGTTTTTTGTTTTTTTTGGGGGGGGTGTTTTTGTTTTTTTGAGGACCGTGATTCCAACATGTAGGAAATTAGGACAGGAAAGCAGAAAAAGCCAACACAAAGGTACATTACTGAGATCTTCCTGCTTGGCAACTAGTGCTTGAGCCTACTGAAATCTACCAAGGCGAAATACTCATTTGGGGAATAAAAGGGGGAGAAGTTTATCTGTTGGCTCCTCTCCCCCACATCTCTGGGTTTTGCATGGTGGAATACAAAAGTGGGTTCCCTGGAAGTGAGAGGCAGTCTTAACCCTTAACCCCAAGGCAAACCTCCATCTACTCAATTGGTGCAAAGACAGCCAAAGCTTGCATGGATGTGGATGCTGTGCTTGGACTGGAGTAAGAAGTAGAGCCAGGAGGATTTTGAAGTGGCCACCCTCCCCCCCCCCCCTCCTGTAGTTTCTGCTCCATCCTTTCCTGACCTTCTCTCCCTAGATCTTGCAATTCTTACTGTATTCACAGGATGTGAAGTGAATAAGCCCCTTACCTAAAGGAAGTGTATTTCTGCTGACATCTTGTGAGCCCCCGGGCCAGCTCCTTCAGCATCCCCCACCCCTGCCAGCTTCTTCCGTAAGTGGCTTCTGCACCTGATTTGGACAGCCTTAAGATGTTTGTTTGTTTGTTTGTTTGTTTGAGGCTAAGGATTATGTATCTCCCTAGTTTTTTTTTTCAAAATGGAAATACCCATACTGATGTTGTTTCCATTAGTCTTGTTTTGCATGACATCTTGGAGGAGACCTGGAACGTCTCACCCTATTACATTTATACCAGAATTCCTATGTTGATTCTTTTAATCACAAGGAAATGGAAATATAGGGTCTTATACTGAGAGACTAGTCTGAAAGTCACACTCTCTCCAGGGTTACTTCCATGCCAGGGCAACTCTTCAGATTCTAATTGTGTTGATTTTAGCTCCTGCTGAGGGCAGGGTGTCTCAGTTGTCCTGTCCCAGAGTTGAGGTGGCTCCTTAGGGTAGAATGAGGACACGGAGGAGTTCTCTCTGCAGACACAGCCAAGTCTCTAGGGTGGCCACCAGGTGAGTATTCCCTGGGGTGAGGGAGGACATGTTCTGACACATTTTATTATTTTCCCTCAGGGCAGAAGTATAAGCCCATGGTGGTATCTAATTGCAACTCTTACCTCATTTGTGGCAGATATCTCCCTGTGCTTTTATAAAAACATAAAAATCAAGCAGGATTTCTAAAGGGATATTTTAACTTTTTTTTTTTTTTTTGCATTACTGCATATGAGTGGCTTGTTTCTAGGAAAGGACTGATCTACTTCAAGCATCTTGTTTAAAAACCCATAGCAATAGTCTGGGGACCTCTTCTGCTTTGCTGGAAGAGGGGTTTTCCAAGTGTTTCCTATAGCCACTGACATATTACCTCATTTAATCCACACAACAAACCCTAGAAGGGTGGTGTGAGTCCGTCTTGCATGTGAAAGAACTGAGGCTCAGAATTCTAACCCAAGTTTTTCTGACTCTCTAATCCAGTCTTTCCTTATACCATGCACACAGCTTTTCAAATAGCTTGTATTTTCTGGATGAGGGACGCAAGTTTCCAAATTCAAGGCACATGACCCATTCCTCCCCCCCCCCATTTACTAGCTTTGTTATGTTGAGTAGATTTCTTAATCTCTCTGTGATTCAGTTTCTTTGTTTGTAAAATGAGAATATGTTACTACCTATCTCATTGGTGTGGTAGGTTGTTGAGAACTGAATGAATTAACAGAGCGAACTGTTTAAAATAGTGCTTGGTGCAGAGTGGGCATACCATAATAGTTTAGTAAAACCAAACCAAAGTTCTCAGATTCTAGGTCTCGAATCATTTCTTCTGACTTTTGCTCCAAAGTCTTCCTCTAGGAAACATTTCTGATATGGTAAAGTCAATGGGAAATGAGTTGTATTTTCCAAATGCTCTATGCATCTCTTTTCAGCATGCTTTTATAACATCAAACAGTAACATTTGGTGATTTGAAGACTCCATCCAGTTGAGAATAATTCAGATGCATTCACTGAGAGATCATTTATTGTTCATTCCAGGGAGAGAGCAGGAGCTCAGAAGGTTGGAGACAATGGGGCTTTAAAGAATAGAGGTAGCAAGGTGGGAACACCAGATAGGTAGAAGCTGAGCAGGCAGGACAAGACATGCCCCGTGAGGCTTTGGAATGGTTATAGCTAATGCTTGTTCTACACAGCCCAGTAGATGCTTGATTGCAAATGACAGAATGTACTAAAAAAAAAAAAAAAAGGTACATGTAATTGGTAAGTTCAAGGACATACTCAGTTCAGGCAAGACTAGATCTAGTGGCTCAAGCAATATTTTGGGGGCTTATCCCTTTTTCTCTCTCCCTCACACACATATTTCTCAGCTCTTATTTCCACTCTTCTTCATATGTTGGCTTTATTCTATCCCGCCACAGAACAACTCTTTGCACATCATGGGAAGATGATTGTTGACAGATCCAAGTGTTCATCCTTACAGGAAGAGGGACCCTTTCTCTCCAGTATCTAAGTAGAAAAATCTCATGGGAGAACTCTGACTGGCCCTGTTTGGATCCTTGTCCACCTTTAGACCAATCACTATGGTCTAGTGACTATGGTTAGGTGGATAGGGTCCCATGAGAGTCCCAGCCTTGGTCATTACGCTCCTTTGTGCAGTAGGAGAGGCAAGGCTTTGTATTGGAGAATAAACAGTTCTCCAACGGAAAAAGGAATGCTGGGCAAACAAAACCCCATCAGTATCCCATCCCCCTGCCCCTTATATTCAATCTCAGGCTCTCTCAATTGTTCTTTTCCTCTTTGCCCTCCAGTGTCATTAACAATTGGTTTCTGGCACTTCGTTTTATTTACCTTGCGTAATCTCACCTGCCCTTAGATTTGATATCTACATCAGATCCCCCTGACTCCTGATTCTTGCCTGCACCTCAAGGATTGTGGCTCAATGTGCTCTCCTACTCTTTGTGCTTTGGACAACTACCTTAAGTAAGATGTCCTCCTTTGGCAAGCCTATGGAACCCCACTTCCAGTAGCAGGTTTGTCTTCCCAATCCCATTGAGCTACCCAGAACCAAAAATGTTGTGTGACTTCAGGGTATATTTAGGGCTCATGTGGCTGATAGTAGTAAGGCTTCAGTTTATATAAATGCACTGAGGACAATGCGGTGTGGGATCTCAAGAACACTAGAGTGGGAGGGATGGACATGAGGGTCATTAATATATCAGTAAGAGCGCTTCTGGAACTCAGGTCCTGGGAAAGCTGTGGGATTTTGAGATTAAAGGGGAACAGAGATTTTGTAGAGTATATTAGGGTTCTCCAGAGAAACAGAACCCAATTGTCTGTCTGTCTGTTAAGCTCTCTATCTACACATATATGTAAAGGAGTGTTTTTTATTTTTATGAAGAATTAGCTCATGTGATTATGAAGGCCGAGAAGTCCCACAAGCTGCTGCTGTCTGCAAGCTGGAGGCCTAGGAAAGTCAGTGATGTACTTCCAGTGCAAGTCTGAAGGCCTGAGAACCAGGAAAGCTGATGCTATAAATCCAAGTCCAAGGGAAGAAGACTGAAGTCCCAGCTTGAGCGGATAGGCAGGAAGGAAATGAACCCTACTTCCTCTGCTTTCAGGTCTCCATGGATGAGATCATGCCCACCCACACCAGGGAGGACAAGCTACTGTAAGGAATCCACAGATTCAAATGCCAATCTCATCCAGAAACACCCTCACAGACGTACCTAGAAATAATGCCAGGTGGCCCAGCCAAGTTGACACATAAAATTGACATCACAGAGGGTATGTTTGACAATATGGGCATGTTCACATAGTTTTGTGGAATGTCTCCTAATTATCTCAAGAAAGTCCTCAGGGTCTTCATCAAAATGCAGGCAGTTATCCTCCAAGAGGGCTGAAGCTGGGGTGTGGTGAGAGGCCTATGGGGCTGCTGAACTGGTAGGACATGGTAAATGAACAGAGAAATCAAACTGTGCCCTGAAATATAAGCCTAGAATCAAAGTCATTGGCCAGGTGCTTCAGATTTCAGGCACTGATTGGTATGAGCAAGTTGTGTCTCACATGGGCAGCCCTATGTAGGAGGCCTCAGGAGGATTGGCAGCTAGGATTTATTTATTTAACAATGATGAAACAATCACCCAAAGCAATGCGGGATGTCAGCTAGTGGGAAACCGTCACTTAGGCTTAGAAGGCCATATCATCTGATCTGTATGGGTTTTGTGTAGGTGAACTGTACAGAAAACTAAATTTTAATCTCATTGTGTTTAATGTGAGTTCAGCTGTTTGTTGATTGTAAGCTCAGATTCGCCATATTCTGATGGCCTGATGCAATTATTTCCACCATGGGAACATTCCTACCAGAAGGTCTGAAATGCACCTTTGTACTGATCAAGTTCTCTCTTCCCTGGACACTGCTAGAGACTATTCAAGTAGTATAAAGAGTATGACTTCCCTTTAATAAAATATTTATACCACCACCTCCCCTTTTCTCTTAAAAATGTGGCATTTTATGTGCTTTCTAATGCAGGCCAACTAGAGGGTTCTGGAATCTTTAGCAGGGGAACTCTAGGCCTTGCACTCAGCATTTATTTATGTGCATGAAGACTTTGAGTGGCCCTTGTCCATGCATCTGAAGAGAGTCATTGGCTTTGCTTTCCAAAAATGATTGACCTCATTCTTCTGACCTAATGAGGGACAGTGGACACTCCAGAAGGGACATCTAATTCACATAGCTAATTGGCTTCTGGGTAAAAATGTCAAATCACAGTTGCATGTTTGGGGCTATCCCCAACATCAGAGTAAGGATGGGGAGTGACTAAATCCAACTGATGGTCAGACCCTGAGATAGTATGATACCATATTTTCCAACTAATATAGAGCAATGCAATTCTTTAGTGGGGCTATGTCATATTTTAAAGTCTCTCTTACTAATACAGTCACAAGAAAGCATATCCCTATGAAATTTTTATTGAGGAGGTTGGCTACAATGCTTTTAATTCTGAGGGAGAACAGAACTTTTTCTTACCTTCACCTCACATCAATTTATGGAGGAGAGGGGGCTTTTGGGGTCAAAAAAGGACACAATTGGACAAACATAAATAAGAGTAGAATTTCTGGTGGGAAGATAAATGAATTATAAATAGCATCAATTAAATGCATATTATGTGCCAGGAATAGTGCTAAACATTATATGCAGATGGTTTCTCACAGTTCCTCATGACAACCCAATAAGGTAAGAACTGTTTCTTTCTTTCTTTCTTTCTTTCTTTCTTTCTTTCTTTCTTTCTTTCTTTCTTTCTTTCTTTCGAGGCTCCATGCCCCAGTGTGGGGCTTCAAATCATGAGCCAGAAATCAAGAGTCACATGATCTACTGACTGAGCCAGCCAGGCACCCCTCAAGAACTGTTATTGATCACTGTCTTAGTTCAAGTTGCTATACCAAAAATACCCCATTTATTTCTCACAGTTATAGAGGCTGAGAAGTCTAAGATCAAGGCACCAGCAGATTTGATGTCTGGTGGGAGCCTGCTTCCTGGTTCACAGACAACCAACTTGTCACTGTGTCATCACTTGGCAGGAGGGGCAAGAGAGCTCTGTGGGATCTCTTTTATAAGGGCACTAATCCCATACATGAGGGCTCTACCCTCATGATATGTTACCTCCCAAAGCCCCCACCTCCTAATACCATCACATTGAAAGTTAGGATTTCAACATACAAATTTGGTGGTGACACAATAATGTCTGTTTTACAGCTGAGGAAACTGAAGACCAGGGAGAATAAGTTAATTGAGTGCATGTTGTGTTGCCAGAAATTGTGCTAAGCATTTTACTTGGATAATTTCACATACTCCCTTACAATGATCTAATGAGGTAAGACCTAGTGGTAATCCCCATTTTATGTATGAGGAAACTGAGGCTCAGAGATTTAATAATTTCCCTAAGATCACACAACATTGAATAGCAGAGTTAGACTTTGAACCACAGAGTTCAGCTCTTTTAAAGGGCCTTTTTGTTTGTGTGTTCTTGTGACTGTTTAGCATCTTAGAATTTACCTCCCATGTAACAGTACATGAGCTGTGTTTGGGAGAAGAAGACATCATCTTTAAGAAGCCATATAAAATAAGGGTGGGCTTCAGGAAAAAAGCAGGAATGGCACCTGTCTTGCCTCTGCCTCTAGTCCAGGCAGAGTCCTCAACATCCTCTATGGCTGTAAACTCTATATAGGGATGCCGAGAGGGTCACGTAGAGAACCCCTGTTCTAGATTCAGGCCTCACTGACAATTTACATGCAACAAACCCTTTCAAAACTTATAACCCAGAAACCTTCTTCTTGCTTCTGACATGATACTATTATTGGTAATAATAATTTGTAGCTGAGTAGGTTGTTAAAAGAAGTCTTCTCCTCCTCTTCCTCCTCCTCCTGTTTCTCCTTCTTCTTCCTCTTTCTCCTCCTCATCCTTCTCCTTCTTTTTCTTCTTTTTGTGCTTAGTATTAAGGCAACTGCAAAGCAGGGGAGCCCAAACTGAGAATTGGCGAGGCATAAAGGAAAGGCCACTGGATAGGGGTCGGGTTGACTGTACCCTGCATGTCACTTCTTTTTTCTTAGATCTTCATTTCCTCATCTAAAATGATGTGTTAGTCTAGACCAGAGTCCCAGTCAGAATCTCTGAGGTGTGATCCTGAAATCATCTGCAGACACTCCATGGGTAAGAGGCAATGCTGAGAATGGCTTACTGAGAGGAGTAATGTCAGTGACCTTCAAGTTTTCCTTTGATGTTTCCAAACCACAACTTCTATCCTTTGGTAACCAATCCTTTCACTCTGAGACTCATGCTGTCTGGATCTACCCATCTTTATTGCTCCTTCCTGCCACTCACCACCCACCTCATTCACTGATAACTTTGAGAGGTGGCTCAGAGACTTACTTCCTTGCCACTGTCTTATTGTCATCCTGGTTACCTCCACTGTCTGGATGAATAACCAGTTCTATTTCCTAGGCTCCCGGTTCCCTGGTATTATCACCTCCAATGATCTTCTACTCTATGACCACCACCCAGAACTGTGTTGTCTCAGAGATCTTAAACTGCAATAGCCTGTCTCTGTCTATATTCCATGGTCCCTCACTCTAACCAGCCTCTAGCCAGGACCCTGGTCTCCTTTGTCTTCCTGCCATCTCCCTGGCAGCTTCCCATCCTGCCCTATCCCATGATGCATCCAACTGTGTGTTTTCTTCTTTCCTGCCCTAAGGTTGCCAACCATACTGGAGAAAATCACATGATAATGCGGATGTGTGCTATAGTAACGTGTGTTTCCTAACTCCAGCCAAGGACTTAACATTGCCCAGCAATACTTCTGTGTTCCTTCTCCCCTTCCATACACCAGCTGTTTTGGAGTTGTACCATAATCCTCAGCATACCTGTCCCTCCACTATGCCATCTCTATCCCTTTCAATAGACAGTCTCTCCTGTAAGCTGGAAAAGTCTTAAATTCCTGCCGTCCCCCTACGGCCAACTGCCAACTTAGCAATATCCTGTGAAGAGATTTTCTCCTCTTGTGAAGGATTCATTTCTGCACTTGAATTTTGGATTCTACCCCCTGTGACAGAATAATTTACTGTAATATTAATTTGTGTTTGTTCTGTGCTCCTCACCTATCCCCACCTGCATCATCCTTTACCTCAGAGGTGGTTTGTGGCAAGGTGAAAAACAGAGGTTGCAGGAAGTCCTGTTCTCTGCAGATACCCAGAGAAGGTAGAGAAGGGATAGCCTATAAATACGAGAAAAGAAGAGAATCATTTCTAAAAGAGCCTGGAGATGGAGAGGAGAGGGAAATCCCCACCAGTAATGGGGACTTAGTGGCAGTGTGTGGGGAATGCTGGTTTGTCTTTGTGATAAATCTAAGGATGTTGACCCCCAGCCTATGGGCTCAGAGTTGTCTTCAAAGCAGATTGGACCCCGTAGGGCTGAAGAGTGAGCATCTCTGTGCTCTCTGCTAACCACTGTCATTAACCAGAGAGGCCATCCAGATATTTTGATGCTGTGCTAGGATCCTTACATGATTTTTGGGAGGTGGGGGAGCACCAATATTGGTTGGGATTACATTTTTCACCAAAGAGTTAATTTGCTTTAGAAGGAACTATGATCTAAATTGGTTTGCAAAATTTCTGCCCCTCAACTCCCCTCCCCCCCCAAACCTCAAGGACCTCACCCCTTCAATTATCATTGCATTCCCCTCTCTCATAACTCTGCTGCATCTCCTCTGCTGGTTCCTTCCCCCTCAATATGGACACACATTCACACCTCCCTCATATTGAAAAGCTTCCCTTCCTTGGCCACACCCCTTCCCTAACCATCCTTCTATCTCTCTCCTTCTTTTCAAGGCATCTTCTTGAAATAAAAGTCTCTTTGGATCACATCCATTTCATCCCTTCCACTCTGCTGATTCTGGCTTCTTCACTCAGCATTCCACGAAACCACTCTGGTTAAGGTTACCAAAGGTGTCCTTTTCTGAGCTATTTTACTTATGTCCTCTGCAATAGGAAGTTGCCTTCTGGAATCTTTCAGTTTCTTTGCCATTTGGTGACATTCATTCTCTTTGCTTTCTCCCTTTGCTGTTTCTTGGAATCAATGTGGTTTTTCTTCCTATATGTCCTGGAATGTTGGTAATCACAAGGCCCTGCCCTGACCCTCTTCTCTTGTCTCCCTTACTCTATATATGTTCCGAAAAGAGTGACCAGCTCTATTTCCATGGCTTCAATTACGATGTCCATGTAAATATGTTGAAAAATTTTATCTTAAATCCACATTTTCTGAGCTCCACATATAAAATTCAGCGGCTTCCTGGACTCTACTTGCTTCCTCAAACCGGAAGAGTTCATCACTTCCATCCCATCCTTGATGTGCTCCTTCTCCCAAATTCTACATATCAAAGAGTGACCTGTGCACCCACTTTATTATCCAAGCCCCAAAGTTGGGATTCACTCTTGACTTCTCCCCTCATCTCATCCCCATGAATGACCATATCTTGTCCATTTTACTTTCTAAATATTTTTAAAATTTTTTTTTAATATTTATTATTGAGAGAGAGAGCATGAACAGAGGAGGGCCAAGAGACATAGAATCCAATGCAGGCTCCAGGCCCTGAACCGTCAGCACAGAGCCCGACGTGGGGCTCGAACCCACAAACTGCGAGATCATGACCAGAGCCGAAATTGGACGCTTAACCGACGGAGCCACCCAGGCACCCCTACTTTCTAAATATTTTTTAAAAACCTCCCTTATATTCCATTCTTAGCAGTTCCAGTGGTCAGGCCCTAATCTTTGCCTTCCTCTCCCATTCATACTTGAATTTTACAAGTATCCCAGTTGGCCTTCTGGTCCTTCATCTTGCTCTCTTCTATTAATTATTTGCATGTTATCAGCTTGATATTTCTGAAATGCAAATTTCATTGTGTTATAGCCTTTGAAACACCTTCCGCTATTGCTCAAATCACAGAATAAGGATTATATCAATGAGCATGCTTTGGCTATAAATAACAGAGTATGTAACCAAAAGTGGCTTAAGTCATAAGGATTATTTTTTTCTCTCATAATAAGAAGTCCAGAGATGTGTGGTCCAAAGGGTGGCTTGCAGCCCTGTAATGTCATCCTCACTGTGCTGGTGATGTTGCCATTCATAACCACCAGATAGTTGCTATAGTTCCAATTGTCACACCTCTACAAGACAGCTTCAACAAACAGATTGAGAGGACCGTGCTCTCTTCCTAGGCGTTTCCTCTTTTATCATGAAAGAAATGATATCTCTGGTCACATGATCCCTTTCATCTCATTGACTAGGATTGGGTCACATGGCCATGTCTAGCCATTAGAGAAGTTAGAAATGTCTGTATCTGGTACTTTTTGCTACCACATGAATGCAGACCAGCAGAGGGAAACAGATGAGGCTTGCTGGTGAATAGACAACCAAGAGACAACCAATAATTTTCACTGCTATCAATTCCTGTAGTCCTTAAATGTCTTCTCTCTCACTTTTATGCTTTTGCATCTATGGATTGTCGTTTAGAGTATAATTCTGCATGTACACACTATACCCTTCATCTGGCTAACTCTATCCGTTTACAAACCTTGGCTCAGGCCTCACCCCCACACCACTGCATGATGGACTATATACACATCTTGTGTTCTAGATTATATCATTTACACTACCCTGTTGTAATCCCAACTTTCAGTTCCTCATAGTATTCTTCAAGCCCCTGAAAACAGGGACTTAATAAGACTTACTCTCTATTATAGTCACAGCCCATTTTCTTTGAAGGGACTGAAATATTTTTTAATAGTCTCATTTATAAATTTAAATATAGAGCTGCTTCCTCTTTGTGATATCCCCCCTTGGTTTTGTTAATTGTCAGTAGCCAGTAGAGGGCACTCTGGCCTTTGACTAAAGTTCCCTTTTGAGATTGGTTGATTCCTTTAGAACTAAGCTTGCTTTTATTTTTATTTTCCCTCAAGGAGGTACTGGTTTTGACTTTCTGGATCAAAAGACTGAACTCATGCATTAGTTATCTGAACTGATATTTTGTTTTCATAGTGCACCATAGAACATATCTAGGTCATTCAGAGCTACAACATACCTTCACTTAATATTCTGAACTTTATTGCTAAAATGATGCACACTCTAAACTCCCCTCCTTAGGCAGAGTTGACACAGCTGTTGAGTTCTTGACAGTAGCTGAAGAGGTCTGAAGAACATAATCTGGTGTCATGAAAATGTACTAACCATTCACCAGCTCCAAAGCCTGCTCTATCCCCTCACTTTGTGGGAAATCACTTAGTCCAGGTTGGCCTATAGGGATTTTGATATGTTGTAAGAGTAAAGGTAAATGTTATTTCAGCACTGGGGAAGGGGTGGGATGAGTCTGGGTTAGGAAGTGAGGGTAGTGTTTCATTCATTCAGTCATCCAGTCTTTCATACATTTAATAAATATTTGATAAACTACCAAGTGCCTGGCATTATTCTGGTTACAGGAACACAGCAGTAAATAAAACAGATTAAATCCTTGACCTCATAGAATTTACAGTCCAGGGAAAGAGATAAATAAACAAATGCATAACAAAATATCAGGGGAAAAAAAAACCCTCATGGAAAAAAATAAATAAAGCATGCTAAAGGGTTAGAGAGAGGGGGAGGGTGCTGTTCCAGGTACATGCCATGGAGGGATGAACATTCTAGATAGAGGGTTCAACAAGTACAGGGACTCCAGTGCTGGAGAGTGCCTGGTGTGTACAAGGGATTGAAAAAGGGGCCAAAGGGGCTGGAGCAGGGTTGTGAAGGGTAGGTGTGGGAGATAGATAGGCAAAGCAACAGGGGAGGGACCAGGAGGGCCTGGGAGGGCCTGGGAAGGAATGAGAGTTTCTTCTCAGTGTGATGAGAAGCCAAGGGAGCAGAGAGACCAGCCATGTGGTTACTGCAGAGTCTAGGACAGAGGGTCTGGTGGCCAGACCATGGTGGCAACAACAGAGGTGGCACACAGTGGTCAAATTAGGAAGTATTTGAAAGATTTTAAAGATGACATTTCTGGGATTTACGATGGATTGACAATATGAAGGGTGTGTAAGAGTTTGGCCAAATCCAGGGTCTCATTTTTCTCTTTCTTTTTGATGATGCAGTTTCAATCAAGACCAAACCAGTCCTCTGCCTTCAACTCTTGTACCCTTAACACCAAGCCGAGCACCCAACAACTGTTATTTATGCTGCTGGTAACAGTGAGGAGCTCTGATTTCAGGTAACAGGACCACAGCATGGGGGCTTCCCTCATTATTTTATGATTGACAACAGTCTGTTTGCCAGGTTTGAATAATCTGTATGATATAACACCAGAGGTCTTACCCTTAGTGGCCTCTATTCCACGCCCCCTCCCCCCATTCTCTTTCTACTCTTTTACCTGGAATGCGGCATTTCATTTTGTTAGCCAAGGCTAGCACTTTTTAAATGTTCATTTCTATAACCCAAGAAAGAATATATTCTGTTAGCTCTGAAAAAGTGCAATGGAATCTCAGTGTGGCAATTGTCATGATCTCAAGATGGGCTGGCAGAAAGCCTTGGTCAGAGCTAAATATAATACTTTCGGGTCCTGTGCCTGTAATTCAGGGAGCTGCCAGCAAGTGGCGCCTGCAAGGTCTAACAGGGTAGACCTCCCCAGATACCCATAACACAGTAGTAGGAAGAAAGGGCAAAATCCAGTCTTTTTTAAACATTTTCCAAAGAACTTGCAGCTTGTAGAAATGAACCTCATTAAAAACTACATTCAATAGCTTGGAAAGAATAATAGCATAGTAATTGACAATGAAAATGCCTTTTAGATGCTTCCTGATCTCTCCCCTTCTCTGCCCTTCACTGCCTGTTTTAGGCCCCTCCTGCACAGACCTCCCCCATCCCACTACAGAAGCCTCCTAACTGCATCCCTGCCCCTCACCAATCATATCCTTTTATTTATTTATTTTTTTTTACCCCACAGTGATCTTTCTAAATTACAACTTTGATCACATCACTTTCCCCCTAAAATATTGCCCCCCCCCCCCATTGTCTACAGACTAAGCCCTGAGCCTTAAGTCCTTCCTAATCTGGGCCAATTTACCTCTACCTTTGCACCTTCTCCCATCCCATAATTGTGGCCCTATCTTCTATTGACACTGGCTACACTTGAATTCTTCAATAAGATCAAGATGTGAATTCAAGCCTTTCTCTATGCTGTTCCTTCTGCCCTGAATGCTCTTTCCTTTTCCCCTGAAGACTCCATACTGATCCTCCAATGCTTGGCTCCAAGCACCTCCTCTGGAAGAACCTTACATGG
Organism: Acinonyx jubatus; assembly: GCF_027475565.1. Taxonomy (NCBI): domain Eukaryota; kingdom Metazoa; phylum Chordata; class Mammalia; order Carnivora; family Felidae; genus Acinonyx; species Acinonyx jubatus. Next base: position 51,001,972 of record NC_069391.1, on the reverse strand, counting down.
TCCCTTCTGACAGACGCTTTCAGTGCTGCCTCATATTTAAAACCTCATGTGACGCTACTGCAGCACAGAGCTAATAACCAAGCCAGTGTTTGTTAGGGGCTTTCTATGTGTGAGTGACTCCATGAAGCTCTTTCTCTTGACAATAATGTGAATATATGTCTCCCATGAGATGGCTTGAGGGTCAATTTTTGTTTGTATCCTGTAACCTTTTAGCCTTTAGTAATATACCAGAGGCAGAGCAGATGCTTATGAGTTGTCCATTGATAAAAGACCCAAATTTGGTTTTGACCTTGCTGGTTCTCAGCACCTCTTGATGACTGTAAGAATTCATGTAAGATTTTGTAATAGTTACTATTAGAATTCTGAAAAGCCTGAAAGATGCCCCTTTGCACTGGGATGAGGTTCAGGGAACACTTCATTCCCCACGGGCTTTGCCACAATTTACCACAGAATAAAAACAGACTTACCCTTCTCTCCTATTAAGAGCATTTCCAACTTGCTGACATTGATTGTAGATTTAACATGTGTTGGATAATCAGATGAAATGTAATTGAGTTACCCAGTGTGTTGTGAGGGTCTATTTGCATGTGTAGTAAATAAATAACTCAGTTATTATTTTCCCTTCCCCTTTTCCCTTGTGCAATTTTAAATGTTCTTAGGCATTCTGGTATAAATAGAAAATACGTAAAAAGTTTTTCTTCACTCTGAAAAGCTGCAACGGATACTAGGAGTTTCTAGGCAGTTTGTTGAAATGAAGAATGCCACAAATATAGGGAATTATGTGGATTCAGTTTTCTTCTCAAGCTGCTTTGGACCCAGAAGGATGGGACATCTGCAAACACCTACTTGTAACTGTAAGGGAAAGAAGCTAAGCTAAATTCCTACCATGGGAACTCTAGGATGTGAAGGAATATTTTTTTCCATGATGAGAAAGAGAAGATAAAAAAAAGAGATTATTTGCATGATTGATTGGTAGATACGTAGTCAGGTCCTTTGATAGCTGGATTAAGACTTTTAAACAATGTAGGGAGACCAGAATTAATGCCTGTGTAAGGGTGGAAAAAATTGCCCTTCTTTCCTTCTAGATTCTATGGTTGGTCTTATAATTAAGTTGATATAAGACCGTTTATCAGGAGAAAAACAAATTTCATAGTCTAGGAGCCCCATAAAAATAGGACAATGGTAGGAGTCTGGGAATACAAAAGGGAGGAAGGCCTTTTGAGAGGAGATATTTGGAAAACAAAGGTTGCCCTGTTATGCAAGATCATCTCTGGCAGTAGCTCTCTTCCTGGTGCAGGACCTTTTCCCAATGTAAATTTAGGAGTTGAGTGGAAAGTAAAGAACTTTTCCTGAATCTGCTAGGTTTTCATGGCTTTTAGCTCAAAATAATCCTCATGCCAAAATGACATATTTTGGGGTGACAAATTTTGCTCCTTTCACCTGCCTCTGGGATGAGTGCCTTGAACATGTAGATACCCAGCTGAGAACCAAAGCAATATAGTCTAACACAGGGTCAGAGGGGAAAAGTAATGTTTAGTGTAAAACTAGGTTCAAATACCTTCCAGATAGACCCCAGGAATCTTGGACCAAAACTTCTTAAGATAGGAGACTAAAAATACTAGCAGGGCATATTCCTGTCCTGAAGCCGAACAAGGAGCCACAAATATTGGTGTGAAATGAAACTTTTCCCATCAGTTCCAGAAAAGGAAAATAGAATCAGTAGCAGTTGCCAAAGGAAGTCTTCTATTGGGCAAGAAAAGAGTACCACCATTGGTGGTTGGAGCACCTCAATGGCCACTTTGGGGGAATTGAGATATGTGACCAACCTGGGAAAAGAAGAACTTCAAGAGACTTGGATTTCCACTCATTTCACTGGATGTCCAAGGGAAGCTGCAGTTAGGTTCCTCATTTAGGTATTAAGGAAGCATAAGAAATGTAGAAAAACATAAAACACAAAAAATTATCCATAAGGTGTACTGCTCAGCCATTATGTCTAGACATAATGTGGTTCATATTGACTAATCTGGTGAGTATATGCACCGGTAGAAGGGGTAGCTTAGAAGCTTTTCCCTACAGTTCTTGCCATGATGTATTATAATTTATTGTTTGCATGTCTGTCTGTCCTGCCAAATTGTGAATTGGGAGAGAGAAGCAAACATTTATTTTGTACCTCTAGAACCTGAGAACCTAGACTGATGGTTCATTAACAAATCTTGGTGAATGAGTGAGTTTATGAAGAATCAATGAGTGAATGGGTGAAGACATGGTTTGGCTCTCTCTTTGCCCCTGAAGCCTGACTCCTCATGAAGCTTTTATTGCCAACTCCCGTCCTTGGGCTCTCCAAGGAAAGAAATTAACTGGGGCCAAATTGGAATTCCAGGCAAGACTTTTATTGAGGCTTATGCTCCAGGACAAGGGAGATAGCACAAAGAAAAGGGTCCTTCAGGCTCACTCCTCAAAGGCCAAGGAGAGTTTTTAAAGAGGCTAAGGAAAGAAAAGAGCTATTTCTAAGCATGTAGGGGCAAGGAGAGACACAGAAAGTTGTGTATGCAGGCACAGTGGACAGAGCATGCTTTGTCATGCATGGCATGTCTCATTAGCATGTTAAATCTCCACTCCTGGAAGTGATTTTTAGTATTGTAATGAGGGAAAAGGTCAACACTGGGGTCCACCTTGGCACACACTGGTTTGGTAGGGTCTTCACCAGTCTTTGTAGTCAAGTCCTCCCTTTGGTAAGAGTTCTGCTTCTGTATTCCTACAAATATGCTACTCAAGGGACATAGGGTTTCTGCTATCATGGAATGCTGGGTTTCACAGTCAGGGTTAAGGGGACCTGAGTCCAGTCTCTGCTTTGTCTCACTTTCTAAAAAGTATTTCAGTAAAAGCTGAGGAAGTTTACCCCAGCACAGTCTTTTACGTTTTAAAGGTGCAGGATTGAGAACAATTGCTTTTCTATGCAGAGGAGCTGGAAAAGACTGATTCCTGATGGACAGGTCCCTTCAGTAGGCTGGAGACAAAGATTTTTTTTTTTGACTTGTGCCTCCAGATGTTCTCTGAAGACAGCCCATCCTCCCATGATGGCTCTGACAGAAGACCAAAGTGCCACTCACCTCTACTTCAACACTTTTATACAATAGTTCATGTGATTTTCAGGATCTGGGAATGGGAGGGTCAAAGGGAGCTGTGGAGGAATGCGCGTATGGTGACTCTGCAACAACTTCCTGCGTGCAACCATGTGTATCTATATGAAGTTCAGTACAGATTAAGCAGGTTACCAGTTGTGAATTTTGTTTTTGTTTTTGTTTTTTAGTGTTATTTATTTTTAGAGAGACAGAGAGAGTGTGAGTGGGCGACGGGGCAGAGAGAGAGGCGGAGAGAGAGAGAATCCCAGACGGGTTCCTCATTGTCAGCACAGAGCCCAATGTGGGGCTCAAACTCACGAACCCTGAGATAATGACCTGAGCCAAATTCAAGAGTAGGTCACATAACCACCTGAGCCACCCAGGTACCCCTTCAGTTGTATTTTTATTTTTATTTATTTTTTTTGTTTGCTTTGCTTTGTTTTCTTATACGCTTCTTATCAACATCATTGTCGTCATTCTTGTCATCATCATCACCACCACCAAAACACCTAGGAGGGCAATTTAGGTTTCAAACAAGCAAACTACAAATACAGGCAAGTCCGTAAGCATATTCAAGAACAGAAAGTTGGTAGAGATAGTTTACACCCTTGAACCCAATCTCTGTGACGATTGACATCAAATGGAGAGCTTGGGAGAAGTATCTTCCCGTGATGAACATTTTTGTCTTTTGTGAGGAGCTAGGACACAACTTAACCCTATGGATGGGCTATAGAGAATCCCTGAATGGGACCTCTGTTAGCAAAAGATCCACTCTTGTTTCTGGGATAATTATAAATTGGTTGACAAGTTTTTGTGATTCCCAAATGATGAGAACATTTTAACATGTTGCAGTTATTTTAGCATGGGCTAGGGTAGAATTGTTTTCGCCCACAGCTGTTTTTCAGCACTTCACAATTACCCCACTATGCTAAATTGCTTGAAGAGTAATTAGATTTGAATGATTTAATTATGGTGGTTAAGATTGCTGTAAGGTTTGCAAGTCTGTAACTTTTAACTTCCACAAGACCTTGTGACAGTTGCATCTTATGGAAGGAGATTCATAGGTAGTTAGGTGACCCAGGAAGTTCAGAGCCTACCTTTCCCCAGCCTCTTACCCCTGGAACTGGAGGGAGAAGAGGATGAGTAGAGGCAGAGGGCCTGCTGGGGCTAACCTGGTCTCTGACTTGGCCAGCTCGTGGACTCAGAGGATCTCTCTTGCCTGAAGTGTGCTGGCCTAAGGCTCAGCTCCCCGGCAGAAGAAGGACCTCCTGGGCTCCATCTTCTCTTCAGTCTCTCACACTTATCCTTAAGGGGGAGGAAGGACAAGCCCAAGGAAAAGTGTCCCAAGAAACAGAAGGAGCCAAATGTTTATAAGCAAGAGATCCTTGTTCACCTGAAGAAAGAAGCCCGTTGAATCAGACCACACAGCTGCCAGGGTGGTGCTAAGAGCAAGCAACAAAAAAGGAAACAAAAACTACCACAAGAAAACAATCCCTCCCACCCCAAAACTGTGCCTTCATATAAGACCTTTTCATAAATAGAGTGTTGTCCTTAGATTTTGTTTTATGGTAAACAGAAATGATGCATGTCATTGAATCAATTCTGTCCAAAGTCTTTTGTATTAATGATAGGCCTGATGGTCTTTGGACTGTATCTGCTTTATAGCAATCAGATAATTATATGGTAACATCCAAATGTTGTTTCATAGTTATTGAAGCAGTGAACATGTGTTAAACATGTTTTTACTGTAGCTGCCCAAATGTGGCTAATGTTTGGAAACACCTGGAGAGTTATCACTTGGGGTCCTTAGAATTCTGTATTTTCCAGAGTTACCAGGTCTTTGCTGTAACCATGCCATGTTGCCTCTGCAAACAGGTGTTTTATTTATCGTTATAATTTAAACACTTTTCTCTATGTTTTTCTTCTAAATTCCAACTATTCTTTAAAAAACACTTTTTTTATGTTTGTTTATTTTTGAGAGAGTGAGAGCACAAGCAGAGGAGGGGCAGAGAGAGAGGGAGACACAGAATCTGAAGCTGACTCCAGGCTCTGAGCTGTCAGCACAGAGCCCGATGCAGGGCTTGAACTCAAGATCTGTGAGATCATGACCTGAGCCAAAGTTAAACACTTAACCAACTGAGCTACCCAAGTACCCCAATACTAATTACTCTTTAGGCCCAGTTCATGTCTCTTGTCTTTGATGAGATCTTTTCTGAATAGCTGATTAAGCCAAGTGCTCTATTATCTGAATACTTACAGAATTGATTTCCCACCTTCTATATTTTGAGGTCTATAAATCAGACCTGGGGACAATGAAGTGTATAACTCTTTGACATCTCAAAGAGATTAATGGCCACATACACAAATGCTCAATGTGCATTTGCTACTTTAAAAAAACAACAGAATTTCAAACCTAAATTGATTTAATGTTAAATACTTCAGCCTTGCGCTACTTAGAAGTTTGTCTATTACTGAAGAGAACATGAAATTATTGTGAAATTGGTGTTCTAAGTGGCAGTGGTGGGAATTCTTTTGCAAAAGAAGCAGTCTAAACCTAAGGCTTGGTAGTACTAAAAAGGATTAGAGGCTCTTTCTGTGCAGATCGCAAAGGTAAGCCAGTCTTTGGGGTAGCTAGGTGGATTAAGGGGCTGAATGACAAGGTCCACACTGAGATTCTTAACATGAAGTATACAATACAGGCAATCCTCCCTTGCATGGCTCCAAAATGCATAAATTTCAGTTTCCAAAATTTAGTTAAATAACACCAGTCCCACAAAAATATTTAAAAAAATTATCATGGCGTACTAAGTAGTTGCAAAATAATCTACAATTCACTCCAGGCAACAAATAACTATGTAAATGACATGCACATCATACATCATCATGATCAATAATCAGTCATGTCATTTATTTCAAAATCTGCCAGGGTCTGGTCAATATACAACTGTTTTTCAGTTCGTATAGGCAGCAAAGCAGGTAGTTGTGTTAACCTCCTTGCCTCCCAGTGATAAACCCACATGACATTTTACAAAAATGGATAATCAAGAGGAATTTGGCTGACAAAAATGGAAGTATAACAAAGAAATGAGAAGTGATAACCCTAGCAGTGAAATTTGAATCCAACACTAATGAAGCCATGGAAGAGTCCTTGACTGTGGGAATGTCCACACTGCTTTTTGAGAGATTCTAAAAAGGCAGCTGGAGGAACTTAGGGAAGGTGAAGCTATGGGTCTAAATTAAGGAAAGTATTTGCAACATAAAGGATGAATATACCCCAGAGGAAATGGATATATCTGGCAAAGAACTTCACATTAAAGGAACTCTCAGAAATATTTCATGGCATCGGAAGAGCAAAGGACATAGTATTGGAAGTAGATTCTAACATAGAAAGGAGTATGACAATTCATCAACATATAAACGGTGCCTGCTCTGTATCACAGATTACTTGAGGAGGAGAAGGCAAACCTGTTCAAATTGCCCTTGAAACGTTTTTTTATGAATGAATAAAACATTTGAATTTTCAATGTTCCTGACGTTTTAAACAACACTGTACTAAATAAACATTAGTTTTATTATTTTTTTTTCATTTTCCTATCTTATAGCCATCAATAAGAGTCTTTTTAATATTTTGGTAAACTAAAGTTCACTGAACAATTGTAATTTTGTCATTGATTACTAAGATTGCTTTGCATGGTTTCAGCTTATATGGTCATTTTTATAGTCCTGCACTGCCATGCTAAGTGAGAACTACCTGTTTAATTCATTTTTTTAATGTTTGTTTATTTTTGAGAGAGAGAGAGAGAGAGCAAGCATGAGCAGGGGAGGGGCAGAGAGAGAGGGAGACACAGAATCTGAAGCAGGCGACAGGCTCTGAGCTGTCAGCACAGAGCCTGATGTGGGGCTCAAACTCACAAATGGTGAGATCATGACCTGAGCCGAAGTTGGACACTTAACTGACTGAGCCACCCATGAACCCCAAGAACTACCTGTTTAATTCAAAGTAGACTGCTATAAATTAAGAATGCTTATTGTCATATCTATAGTAAAAACTTAAAAATAAATAAAGGGTATCTTAAAAAGGTATAGCTATAAAGCTATTAGAAGAATTATTAGAGATTATTTTACATTAATTCAAAAGGAGGGAGGAAATGAAAAATAGTGAAACAAAAACATCTTTTTAGAAAGCAACAAGATGACAAACTTAAAACGAACTGTATCACCGATTACATTAAGTGTGCCTATACTAAACACCTTAATTGAGAGATTGTAAGAATAGATAAATCAAGTTTCAACTATATATTCATTTCAAAAGACACAATTTAACATAAAGACACCAACTGATAAAGGTAATAGCATAGGAAAAACATGTTCATATAAACAGAAGTATAACAAAGGTGGCATGGCTTTTTTTTTTTTGAGAGAGAGAGTGAAGGAGTGCAAGTGGGGGAGGGGCAGAGAGGGGGAGGGGCAGAGAGAGAGGGAGGGAGAGAATCTCAAGTAGGCTCCATGTCCAGTTCAAAGCCGCAGGGCTTGATCTCATGACCTGAGATCATGACCTGAGCCAAAATCAAGAGTTGGACACTCAACCAACTGAGCCACCCAGGGGCCCTAGTGATACAGCTTTTTGATATCAAATGAAGTAGGCATCAAGCAAAGAGATCATCAGAGATAATGAAGGACACTTCATAATAAAAAGATTAATTAATCAATAAGACAAAACAATCATGGATGTGTATATATTCAATAATTTCATAGTACATGAAATGACTGATGTAATAAAGGGAGAAATAGAAAAACCAGCAATCCTCATTAGTGATTTTAACATCCCTTTCTCGCTAATTGATAGAATACTTAGTCAGATTCAGGACAGATAAAAAAGACTTGAACCACACACAGACCTAGCATTGCCTGAACACCACCTGCAACCCCTGAGAATACACAGTCTTTCCAATGCACATAAGTAAGGACTTCCAGCAAAATAGACCATATGCTGGTACATTACATTTCAAAAGACTGAAATATTACACAGCATATTTTGTGACCACAGAGAAAAATTAACAATAACATAATGCTAAAAAATATATAAGACAATTTCTTTAAAAAATTTGCATTTTTATAAGCATATTTTGAGTCCAGTCATTTTATTTATCTCTTCATATATATTCTTTAAAACTGTCATAAATAGGGGGTGCCTTGGTGGCTCAGTCAGTCAAGAGTTCAACTCTTGATTTTGGCTCAGGTCATGATCTCAGAGTTGTGGGATCAAGCCCAGTGTTGGGCTCCCCGCTGGGTGTGGAGACTGTTTAAGATTTTCTCTCTTTCTCACTGCCCCTACTCTGCTCACACTCTCTCTCTCTCTCCAAAAAAACAAAAACAGAAACAAACAAAAAAACCAAAAAACTGTCATAAATAGGCTTCACCCCATTGCTTTATTTTGAACATTGTAAAATGGCAGCATTAAGCTCATAGGAGCTATGATATTTGAATTATTAGAAGAGCACCCAGCAGTAGGGTTTAGGTGACAGATGATGGAAGGGGTTAGCTATTGGAGGACGAGTTAGGCAAAAAGCTTTGGTTTTGTTTATCCTAATGGCACATAAAAATTTTGTACAATTTCCCCAATTTTTTAAGACACTCCCTGTCTTTTAATTGATTTTTCAGATAAATCATTAGCTACTGTTAGGCCTTAAGTCTACCATTTATTTTTTATATTTTTCTGTTATATATTTTTATATATATATATTTATATTTATATATATATTTATATTTTTCTGTTATATATATTTATATATAATATATAATATATAATATATAATATATAATATATAAAAATATATTTTTTTTTCTGTTATATTTTTATATCTTTCTGTTTTTAGTTTCTCTGTTTTCTTTTCCCTGCTTTTCTGTGGGTTACTTTAATAATTTTAGAAATCCACTTTTATTTATCATTTTAACATATTATCTGCAGTGTTATTAAGTGGATCACTTTATATAGTTTGTTTTTATTGACTGTAATATCAGGTATCATATTATCTATATATCTATGAATCTATATGACACATAATCTACTGGTGTCAACACTTTACCCATTAGAATGACAAATGACTTTTAAGAAACTTACTTTACATCCCTTTGTGCTCTTCTATTTCTAATATAATTGTCTTAAGTAAAAATTAAATTTAAACTTTCTCTATGTATACTGAGAACCAAATCAGAGAATGTTAAAATTTTTGCTTCAACTGTCAAACATAATTTAGAAAACTCAAGAGGGAAAGTAAGGTTTTCTTTACTTATATCTTTGCTCTTCCCAGTGTTCTTTCTTCCTTCTTGGTATCCTAAGATTCCTTCTTTTACCATTGCTTTCTGTTTAGAGAAGGGAGGCATGATTTGTTGTAAACAGGAGGGGATTGAAGTCTGGGTCCCCTAGTTGACCTCCAGTGACATTTGGTGGGGGGTAATTCCCTGTTATTCCTGGGTGAGGTGGGAGCTGAGGACCCCCAGTATGCCTCTACTTATAGCATCCAGATACCTATCATCAGTTTTGAGGTCCCCAGCCTGCCTGCCTTTTGTTCTATACCTTTCAGAGTCTTCTACATTATATATTATGTCCAAGGTCCTTAGCCATACATAAATCAAGACTAAGGAAAAGTATGTCTACTCCATCTTTGCAGATTTGGAAATCTTAGACTATATTTTTAACGCAATGATAATGAAAACACATCAAAATTTGGGAGGTGCATCTAAAGTACTATTCAGTGAAAAATATATAATTCTAAAAACTTATAAAACAAAAATAATCTACAATTGGTAATCTAAACCTCCACCTTAGAAAGCTAGAATAAAAAGGGAAAATTTAATCTTAATAAGTAGAAAAAGGAAATAATAAAGATAAGTGCACAACAAATGAGCTAGAGAACAGAGCAATAGAAAACTTCATTGAAACCAACAGCTCTTTCTTTGACAAGATTGGTGAAATTGATGAACCCCTAGCTAGACTGAGGAAGAAAAAGAAGACACAAATTTCCAGTACTTAGTTCTGATGTAACACTTGTTTCAAAATGTGATTTGTTTCCAATGCAACTGATACCCTAGGGAACACTTGGAGCGTAATGCACTTTCACAGTTATTTGTGTGTGATTCTTCCCACAAGAAACACTAGGTAAATGCAGAAAATGGCACCCAGTTGAATGGGGCTACGAACGAATACATAAAATGCACAAGTGTACACATCTCAAACATCTACCAGCTACCTCATTTCGCCATATGCGTGATAAGCCACACTATCCACATCTGGTGTTGGAACTTTTAGATAACTCTCCTTCCATCACTTCATGATAACCTGCAAGCTACAACCCTTCTGATGCCCACTTCTACAAGCAAGCTTCAGGTCTTTTTTTCAATGTAAAGTGCCATATGCACTGTCGTATTTATGTATTTCTTAACCATGTCACATATAGAAAACTGCTACTGTTTTTAATAGATTGCTAACTTCTTTTTTGTTGTTATACGTCACTGACAAAGTCCTTGGATGTGGTGCCCTTATCCCTATTTTCCCCATAAGTCCCAAGGATTTTAGAATGTAATTTTGTATAGCATAGTGGTTTTTGAGATATGTAGCATTATAGAAAAACTGATTTTACTGGGTGTTTTACTGGGTGATGAAATTTAATGTTCCAGATAGCACAACCAGACATTATCTGTCTCCTGTTTGTTGCAATTATACAGCATCAGCTACGAAGGCTTCTTACTAGAATTCTTGAACCTAAAACTAGTCAAGCCTTTATTTATTTATTTTTTTAATGTTTATTTTATTTATTTTTGAGAGACAGAGACAGCGTGAGCAGGAGAGGGCAGAGAGAGAGAGAGAGGGAGACCCAGAATTGAAGCAGGCTCCAGGCTCTGAGCTGTCAGCACAGAGCCTGACGCAGGGCTTGAACTCACGAGCCGTGAGATCGTGACCTGAACCGAAGTTGGCCGCTCAACCGACTGAGACACCCAGGCGCCCCTAATCAAGCCTTTAGATCTAACTTCCAGTGTAAAGAAAAACAGAGGAGATAGAAAAAAAGTTAAATGATACTGTGAGGAAACAATTAGATAAATGCAAAATGTTTATCAGATGGTTGGCTTGGTCTAATTGAATTCTGTTTTGAAGAAATCAACTGTAAAATACATATTTGGTATCACTGGGGTAATTTCTTAGAGACAGGGTATTATATTTTCAAGTTATTGTTAATTTTAAGAGTAATGTTATTGCCATTAAATCACAAAATGTTCTTATTTGGGGGATATAAAAGCTTAAGTATTTAGAAGTGAAGTGTTCTGATGTTTGTAAGTCCTTTAAAATACTTCAGGAATGTATATGTATGTTTGTATATACATATATAATACACATATACACATATGTATACACACATACACATACATATATATACATGGAATATACACATTTATATATACATATCTGTATATGGAATATACACATTTATACTATACATATATGTATATGAAAGTACATATGACAATAAAATAAAGCGAATATGGCAGAATGTTGTAGGTGTTTATACTAATATTTTAAATTTTTACACATTTGACATTTTTCATGTTTTATAATTTTATAATTTTGCAGAATTGACATGTAAGAGGAGTTAAAGTATTTTTCACCTACTCTTTTTTACAGAAACTTAATGACTTTAGAGATCCCCCTTGGTGTCAAGGTTAATTTATCCTGCGTGCACCAAGTGGACATAATCCATTCTCTCATTGCTCTTGTGTCTTCTGTTATAAAAAGCACTCAGCTTAGGCCGCCTGTGCCCATCTTTGGGATTCCTTGCATTCCTTCAGGATATAAGATTCCTATTGTATTCCCTTGTCTGGCCCCACAAGAGAAATTCAGCATAACTTTCTCTCTCTTACTTGGATTTTTTTTCCTTTGAAAAAAGGAACAATCAGATCAGAGCAAAATCCAAAAAAAGTAAATGGAATAGTGTTTAATAGTCACTGGGAGAAGAGGCAATGTTCCAGAAGCTTGGGATTTAGAGTAAAATTTCTTTACGCTAGTAGCAAAGACTTTAGCCCTGATGGGCAGCTCAAGGGGGAAAAGCAGAGCCTGGAGAATGATTCTAAAATGTGTGTTCCTGAGTTTCATGCACAACCAGGCACAGTAGGCTCTCCCAACTCCTTGACAATTAGGAGCTGTTGAATCTGAGCCAGGCCTGAAGGAAATAGATACCTGAGCGTACCAGACACAGGGAAACAGCTCATGTGCATACTGTTGCAGGGATTATAGAGAAATCTCCGAGAAGAAGGGCATGGGGGACAGGGAACCAGAAGAAAAGTTAAAGGTATTTAGAAGTGATTACAGGATTTTTTTTTTGTATTTTTTTACTCCTTTAATTTTTCCTGGTGATTAACAGTAGTGCATCCAGAAATAGTTTAAGCTAAACATAGCATAGCTGGCAGAGGTTGTTATAAAATAGAACTTGGGTGTGGGAAGGATGCCTCTTAGCTGTAATCCTTCCCCTGGGTAAAGTAATGTCAATGCCATGAACTTAAACCAAGGTCAACCTTGAGAATCGAGTGCAAGATATCATCTCTTTAATTCAAGGGGAAAAGTTCATTCTTATGGGTATGCAAACTAAGGTAGAGGGCCCTTTTTTTAATAACCACACCTTTTTAAGAAGCAGAAGAGACTGCTATTAAGATTTAATTCAGATTCCTGATTTTACAGTGAGAACTATAGAAATTATTTACCCAGGCTTGCATAGCTAGTTAGTAGTAAAGGTTAAGATTATAAATTCAGAGCTCTTCTCACTATGGTATGTGGTTTCTCTCCATTTAGGATTCCTTCCCCACTGGATTATGAGTAAACATGAACACAAATAGAATACAATTAGAACTCTGATGAGATTGTTCCCTGGCCTAATCAAAACCTTGTGAAACTTTGGTTGGGTGCTTGGAGGTGGGGAGAAGACTATAGTTGGAGAGCCATAATCTGCAAACTAATCAGAGCCTCTAGTTTAGAGGTGGATGTTGTCTTTTAGGTAATCTAATCTCAGGGGGTGCTCAGAGAGGATTTCAGGGGTGCTTTCTGAAAAGAGTGTTGAATCTGTGGGTGCCTCTTGTGAAAATGGAGAACAAGATTTCTTGTATGCATTATGGAGTTAGACCAGAAACCATTAGGAAATAGGAAATATAGCTCTGGACCCATACTGGCTCCATACTGGAGGTATGAGAGGATATCTGGTAAAACTAGAAGAAATATTTCTTCATACTAGAAGAACTCTCTCCCAACCTCAATCCTTACCCTAGTCCATTCTACATGGGATTTGATGCTCCATTTTTTCCCCAGTAGAAACTCCATAGACCTTTCTTTCTTTTTCTTTCTTTCTTTCTTTTTCTTTCTTTCTTTCTTTCTTTCTTTCTTTCTTTCTTTCTTTCTTTCTTTCTTTCTTTCTTTCTGTCTGTCTGTCTGTCTTTCCTTTTAAAAAAGCCACTTTTATTTTGAAATAATCTCAGGTATGCAGAAAGTTTGCAAAAGTAATGTCAAGAATTTCCATATAACCTTCTCACCCAGATTCTCAATGTGCTAAAATTTTACTGATTTATCATTCTCTCTTTTGGAATCATTTGAAAGTACATTGAAGATATAATGCCTCTTTATGCCTAAATTTTTCTGCATATGTCTTGAAACAAGAGTATTCTTTCACATAATCACAGTACTGTTATCAAAACCAGGAAATTAGCATTCATACAGCTATTATCTAACCTACCTGCATTCACATTTCATCAGTAAACATGGACACTAATGTGCTTTACAGCAAAAACGAAACAAAGCAAAACAAAAAAACCAGTTTCCTGGTTTAGGACCAATCTAGTTTCACATGATGCATTTGGTTGTGATATCTCTATAATTTCCTTCAAGTTTCTCCATCTTTTTCATGACCATATACGTATTTGAAGAATACTGGCCAGTTAATTTGTAGAATGTCTCTAATTTTTATCTGATGCTTCCCTGTGATTAGACTCAGGTTGTACCTTTTGGGAAGTAATACTACACAAAAAAAGATGTGCTTTTCTCATTATATCATCTGAAAAGACAAAAGACCTAAAACAATAGTTGCCAAATGGTAATTGTTTTCAAACCCCATCTTCCTTTTACATGTGTTTCCATAATTTCTTCTATATCTATTAGTTGCCATTCTACCACAAAGAAGAGATTTCTGTTCTTTCTCATGTATTTGTTTTTGTATCTACGTAAGTATGGACCCATGGATTCTTACTGTATTCTGTGGATTATAATCCATACTATCAATTTTTATTTTGAGGCTGAAGTTGTCCCAGATTTAGTCCCTTCAGCTGTGTCCTTATCCCTTTGACATGTCCCCATATTCTTTTTGCACACCTCTACTTTCTGATCCAGCCAGGTGTTCCAACGTCATCTTGTACTTTTCAGCTCCATTCCTGAAATCATTCATTTCCTTAAAGAACATTGATCCTTGGGGCACCTGGGTGGCTCAGTCATTTAAGAGTCTGGCTTCAGCTCAGGTCATGATCTCACAGTTCATGAGTTTGAGCCCCGCATCGGGCTCTGTGCTGACAGCTCAGAGCCTGGAGCCTGCTTCGGATTCTGTGTCTCCCTTTCTCTCTGCCCCTCCCCTGCTAGCTCTCTTTCTGTCTCTGTCTCTCTCTCTCAAAAACAAACATAAAACAAAAAACTAAAGAACACTGATCCTTTTCAGTGGAGAATTGTATTCAGAACTAAGATCTGGGTGTTAAGTTTGTTTGTACTGGAAAGTCCCAAGTGACACTTTTATAAGCCTTGCTTTTATCATCTAATTTCTAGGAAACTTGCTGGGCTTTTCTGCTAGATAAAGCTCAGGGTCCACTTTTCCCATCTCAGTTCTGGTGCTGCTTATCTTCCAGGAAGAAGCTTCCATCTGCATGTGCTCATTTTCACAGTGTCTCAGTGTCTACAAAGTTGGGTGCAAGCTCCCCAGAGTGAAAGAAGGACTTTCTTTATAGCCAGTTCCTACAGCAACCATGTGTTCAGAACCAAAAACTAAGGAATTGCCAGCCTAAAAATGCTTGTGGCTACAATGAACAAGGAAATTGAAACCAGGGAAGTCCTAGAAACTGTATTCGTCAACAAATACAAAAACCTCACTCTTCTTCTTTACATGGGGACACAGACATGAAGGAACAAGACTGGCAAATATGGGTGGAGCTCAACATTTCCAAACATTGCCCATGTACCTATAGCCTGTTCCTTGGTCTATGTTTCCTAACCATTTTTCTGAGAAGGTTTAGGGACAGTCTCTGCCTCTTATGCCTCTTTAATTCCTGGTAGTAAAGCTTGTAAATCCTTCTCTTTTTCTCATCCTGGATATCTCAGGACTGAATTAGGCTCCTGTCAAAGGGTTTGCTCTCCATACAAAGTCCTAAATTCTCTAAATATCAACCTTCCAAAAAAAGACCAAATACAGTGAGTGATGGTAGACAGGAAAAGTAACTAACATAACAGATATGTTTCATTTTCCCAGTATTGAAAGTTTTCCCTGGCCAAGTCTGGCATTTTTATTATGTCTTAAAGTTGTGCTTTGTTATCATTTCATTCAAAAGCATATGTCTTTGTTTAAAAATGTGTGTTAGTTGATGCCAGTTGTATATCCTGAAATGTCTTCTTGGAGTGATAGCAGTTTTTATGAATCTCAGAAACTGTGGCCTTTTCTAATACAGTGGAAGCAGAAACACAAAGAAAGCTTGTCTGAGCTGACTCCCAGCTGAGGGCTTGGGTTCATTGTAATCTTAGCAGGCCACGTATCTTGTGTACCACGTCCATTGCCGCCTCTAGCTTATGTGGTAGCTTTACTCAGATTAGAAGCAAGTGCTTTGAAGGTCTCAGACTCACAAGTAATTAGTTGCTCGCTTCCGCTTATAACCCATTAGCCATGTGACTTCACCCAAACACAAAGCTGTCAGAAAGTGTCATCTTATTCACCATGTCCCCAGAAGCAAGGAGAACAGGAAATATTTGGCAGTAAGACCAATGACAACTAAATACCTTACAATTGGTTGTACCTTATAGTTAATCAGCAGTATTTTTCCTTATCAGTGGTAGGTAAAATAGTAATGTTTCTGATAATATGTGGTCTCTTAGATCTTATGGTACATGGTAGCTTTTATGGATAGTACAAGACTATTAATAGGATTTCTTCCTAGCCCTACCATCACAAAGGCATAAAAATCAAAGTCTTGGGTCATAAAAGCACTCATAGCCAATAAACTCATCCAGAAGTTCATAGGATATCTTCATGGGAGCTGCTGCACCAAAGCTATGCCATTTGCATGTGTATAAGAGGAGCTGTGTCCTTGGCCATCACCTGTGTTGCATCCTTTCTCTTTGTCTTGTATTCTTCCCTCATCTTGTGGCCATTGTAAAGTGCTGCCTGGGTCCAGAGTGTCTCTGCTTTTCTGAGTCCTGTGGTCCTGTGCTCTTGCTGTAACACTGCTTCCGCTGACACCCTGGCCACCTCATCATGTCCACTAGAGTTAATTAGCCCTATTTAGGCAGGAACTGCACTAGGGCCAAGGCTTGGGAACTGGGTACGACTGACTGTCATCTCAGCCTGGGCGCTGGTATTGCTCTGAGGCAGCTCCGTTGGCTATCAGCAGCCCAAGCTGGTGCTGGTACCTGATCCCCTATGGTGGGATCCCCACTTGGCTGGTTCTCAGCAATGCCACAACTTGACTGTGCAACCTGTTTTACTCTGGCTGCAAATATCCTCCCTAGCCAGAAAAATGTCCTTTTCTAGAGCACCACATGATGATCTTGAGGAGACTGTGTCTATTAATGAGATTTCTCCCAGACTGTTAATGAGCTTCTCCTATGGGAGAAAGCCCATGAGCGAAAGGCTATTCCTATTGCCTGTGAAGCTTTAAACACTATGCAAGGCTCAGCATTTGGTCTACAAGCAAACCACTTACTCTCTCTGCAGACACGGGGCAAACGTTCCTGTACTTGCACATTACCCTCCAGCCACAGTAAGCTGTCTGAGGAGTTTCACCAGGCTCGCTCACACCTCAGTTCTCTATGTGATCTTTTATTTAGAGAATCTGCTGCATCTTGCTGTCTCTAGCTGGTTTTTATACATTCTTCAACATCAGCCCAAAGGCTCCCCACTCTTGACAACCATCCCTTATTTCTGCAGCCTTTCTCATCCTTCCTTCCTCCAAAACTCCACTGTATTTTAGCCAAACCCATGTCAATCCAGTCATTGCAATTGTATGTCTCTGTCTCTTCACTGTGAGCTCATTGAAGGCAGGAGCCATGCCCTTGCATTTCTGTGTATGTGGTCTGTAGCACAAAGCTTGAGACATTATAAAGCTCAGTAAATGTTAAATGGATGCAGGTCTGTGCTCTTGATGAAGAGAATGGAAAGTTAGTTCACCAGGCATGTATCCTTGAAGGCTCCAATAGGGCCCTCTCACTGGAAGTGGGAGGTGACCCCAAACCTAAGACTAAACAAATGAGAGGAGGGAAAGGACAATGTCATCCATTGAAGCTTTCCTCAAGTCTAATGAGGTGGGAGAGGAACCAGTAGTGATGCCAGGGAGGAAAGATGGGGCTCATTTCACGCACCACTGTGTGCTAAGGAAGAGCTGAAGCACTGAAACTAGTAAGACAAAACCTTAGCTTAGAGAAAACACTTGAGAGGCTTTCCCTGCATCCACAACTTCACTGTTGAGCACCAGCTGCCCACTGAAAATGTCCTGGAAACCAAAGTTTGGGATGCCCAAAGCTGCATTCATCACTACCCCTTCTACTTCCTTGATAGGAAGGAAGATGAAAGTCTTCCTTGATAGACTTCCCGCTCTCCTTGATAGGGTCCTGCCACACTCCCAGCTGCTGGAGCAAGGAATCTAGGTATCATTTATGATGCCTCTCATGCCCTCAGTTCCCACATCAGACCCACCACCAATACCTGCAGTATTTTCACTCACGTGTCTTAAGATTCTGCTTGCCTTTAATTCTATTTTCTTATCTCTCCTCCTTTGTCACTGTCTTAATAAGGCAACAATCCCTCCCAGACTTCAGACTGATATTTCTGCTTTTAGTCCCCACACAATGATGCTAGATACTTCTCTCTCTTTTTGAAAATCTTTGAAAGCTATTTATGGTTGACAGGATAAAATCTTATTTCCTTAGCATGAGATGTAGTCACCTTCATGTCTGGCCTTTCCCTCAACATCAAGCTTTATCAGTTAAGATTCTTTCAGCTGAAAGTAGCAGAAAATCCTGATGCAAAATACTTAAATTGCTGATCTCCTAAGTAACAGACAGACATCTAGAGTTTGTGCAAGATGACTCATTGGAGTACAACAAAAAAAATTAGAACTTCTTAACAGTAAGAAATCAAAATTCGCAAAATGTTTAAAATAAGAATTGGCAGTGGAGGATTCACTCAGTCCTTATGACACACAGTAGCAATGAAATCTCCCATAGGTATAAGAGCCTCAAAGAAGACAGTTCCAAACTGAGGAAGAATTGACCAAGTCCATCCATTTCATGTATGCCTGGTGTAGTGAACTCATACTATCTGGATTTTGGGGGGGGCAAGGTTATAGGGGATGGTGAAGATAGATAATTATCCTTTTAATTTGTTATTAAAGTATAATTTATAAAACATCATAGGTTTTGCCTTTTATAGAACTTCTATAATGATGGAATTAAATAAAATATACTCTTTTGTGTTTGGCGCTTTTTTTCTTACCATAAGGCTTTTGGGATTTATGCCTGATGTCATGAATTGGTATATGCTTAACTATTTGTTTTCCAAAATGTTTGTACAATTTTATACTCTCACTGTCAGTCTGTGAGAATTCAGGTAGCTCCATATTCTTGACAACATTTGGTGTCGTCAGACTTTTTCACTTCAGTCAAGTGAGTCGGTATTCCATTAGAGTTTACATTTGCGTTTCCCTGATGACTAATGATATGAATCATCTTTTCATATGCTTATTATCCATCTGCATATCTGCTTTTATGAAGTATCCTTTTAAGTCTATATCCATTTAAAAATTTGATTGACCTTTGTTATTAATGTATAGTTCTTTATATGTATGATATAGAAGTACTTTATCAGATATTTTTACATAACACTACAAAATATTACTAATATTTTCTTCTAGCCTGTGACTTACTTTCATGTTCAGTTAGTATTGTCATTGGATAAACAGAATATTTCTAAAATTTTGGTAAAGCAGAATTTATAAATTTTTTTTTGTGAGGTTAATACTTTGATATTGCATCTAAGAAACTTTTCCCTGATTGTGAACATACTATCTTATGCTTTATTCCAGTGTAGAATGAAAGTGAAAAAGACACATAGCCTCCTTTTCGTATTCTTATGAAATCAGTTTTGAGTTTACAGGCTTCCTGAAAGGGTCTTAGGGACCCTTAGTGGTAGCCAGACCACACTTTGAAAACATATACTCTATATCGTCACTGACTTTTTTTTGTCCACCTCTTCTATCAGGAGTATGAAAACCTACAACTCTGTGAGATTTTATTTCATGCATTTTAAAGCTCTTTTTTGTGCATGCAAATTTAAGGTTTTTATGTTTCCCAATGAATTGGCCCTTTTATATGTTCCTCTTTATCACTGGCAATGCACTTTGTTTGAAGTCTAATTTCTCTGTTATTCATATAGCCACTGCAGCTTTTAAAAATTTCATAAATAGTAATTGCATAGTATATCTTTTTACATTCTTTTAAACTATTTGTAATTTCATAATTAAAGTGCACTTCTTATAGATAGCATACAGTTGTTCTTGCCTTTTTGGAACTCTAGTCTGACAATCACTTTCACTTTTTGAAACTAGAGTGTTTAGCCCATTTACATTTAATGTAATTATTGACATGGTTTGGTTGAAGTTCACTGTCTTGCTATTCGTTGTATTTGTCCTGTTTTGGTTTACTTTCCTTCCTTTGCTGATTTCTTTTGGATTAACTGAATATTGTTTAGTGTTCCATTTTATATGCTTAATTGGATTTTAGTTATACCTCTTTGTTTTATTGTTTAGTGGTTGTTTTAGGGATTAAAATGGTCATCCCTAACTAATCGTAGTCTACCATGAATTAATGTATGTACCATTTCATATATAATTAAGGATTCTTTGATTTATCTCCTCTTTCTTTTGTGCTATTGTTGTCTTATATTTTATTTTTACATATGTTATAAACCACACACTGCATTGCTTTGATTTGAACTTTATACATATAATTATGTGAGCCTTTTTACCATGTAGACACAGATTCATCTTCAGGTTAGGAATATTTTCTTCTATGACTTATTTAATTATGCTTAATGATGGCCTCAATTCCACCTCTTCTTTTTTCTCCTTCTGAGACTCCTTTGCTTCTCAAGTTGCCTCACTATATTCTCTAAGCCCTTTATATTTTACCTCATGGCTTTCATCTTTCATCTTTTTCAAACCATTGTAGCTTGGTTTTTGAAAATATTTCTTCCATTTGTCTGGCTGGTGATTCGATTCTCAGTGGTTATTCCTTTGTCCATTTATTTATTGACTATATTAATATAAATCATGTCTTTTAGTTCTGAGAGCCATCTTTGTGTTGTCCCTGAATCACTTTAATAACTGTTTTTCCTGTCCAATTTGTTGTTAGCCTGCTCCAGCAGCTGTATTTCACTGAGGCCAGTTCAGAATGTTCTGCTCATTCTCCTGCCTCTGACTGTCAGACATCCTCATGTAAAACTGTTATTTGGTTTATTTGATAGTCTGCTCACTTAGGCTCAGGTTCAGCTATTGATGCATTTCAAGTGGGGGTATCTCATGAGCAATGGAAGCTTGGTGGTCTCTGCTTCTTTGAGCCAATAGCAGAACTTTATCATGCTCTACTGAGATGTCAACATCAGGAAGAAGCCTTTTTGTTTCTTAGCTGACTTGGGATCTCCTACCTTAAGAGTATAGAGAGAAAAGTTTTTTTTTCCATCTTCTCCTAAGCATCTCAGGACAGGGAGCCCAGACCCACTTATGTGGGTCTATTTTCCCTTCTCTTGGTAGCATTATTTGAATGAGAGATGGGGATGCATAACTGTCAGTGGACTAAGTTCACTTTCTGGATCCATATATTCTAATCCTTGACCTTAAGGTCTCCAGCTTTGTTTCTAGGTTCTCATTTGGCTCAGGCAGAGAAAGTCCTGCACATATAGTGATCTCCACCTTTACCATTGTTAACTGCAGCCATAATAGTGCTTTACTCAGGAGAAGTAGCTGGATTGGAATGGAGCCAGGACATATTCAAACTGAATTTTCTACTCTAGAGACTTGGTTTTTTTAACCAATTTATTTTTTTCTCTAAGTAGGCTCCACACCAAAGGTGGGCCTTAAACTTACAACCTCAAAATCACAAGTTGCATGCTCTACCAACTGAGCCCGCCAGGTGCCCCTGTAGAGACTATTGTTGAGCAAAAGAAAACTGACCACAGTGATTATCAAGGTAACCATTATGTTCTCCATTGAGTGGTGTATGAAGCAGTGTGGCATGGAGGGGAGACTTCAGGGTCATCTAGCTCTGGGTTGGAATCCTAGCTGTGCTGCATACTTATAGTGGACAAGTTATTTAGGGTCTGCTAGCCTCATTTTCCTCTTCTATAAAATAAGGAAGATGAGAATTCTTTTATAGAATTGATGGATTTAAATTAACGAATACATGTAAAGCTTCTATCATTTACAGGTGTAGGGACCATGTAGGTTCCCTTCCTCTTTTTTCTTAAACCTCTTTCTGCCAAAATTCTCCTATTTTCATGACTCATTTGCCAGCTCATAGACATGTCTCATAGCCTAGGACAAGAGTGACCACAGGATCTCAGCTTCAGCCTGAGTTTTCCCATTTCAACATTTTCCCAGTTGTGTGGCTATGTAATGCTACCACATGTTCTTGCACTGTAAACAGAAGCGCACCACACCTGGGATGTCCTGAAACAGGACGAATTGAAATTTTATGTAAGAAGAATGATTTGAAATAGAGAAAGAATATTTCCTGAAGTCCTGTAGTGAATTCTGAATGTAGCCTGGGTAACGTAACATGTAAAAGAGAAAAATTGGTTCTGGACAGAGGGAGAGGGACTAAAAGAGAGAAGGCAAATGAAAGATGAATTGGGACTTGTAAAAGGACAGGGACAAGGATTGGGATAGAGAGGGAGAGGAACTGGAATCAAGGAAGGAATTATGGAGCTGAGCTGCCTTCCTTTTGACAGGCTCTTTAGACCATGCATGTGCCCAACAGAGAAAAAGGGTACAGCACCTGCCACCAGGGCACAGCACACAGGTAGAGAAAGCTGCCAGTTGATAGCAGCTTTCTTGTAACCTATAAGCCCACCGGACCACTGATATGCCCTGCATGCCTGGAGAACCCAGAAAGGCAAACTGCAAACTGGAAGTTTGCTCCACTCAGGGCCTCTTCACATTGTCCCAAATATTTATATTCTGCCCTGCTTCTCGTCTTTATCTAGTTACCTCTGCTAATGACCATGGTGTTCCTTGATTGAATTTGGTTTCCATGACTTGGCTCTAATGCTTGCTGAGGAGGCTCAAAAACCATTTCTCCCTTTAGTTCCTGATGGTAACCCCATCCCAGCTTTAGCACTTGCTCTTAGAATGGTGGTTGACTATAAGTCTGGCCACTAAACTAAGTCTTCCTTTCTAGTGTACTTGATTGTATCTCCTCTGTCCTTCCATGATTTGAAAGTGTTGTTGTTTTAACATTGAGTCTTTTGAAGAGGTAATTCTTTATTGTCTACACAAACACCACTATGGTAATCATTACTTTAGCAGCTACTGTCTATTGATCACTTACATGTGCTATTCATTATTTATAGCACTTAGAAAAGATAATATTCTGGGGCATCTGGTGGCTCAGTCGGTTGAGCATCCGACTTCATTTCAGGTCATGATCTCACAGCTCGTGAGTTCAAGCCCCATGTCGGGCTCTGTGCTGATGGCTCGGAGCCTGGAGCCTGCTTCAGATTCTGTGTCTCCCTCTCTCTCTGCCCCTCCCCACTCATGCTCTGTCTCTCTCTCAAAAATAAATAAACCTTAAAAACTTTTTTAAAACAAAAAAAGAAGACAGTTTTCTATATAATCAGCAGCAGTTATTAAGTCAGATTAGCTAATCAGTGTGTGTTAATAAAAAGAGGTCAGGATGTAGATGGGAGGTGAAAAAGAAGTTGCAAGGAAAGGCTGACAATTCATATCTTTAGGGAAGCCAAGGTTATTAGGTAAAAAAAACTGACTAGAAGTTCACCACAGCTAAGTTTAGTTTACGTAACATTTTGTTTAGGGAAGGAAAAATTGAGAGCTGAGGAAAAGCTCTTCTTTTACCATTTTTTTTTGTTTGTTAATATACAAACAAATTTTCTAGCTAAGAGGCTACGTTTATCAAACTCCAAGTTGTTCAAAATATAATGTCTTAAAATCAACTTGTGTACCCCAAATTAATAACCTAAACTTCCACCTTGAGAAACTAGAAAAAAAAAGTGAATTAAACCTAAAGCAGAGAAAGTAGGAAGTTAAAGATTAGAACATACATCAATGAAATGAAAAACAAACAAAATAGATAAAATCAATGAAAATAAGTTGACTCTTTGAAAAAAATCAACAAAATTAAAACGT
This sequence comes from Acinonyx jubatus, assembly GCF_027475565.1. Taxonomy (NCBI): domain Eukaryota; kingdom Metazoa; phylum Chordata; class Mammalia; order Carnivora; family Felidae; genus Acinonyx; species Acinonyx jubatus. Next base: position 50,978,156 of record NC_069391.1, on the reverse strand, counting down.
TATCTAGACCAGTGGTTCTAAACCAGGGATGATTTTTCTCCTCAGGGTACACTTTTCAATATTTGGAGAAAATTTTAATTGTTATACCTTGGTGTGTGTGTCCATATGTGTGTGCCCGTGTGGGTGTGCTATTGGCATCTAGTGGGTAGAGGCCACAGATGCTGCTAAACATTCTATAATGCATGACAGCCCTCTCCATAATTGGGCCCAAATATCAATAGTGCTGAGGTTGAGAAACCAGAAAAAGAGAAGTCACAAATTACCAAAATCAGGAATGAAAGAGGAGACATCATTACCAACTTTACAGAAATTAAAAGGATTATAATAAAGGCATCCTATGAAAAACTTTATGGTAACAAACCAGACAATTTACAATAGGAAGATTTATAGATAGACAAAAATTAATGAAACTGACTGGAGAAGAAATAGAAAATTTGACTGGACCTGTAACAAATAATTAATTAGATTAGTAATTAAAATTCTTTCCTCAAAGAAAAGTGTAGGCCCAGATGTCTTTACTGGTGAATTCTGTAAAATATTCAAAGAAAAAAATACCAATTCTTCAAAAATTTCTCCACAAATGATAAGAAAGAATACTTCCCAGCTAATTCCAATTACCAGAAAAAGGCATCATGTGAAAACTATAGACCAATATTCCTCATGAGTCTAGGTGCAAAAATCCTCAACAAAATAGTAAAATAAATCCATCTACATATAAAAACGATTAAACAACATGACCAGGTAGGATTTCTCCCAGAAATATAAGGTTGGCTTAATATCTCAAAATCAATATGATATCATATTAATTAAATAATATGAATAAGGACAAAACCCATACAATCATCTCAATAGATGCAGAAAAAAAAATTTGACAAAATCTAACACCCATTCATGATAAAAACTTTCAATAAACTAGAAATCGAAAAAAAATGTTCTCAACTTGGTAAAGGATTCTATAAAATATACTTACTGGCAAAAGACTGCTTTCCCTCTAAAATTAGGGAAAAGATCACATATTGTATGATCCCATTTCTATAAAATATCCAGAGAAGTAAATCTATAGGGACACAAAATGGATTAACGTTTGCCCCTGGTGGGAATAGGGAATGACTGCAAATCGACACATCTTTATGGGGTGATGAAAATGTTCCAAAATTGGATTATGGTAATGGTTTCATTACTCTGTAAATTTACTATAAATCAGTGAATTGTACAATTAATGTGGGTAGATTTTATGGTATCTAAGTTAGATTCAACAAAACTCTAAAAATATCATCATGTTGGGCAGGGGGCACCTGAGTGGCTCAGTAGGTTAAGTGTCCAGCTTCAACTCAGGTCATAATCTCACCATTCCTGAGTTTGAGCCCCTCATAGGGCCCTGTGGTGACAGCTCAGAGCCTGGAGCCTGCTTCAGATTCTGTGTCTCCCTCTCTCTCTTCCCCTCCCCCACTGACACTCTGTTTCTCTCTCTCTCTCTCTCTCTCTCTCTCTCTCTCTCTCTCAAAAATAAATAAATATTAAAAAATAATAAAATAAAGAGTATCACCATGTAGGTGTGGTGTGTGTGCATACATGCGAGTGAGAAAGAGCATCTGAATTTCTGAGGGTTTGGCCCCTACACTTGGCCTGATAACTAATTAGCTGTCTCTCCTTGGAAAAATTATCACTCTAGATCTCAGTTTCTTCAACCATAAACTGGAGGGACAAGGATATTTGATTTCTAAGGTTTCTTCCATTTCTAGTGTTGTAAGTGTCTATGTGCTTTAGTGTGAACAAAATTATGGTTATGGCTCATAGGCCATGTAACCAAAGAGTAGATGCTAGGCTTCAGAGAAAGGTATTGCTCTGTACTTTAATGAGTAGGAGGCTATTAAGGGAGGACCTCTTGGAGCTCAGTTAGGGCTAGGTTATAACTTTGCCATGTGAGTGAAAACAGAGGAAGTGACTTGTTCAAGCCAAGGAGCTACAGTCAGGATGAGAATCCACTTAACTGTTCCCTAAGTCAACATCCTTTCCTAAAGGGAGGCTTTCCTTTTATATTTCTTTTAATAGGAGTTTGGGGAGGACAATCTTGGAGGGTTAGAGGCAAGAAAGAACTGTTAGGTGCCTGTACATGTGGTTTATATCTTCATGCAGGTAGATGTGAGGCTGGGTCTGAGGATGGTGGGAAGGGCATTGCTCTATATATGTCTAGTATCTTCCTTGCACAACTATAAACACATATCACCCTTTTCTACTGTCTTTTTCCATTTGTCTGCCACTGAGTTAAAGTCATCATAAGCATCAGCTTCCAGGAAAACACCTATTTATTATACAACAGATATTTTATTCCTATAAAAGTCAAAGAAACCAAAAAAAAGTCAGAGGATGGTAAACTCCTTGTAAATTCATGGCCCGATTTCACGGGTTCCACCCTGCTTTGTTTCTGGCTGTGAGCCTGTGGGTCCAGGTTCATTTACCACTCTCCATTCACTGTTTACTGCTTTCTCATTGCTCCTTTACCTCCAAGCTAGATCCCAGAGCATGACTTAGGGTTCCAATCTGTCTGCCACTTTGTGGTTATGTTGTAGGTTAAGTTCCTTGAATCTAGAGAATTTGGAAAGTTTACATTTGACTATCAGGGTAATAAAAACCCCCAAACTCATGACTAATGGTAAGCGTAGCTGCCATTTATTAAGCACTGTGTGTCAAGCAGAATGTGAAGCTCTCTATATCCCACTAATGCATTTACTTCTCAAAACAACCCATGGGACAGGCACTGTTATCTCCATTTCTTTTTCTTTCTTTCTTTTTTTTAGTGTTTGTTTATTTTTGAGAGAGAAAGAAAGAGAGCGCGACAGAGTGTGAGCAGGGGCGGGGCAGAGGGAGAAGGAGACACAGAATCGGAAGCAGGCTTCAAGCTCTGAGCTGTCAGCACAGAGCTGGACATAGAGCTCGAGCCCACAGACCATGAGCTGAGCTAAAGTCAGACACCCAACTGAGCCACCCAGGTGCCCCTGTTATCTCCATTTCTTCATGAAGTAATTGAAGCTCAGAGAAGTTAAGTAGTGTTCAGGATTGTATGAAATAAGTGATTGAGGCCCCCAAATCTATTTCTAGAGCTGAGCTCTTAATATAACCAGTGCACCATCCTGTCTCTGAATTCTACCTCATCCCAATCCAGTGTTATCCTGTATTCAAATCCCTCTTTCATACCGTTGTCAACAGACCAGCCGTCTAAACCATGGCAAGGAACTCACTACCAGCAGGGCACCCATTCCATACTTGACTTTCTGCAGCGTATACCCAACATTTGTCGTGAACTTTTACACAAATGTGTTAAGACCACATGATTTCCTTTCAAACTGGAAACAAACAAAAAACAAACAAAGCATTGTTTCCCTTTGCCTTTTGAACACCTCTCCCCCAAAATGGTCCCAGTTCTTGAACAATCTACGTGACAGGGTTTTGCATCTCCCCACTATGCAGGTAGTTCCTCTTTCTAGTTCCTATACTTCTTTTAATGCTGCCTAAGCCTTGCTTAGTGTTTGGTCGTCACATCACTTGGTTAATTACTTCAGGAAATCCATTTTTATCTCTACATGTCAAATAAAATAGATCTAGAGATTACAGCTGAGCACTTGGTTCAGACTTCGAGAAATAGTTGTTAAATGGCCTTACATATTCACTTTATTTAATTTCAGACTGATTATATCTATTTCCACTTTAGCTTCCTGATAATTTTATTCCTTGATATACTAATCCAAATTTGGGCAAAAGTTTTTTATTTTCTGGTCCTTTAAAAAAATGTCCTTTCCCTTATAGGAAGAGGAAACAAATAGACCCTTCTTGCTGTGAAGAGCCTGGCTGAGCCGTGAGGCTGAGCTGAAGGGGACATATCTGCTGTGCTCATTCCTCTCCTGACTGATTGCCAAGCTGCATATTTGACCACAGAAAATGTTGAGGAACTCTGCCCACTCCAAGTTTAGCCTTGATCTTGTTGAGCAGCAAAAATGTCTCTGTGTCAATGGCTAAAATTATCTAGTCAGGCTCTCTCTACCCCTGGCCTGCATTTTCCATCATCTGTTTATTTGCAGTGGGAAGAGATCATCTTCCAAAGTTGGTCAAAGCAGATAGATTCAACCCTACCCCCTGTTGAGGCATAATAATTTTCTAAATCTGCCTGGGGATTCAAATTAGTTCTGGATGCTTTCCTGTCACTTGGGTGGAGGGCTTGTCCCTAGCATTAATATTGATGGAGATGGAAATGATTGCTGCCTATACAGTTTTTAACTGGCACTTAAAGTTGAGTTTTAAAGCCCCACAAAGATTAAAAAAAAAGAAGAAGAAGAAGAAGAAGAAGCAAAATGCTTGCCAATTTCTGTAGTTCTTGAAGCACTCAAGCAGTAGGGTCCTCTGCGATGCCCTTAAATTGTAGGAACATTTCCCCAGCCAGGCCCCTGTCCTGTAATTCTACCTGAAAGCAATTTAATCTCTGTTTGAGGTTGTTGCCTTCTTCCTAAGGACCTACGCAGAAGGTGATTCAGTGAGATGAAATCCGAGCTGGGCCTGGCATGCCTGATTTCTAACACATGTCTAAAGCATGTATTTAGCTGTCACGGAGAGATCTGACAGTTTATGGGAGAGGTGCTATGCACAAAGGACCAGCAGTGGGCATTCCCGGCACACACCCACTCACAACATGCTGTGATCTGAGCCTCTCCTTTTCCCAGAGCCAAACACAACCTCTGTAATAAAAAAACAACCCCATTTACAAGGCACCACAATAAGCCACAACCATGGTTTTCGTTTGGGGACTCCCTACAAGGACATTGATGCATGTAGAAACAAGTAACCATAAGCAAGTTTGCTCATCAAAAGGATATTTTTCCTTCATGGGCTAACACAGTGCAGGGAATGTTTAATTCTAGTCATGGCCAGAAATCTTGGTACCAACCGAATTTCCTATCACTAGGGTTTCTCATTTGTGGGGCTGCTTTGAGGCTTGGCCCCTAAGATACTTCCTCCTGTCACTGTTGCACACTTAACAAGCATCCTCTAAGCACAGGGCATTGTACTTCATTATCTTGTTTAGTCTTCACAAATACCCTGCAAGGTAGGAATTATTAGCCTCCTTTAGGGATGGCAAAAATGAAGCTCAGAGAAGATAAATCTGCTCCAAAGCCACACAACTAGTGTGTTGGAGAACTGACAAAGTGGCAAAAAAGGCCAATAGCGCCCTCCATCTGTAAATCCCACATTCTTTTTTGTTAATGTTTATTCATTTATTTAGAGAGAGAGAGTGCACATGCACACACATGTGCTTGTGCAGGAGCAGGGGAGGGGCAGAGAGAGAGAGAGAGGGAGAGGGAGAATCCCAAGTAGGCTCTGTGCAGTCAGCACAGAGCCTGATGCAAGGCTCCATCCCACAAGAACTGTGAGATGATGACCTGAGCCAAAATCAAGAGTCGGACACTTAACCGACTGAGACACCTAGGTGTCCCTAAAGCCCATCTTCTTAACCACTATGCCCTGATGCCTCCATTGGACCTTCTCAGGCCTGTCTCACCCACATTTCTTCCAAATTAAGTGTTACAATTATCCTAAATCATCTACTGCTTCCTCCAGGGAAATGAATTGTCAAGCTTAAATTCTACCATTTTGACTGAGAAAGGAGAAGCCCCATTGGGTGAGAGGTGCTTACCCAGTCACCAGCCACCCCACCCAGGTCCTAGCCAGCCTTCAGAGGACCCCAGCCCCAGCCTACCATTTGTTCACAACTGCATGGAGAAGCCCCAAGTGAGCACCGCTCATCTGAGTCCGTCAACCTTAAAACCATGAGAAAGAAAAATAAATTGTTGTTTTAAGCCACAGAGTGTTGGGAAGTTTGTTATGCAGCAAAAGATAATGGAATACTATGGTTAGTGAGTTAATATTCTCTCTAACTCACTCATTATCTCATAGTACCTGGTGCTAATGTAGAAATATCTCCAACCTCCCATACACAAAAATAAGCCCGAAAAGTTTCCAAACCCGGAGAGAATCACGGGCTGCTCAATTAAATTTTGTTGTCGTTAGGTTGAAGGGCAGGGATTGGAACTTTTAATAAAATTCCTTATCAGCCTTTTACTCCCATGTTGTGACATAATGCAACAGAACAGGTCTTGCCAGGGAGAGAGGGGGGAGTGAGGATTGTCAAAGCTCAATTACTGTTTGTGTCATTCATTACATAACGTTTACACTTCTGATTTGTCCAACATGCCTTTGAATTTGATTTTTCAAGTGATTTACTGGGACTGCTAGAGAATACTTCACATCAGGAAGGATGGCAGGATATAAATTCTCTGAATGAACAGATAGGTCACTAATGGACAGAAATGCAAGCGGAATCTTATTTTATAATACTTCCTATATTCCAGGACTATCCCATTCAAACACTTAAGGGAATTGCATTTCTGCCCATTTTATAGATGGGAAAACTGATTCAGAGAGGTTGCACTTTGAAGGTAGCTGGAAGAGCCAGGACTTGAACCTCAGTCTGATTCCGATGTTTGTTCTCTTTTCACTCATTAGAGTCAGATACACACAACCACCCAATGTGACCTCACTGCAGATGCCAAAATGCTGTGAACAGGATCTTTACTGCCTCCCTCTCCCCGCTTCCCTGAGGCAGGGGCCATATTTTGACTTCTCTCCAGGAGAGTGTGGACTGGGTTGAACTGTTGAATCAAATGTGCGCTGCCTGGGTAAGAGCTTGGGCTACACGCTGTTCTCCCTTCCATCCAGGCCCAGGATGCCAAGTGCCTGCCTGGTATAGGGGTGGGGACACTGGTACCTGCTAGTGCTTGTGCTCCCCGGGGTAGACACCACTAAGGGTTACTGACTGTTGGGCCAGCCTCACGTTTCCAGCGGTTTCATCATTTACAAAGAAAATAGAGGCCTTCGCACATGCATGTCTTGGTGTTTATAGTGCTACTAATCTCTGCTCCCTCCTACCCCACCGCACATTTACTCATCAGAGCAGAAACGTCCCAATCACAGCTTATATGTACAGTCCTATGCTTGTCATTATTTATTTATACTGTATAACTGGACTAGAATTTCTCACAGCTCCTCTCTTTTCCTCTGATGGTGACATATACTTCTTTTGCTACTTCCAGATAACTCAGTCACTTATAGCTTTAAATATGGTCAATCCTGAATTTAACTCTCTCAATTCAATTTAAAGAATTGGTAGCTTTCCTGGGCCAAGGGAGATACATGCAGCTGTCCATGTGCTGTCCTTCATTCTTTACTGACCATTACTCTGCCTTCCCACGCCCCCAGGCCATGGCTCTGGCCCCTGTGCTTTCTGCACCCTCTGCTGAAGCATCTGTGGCTGGTGTAGCATGTGGTTCTCCTCCTGGACCCCACCCACCCCTGCTCAGCTCCACCTCTGCTCAGTAACATTGTCCACCCTGAGACGCACCTTTTCCTTCATCAGCTTCTCATGACTGCCCCTGCACCCCGAGCCACCCAGTGTTCTGGCTGGTACAATGCTCCCTTTTACCAAGGAAGATGTGGCAATCATTAGTACTGCTTACCAAATATCTCTCAATTATACTTTCCAGCCCCCCCCCACCCATGGGTATCTGGAGCCATGTGGTTCATTTGACTAACTAGCAAAGATGAGGTGAGTCAAGGTAAACATTTAATTACCTGGGCAAGAACCTCCAGAATACTCTTTCCTCTGGCAGACCAACCAACGATATCCAAGATGGCTGTTGTGCCATTGTCCTAGGCCCTGAGTGTCAAAGATGGGCTGACCTCCCTGCCACCTAGTTATGGCTGTGTAGTGTGCTCAAAAATACACACGTTTGAGGGCTACCTGGCTGGCTCAGTCAGTAGAGCATGTGACTCTTGATTTCAGCGTTGTAAGTTTGAGCCCCATGCTAGGGTTAGAGTTTACTTAAGAAAACATTTAAAAAATATATAAAAATTTGTTAGGTGCATTAAATGTCTACTGGAGGCCAGGGAGACTTATGGGGTGGGAGGAGGGGAGCTATTTCAGGCCCTTCCTGCTTAATATGCCATTGTTGTTGCCACATTTTCTCTACTCTGGATGTCCCATGTGACTGAGGCATCCTGTGAAGTGCTGCAGTTCCCTAAGCCTATCTGGGTATTTCTGTCCTGTCTCTACCCACCTGCTGGTTTTGACTCTGAGGGCTGAGGCACAGAGCACGCCCACCTTTGGGCTCTCCTCTCTTAATGTCTTCAAGATTTCCTCTCAGCCAAGAAGGGATTTTTACCTCCTTCCTGCGTGATGGGAAAATTCACTTTGACATCGTATTCCTCCCCCTTTCCATGGCTTCCTCCTGCCACCCTCTGACTGATTTTACAGGCCTATGCTCTCGTCTGCCAGGCCTGCCTTGCATCTTCCAGCTCTGGCTTTTTTCTTTCAACAAGCCCCAGCTCTTACAAATCAAAAACACTCAGCTTTCAGACATGCCTTACCAGGGACTTGAGGAACTCTGTTTTGAAACTGAAAGCTGAGGGTTTTTTTTTCCACTGAGGACTATGGGTATAGAAAGCCATCTATAGGCAGGTAGAGGAAGAGAAATAAAACAGACATTTAAAAGATAAATCATTATTTGACATTGCAGCTTCCGGCCCCTACATCTGCACACTCACACCTGGTTCTCTTTCCCTGTTGTCAGAACTCTAGTCCCAGTCTGGCCTTGCTTCTCATTCTCTTCCTAGATTGGCAATGTCTCCCTTTTTACTGGCTCTGTATTCTCAACATTTAACCATCTTTATGTTTTCCCTGTTACATTAATGAAACAAAGAGGCCATTAGACTGAAGTGCTTCTAATGTTTTAGCATCTTACATCAGGAAACCAAACCTAAGCCTGTAATGCCTTAAGATTAAGAAATCAAAACCTAAAGACAACTACTCACAAACAGCCAAGAAGTCTTTCCCAATAAGGCACCTGTTTAAGCGATAGCCAACCAAATAACTTCCTTGCTTGGATTCCGTGTCTTCTCTATAAAAGTCTTACCTCTAGGGGCGCCTGGGTGGCTCAGTCGGTTGATCGTTTGACCTCGGCTCAGGTCATGATCTTACTCACAGTCTGTGAGTTCGAGCCCCGCGTCGGGCTCTGTGCTGACAGCTCAAGGCCCGGATACTGCTTCCCATCCTTCTCTCTCTGCCCCTCCCCTGCTCATGCTCTGTCTCTCTCTGTCTCAAAAATAAATAAGAACACTAAAAAATAAAAAATAAAATAAAAACATTAAAGTCTTGCCTCTAGCTCCTGCCAGTAGAGTCCTCCTACCCACTTCTCTCTTGTCACTGCCCAATTTGAGTAGATTTTTGCTCAAATAAACTCTTAAAATTTTTAATATACTTCAGTTTATCTTTTAACATCCCCATCAAAACAAACGTATGCACAAAACTCCACAAAATTCCTGCCTAATTGTATGTCCATTTCTATCTCTCCTCCATGACATTTTTGAGAGAGAAACGTACTCATCATCTGTTACTCACTCCCAAAGCCTTCCATTTTGGCTTTTGGATGCAGTGGGGATGTATCAGCCTCATCTCCCTTGATTCCCCGGCAGGATTTGCTCTCTCTTGACTTAAAGCTCTCTAATCCCCTGGCCCAGGCTCTCCTGGGTTTCCTTCTACTTCTCTGACCATTTCTTAGCCTCTCTAGTGAGCTTCTCCACCTCTGGACATGCTTCTGAGGCTGCTGTTGCACGGGTTCCACCTGTGGCTCTATTCACTACTTGCATCCTCCTCCAAGGACTTAGAGACCACCAGACATGCCCTTTGCACCTGTCTTCCAGCCCTTTAGAATTTCTTCTTTGCTGTCCTAGAAACTGGTGCTTAGACACATGCCTCTTTAGCCCTTTGATTGAAAGTGGGTTGCAGGGAGGGCGCTCCTTGTCTGGGATTGCTGTAACCTCTCTTTGCTCTGAAATGATGATGGTAGGGTCTGCTGGCATGGGTTCTCCGTGCTCGTGCTCGGGGAGACTTCTCTTTGTCCACGCACACATTTGATCCTGTCTTTCCCATGCCACGGTTGCTTGCAGGAGTAAATGTAGAGTCTCCTTCACTGTTCACTCCCAGATGGTAACAAACCTGCTGTTTCCCACAACTTGAGAGTTCCCTAGTCCAATAAGCACAAGATGTTTTTGCTCTCAGGTCTCCAGCATTTCTTTCAGAGAGAATTGCAGTATTTAACTGGGGGGATGGGAGTAGGGACAGAATACAGCCTCTGAGAAGCCTTGTTACAGGAACTGCTCTTGGAGGATGGCAGCCTCTGTGTTGGGTAAGGATTGTTCCTAACAGCATCAGTCTTAGCCCCCAAACCTTTGCACTGGCAGCTCCCTCTTCCAGGACCACTTTTTCCCTTTCTTTCTCCACTTTCTGGAGGTCTCTGCTCAAGGCTCATCTTGTCAGACCACGCTGCATTACCCTAACATCCCTCTATCACTCTGCAGCTCCTCATCTGGCCATCCACCCCCCACCCCCACCGCTTTTCCCTTAGCCAATATCACCATCTGACACATTTTAATATGTTTGTCTATTATCTTTCTCTCTCTACTGGGATGTAATCTCCACCAGGGCAGAGAGTTTTACAGCTTTGTTCAGTGCTGTATCCCCAGCATCTCAGGACCTGGCACACTCAGTCCATGTATGTTGAATAGATACATGAAGGAAGGAATGAGTGAATGATTTATGACATCTCTTCCCATGAGAACAGGTAATTTCAGGCGGTAGATTTTAAACTGCCCTAGATAAACCAAGCTGGAAACCTGGGATGCACCCTTGTCTTTCCTTTCCCCAACATTCAGTGTCACTCGCTTAGTCCTTCCTTTTGGATGTCTCTGAATGCAGTCCCCAGATCTCTGCCCTCACCCCCAGTCCAGATCCACATCATCCTTCATCAGGTTACAGCCACAGCCTTCTGCCTATTTTCCCTGACTTTAGGTCCTCACCCTCCTAATCATTCTTCCCACTGGAGCCAGAGGGTGTTGCCAACACACAAAGCTACTAATGGCACTCCCTGGATTAAAAGACTTCAAAGTCTTCTCATTTCCTCCAAGGTCAGCCCAACCTCTTTTGTGCAGTGTACAAAGCTCTTGAGATCTGGCTTCCACTGAACTCTGCAGCCTTATCTCTAATAGTTACTCCCCTGGACTCAGGGTTTCTACCCACCGACCCCACAATTCTCCACAGCCACCCAACCCCCTCCACCTGGTTGCTTAACCAACACTTCAGGATGGAGCGGGGAGCGTGCCGTGCCAAGGGCCCTTCTGTCCTGAGAGTCTTCATGGACTCCAGACCAAACACATGAACAAATCACACAGCTGCTTCTTCCCACCTCATCCCCCTTCTGTATTCAAAGAGGGCCCTCTGTTTCCCTTTGCCAATTATGTAATTATAACACTTCATTTTAATCGTCTGCTTGTTAGTCTTTCTCAACCATCAGACTGTGAGTTCCTGTAGACAAGGTCTTTTTATGTTTGTATGCTCAGCCTCAGAGGGGGACTTGGTCAGAGGAAAGGCTGGCTGAAAAAGATGATGAACAAATGTAATTTTAACAAACACATTCATTTTGTTTATATCAATTGAAAGGAAAATTCAATGATCTTCTAAAATGAAGGAACTCCAGGTTATTTTTAGATAACTCATCTTCTTGAACAGTCTCATATTTTACATCCCACTTCTCCAGAGTATGTGATGTTACTAAAAGTGTTATTTTGTATTTGTGTACACATCTACCTTTAAAAGTGAATATTTTCAGCACAGAGTGCAGAAAAATGGAACTCGCCATCCTGAAAGAAATCATTAGAATAATGCACAAACATTTACATTTAGGGCTTTGAAAGCTGAAGTCTGTTTAGTGTGTTTCTGGTGCAGGTGCAGGGCCAGTGGGGCAGCCCTTTCTCTGGGCCACCTCCCCAGCATTCCTCCTTCCTGCCCTGGGGTTGACGGCACTTAGAAACGGAAGTGGTTATACAGTCTCCAAGGTCTATTTAATCTTTGGCCTAGTTTTTGAATTTGCCAAAAAAGGAGGCCAATTAGTTCCAGGTGTGATGCTGCGGTCTCTGATGTGGAACTTCCCTATCGGGAAGTTGGCTCACACCTGCCTACAAATGGCTCCAACATCATTAGCAAGCCTTTCTCTTGCCTATGGGCTGGGAAGGGAATTCTGTTCACTGGTTTTATTTCAGAGTCAGTGTCCCATATCTCCTGGAGAATCAAGTATGCATTTGGTAATGTTCCTTTCATAATGTGAGAATTCAGTGGTCTGTAGGTCCTACAAGTTGCAAGCAAGAAATGACCCTACGAAAGATTAGATCTCAAAGCACACTTTTATTGAAGAAAAGCATTTCCCTTTAACTAGTTCAAAAAAAGACATCTGTGTTGATAAGCCATCCTTGCCCCCTCATTCATAGTGTGGCTCTTTTTGCCCAAATGGGTGATTTGTCCCCAGAGGGGATGATGTAACAGTTTCTTTCTCCATGAAGGAGCATAAAGTAAAAACCGTGCTGAATTTCATGTGCTGTAAAACCCCTTGCTTAATGCTTTCCAGTGTAGAATGCTCATCTTATACACCCCTGCAATGTTCCTAATTATGGCGTTCCTTTTTCCAGCCCCTGGGAAAAACAATTTTACTGTTAATCGTACACAATTATGGATCCATGTTTTCATTCTCAACCAAGAATCATGGCAAATTCTCAGCAGCTGATGTATATATGGGGAACTAACTTTGTTCATTCTTTAAAAGAATCCCCATAATATCAAATGTAACATGAAAATCATGGGGGCAAGAGGGTAGCCCCAACTCCCTAAATGCCTGTGGCTCACTCCGTTCATTTCCCCAACTCCTGCCAGGCCCTCAGTCCCTATGGTTTAAAAAGAGGCCTGTGACCTCAGACTTGAACTTTGGGGAGATTGTCCCCACCCAGATATAAAGAGCATCTATGAGTGAAACATGAGGATTTGATTAGGAAATGTGTTCAGGAGGCTGGACAGCTACATATGAAGAAATATACTCTCATTCTTATGTACTGTATAAAACCAGTGAACAATTTAGGGTTGATTAAGAAATATTGGCATTCTAGAACATATGCTATGAGCTCTTCAAAATGGAAGCAAGGGAAACACCTTAGTTGTAGCACTAGAGTCTAACTTAGAAATCAAATGCATTTAAGAGCAAAATCATGGAGGAGTGTATTTTCTGCTCCATAAGGATCAGAATTATAAACAGGTACCACTTTTTCATAAATGTCAAGATGAACTCCAAAGGCCATGTCCTTATGGGAGCTCTAGTAAAACTGGAATATTTTCATAGCATCAAAAAGGAACAATGTAACTATTAAACTACATTCTTATATTCTACCTAGGGTATTTACTTTGGGCATCAAATTTTCTAAAATTCCCTAAGATCATTATATGAAACCTGCTTCTAATAAAGTAACTCCTAACCTTTAGAATGGGGGAAAATATAAAGCATAAAACAGTAAGGCAATGTTTGCAAAGGAAAAGAGCCCCCTTTAGAGATAGATTTTTTAAAGGTAACAATAATGTTGGTGATAATTTGCTAAATAAAATATATGAGCTCCTGGTTCAAGATTAAATTTATTTAGGAAAGTTAGTATTTGGTCCTTTGTAAATCTTAGATGACACTAGTCCTAAGTGATATACTAAAGTTCTTTTGCCTGGAAATTACCGAGAGATTAAAGCCATTTGACATAGATTATCAGTGTAGCTCTGAATTTATGAGAAGTGCTGGTAAGAAATGGATCAGAAATAATGGGGAGACAGTTGCTATGCCATTGTTCTTCCAATGGCTTTCAAAACCTTAGCTTATTTTGCTCTTCATACACAATCTAGCCACTTACCATTTGATAATTGATGTTCAGAAAAGTCTTAATATCAATGGTAAGGTACATTTTCACAGTGTTCATTCTGACAACAGAATCCTTCGTTTCCATTAGTACTGGCTGGTGATTTTGGAAACTTGACCCTCTGGCTATGAATATTGAGGAAAAGAGTAAGACCTATAGCATGGGAGGTTGCCAATGTTTACATCACAAATATTTAATTGCACTTATCACATGCATCAGATTCTTTGGAATGAGGTGGAGCACTGCCACAATTTAATAAAATACTCAGGCATAATTGAGCAAAGATTTTTGTTTCAAAAATAAAACTAGTTTTCTGAGAACCTCTGATAATGTTTCTAGATTTCGACTTATTTATAAGATTTGTTTACTTATGAGATTTTTTTTTCTCTTATACTCTTTCCTACTTTTAATTCCTACTGAATTAGAGGCAACATTACTCGTTTGGGAAATGTGATATGCTACAGTGACTCCCTGTAAGAGTAAAGAAAATGTCCCTGGTAGTTAAGCAGGAAGATGTGTCATCTGGGGCATATAAGGCCTCCATGGATGATTTTGGACACTCATGTATTTGAGCAGATGTTTCTTCATTTTAAATGGTCTTATGATTAATGTTCCAGTGGAAAGCAAAGGTGTTTTCAAAATTTTATACATATTGGATGAGTCTTCCTGCACACACATCATGTATGTATACCTTTAAGTCTTAGGAAAGTCCTGGAAATTATTTGATTTATCCTGCATCATGTACCCTTATTAGTCCAGAAGGATTTCCTCAAGTTAAGTTCAGACCTGTAATTGCCTTTTTAAATTTCTTTTCTCTTTATTAACGCATTTCCCTTTTCTCTTTTGTTGTGTTGTTATTTTTTCTTCCTTTTGCCTTCTCTCTGAGAGTCTGTCTAGCTGTGGTATCCCACCAGCCACAAATCCCGTTGTTGGCCTACTTGAATATCCTCCTCACTCCCCTCTCTGATATTTCAGACTTCCTGGCATTCTCTTGGTCTGCAAGCCCTTGGCTTGTTGGGAGACAAAGACAAAATGTGTTTGTGTTTATTTTGGAGATAAACAGAGGTTAGTCTTCCAGCAAATCAGACTCACTCTCAACCTCTTCTGCACCAACTGTGAGCATCTCCTTTCCAAAAGCAAAAATAATAGTCTGTAACCTGGCAGGTAAGCTACCTTCTAGGTTGAGATCACAGAGTTTTTGGATTCAGTGTTAATAAAGCAAAACAGTAGTTTTAAGTTATTAAAGGAAGGTTTTCTCCAACCTTCCTTTAGATAATTTTTCCTCCTTTCCTTCACTCCACTCAGCAAGCAGATAGCTTCAGAGGAGGGATGCAGTGGGGCTAGAAGCTTTCCTGGCTTTGCAGTCCAAACACCTGATCACATTAACTAGTTGATGCTAGATGCCTCTGAGAGAGGAAGAGCATTATTCAGGAGTCTCGGATGGTAACTTCACTGATATCTGCCTCAAGAAAGAGCAACTTCCTTCCTCCTGGTGTCCCTAGATAGGAAAATATTGCCAAGAATTAGGGTAGGGCCAGAGACAGAGGGATGTCACTACCAGAGCTCTGGAGTTTCCTGATCTATTCTCAGGGGTGGGAGCAAGAGAGGACTCAGCCCTCACATTATTGTTTGCCTGTGTTTAGCTTCATGTCTTTCTCAGAGCATAATGGGGATTCTCCATAGGCCCACCTGGCCTGGTTTCCTGCTTCTGGAATACAGTTCCCGGGAGCTGCCAAGACATCAGGGAGGGAATTGTTTCTTGATGATTTTAGGCAAGTAACACCATGGTCAGCCTCACTGACGGCCCTGTGCCCCAAATGTGGAGTGGGAGAAGAGGAGAAAGTCACCTGACTGACTATGTGAGCCATGTAGATGTGAACATAGGCTGCTTCAGGACAACCAGCATGGAGAGATGAGTGGAGGATCAGATGTTCCTTCTACTCCCCTGGTACAAATACCTCCCCTATTATGTTGGCACATGTTCCTGAAATTATGGGAGCCTGGGAAATACATTAAATTATGTTTAAAAAAAAAGGTTTAAAGACTTTTAAAAGAATTTCCAAGTAGTAGACGAGATATACATTTATTATGTTCATGATTGGCATTTTTTTGCAATTTTAAAACAGTGATAAATCCTATGTTAAGAAAATAACACACAAAGAAAAAAAGAAAATGAAAAACCATCCCGTAGAGATAATTAATCTACATTGACAGTGGTGAACCTCATTCTAGGTATATCTCTGTAGGTAATCACAGATAAAAAAGATGAATAGATAGAAATTATTTTATTAAAATGGGATCATACTATATATGCTGTATATAAATAAGAAGGACTGTATTTAATTTTACTGGAATTTAATACAGGGAAAACTATAGTGAAGCAAAACGAAAGGAATCTCTGTACTTCATGTAAATGTTTCTTTACCACACGAGGTACAAATTCATATAAAACTCCTTGAAAATTAAGGGGGAAAATCATGAAGAGATTTAAATCATGATGTTTTGTTTTTGTAAAGTATCAGTTGGCTTCCTGACAGAAAAGATGCGATTCGTGGTTTTGCACTTCGTCCTGCTTCATCTACCCCACAGATAGTTAAAATCCACTCTCAGTGACTTTGGCTTGGCCACGTGACCTGCTTGGGCCAATAAATTGTGATGGAGCATGCCATTTGCCTCTTCTAAGCCAAAGGTTTTAATGTGAATGTGTTCTTTGGCTTGAGACATCTTGCTGTAGCCCTCCCCAGTGCAAACGGCATGTGCTAAAGAGGGGTTGCTCCATCTGTAGGGTTTCAGCAAGGAGGAAACATGTGGAGATAGACCCAGCAGAGCCGCAAGTGAGTCTTGGCCCTTACCTAATGCAAGCGAGATAAAGGATTGATATTGTAAGCCCATACGATATGGACTCTGTTTGTTGCAGCATCAAAATAGGCAATTAAGGGGCGCCTGGGTGGCTCAGTCGGTTAAGCGTCCGACTTCAGCTCAGGTCACGATCTCGTGGTCCCTGAGTTCAAGCCCCACGTCGGGCTCTGGGCTGATGGCTCAGAGCCTGGAGCCTGTTTCCGATTCTGTGTCTCCCTCTCTCTGCCCCTCCCCCATTCATGCTCTGTCTCTCTCTGTCCCAAAAATAAATAAACGTTAAAAAAAATTAAAAAAAAATAGGCAATTAATTTTTTAAAAATTTTATATATTTGTATTCTGTCCTATAAACACAAGTACTCCAATTGTTCAGTCTTAGTGTAGTATTTAAATCGTTTAGTGTTGAGTACCAATTTATTACGAAGGCTTCTCTATTCCTGCATGATTTGTTTTGAATCATCTCTGGATTTACCTTGATTTTATTCTCAAGTAGTTTCTTTCTAGAAGAGTTCATGATTAGGGTGCCCTGGGGCTCAGTCGGTTAAGCTTCCAACTTTAGCTCAGGTCATGATCTCATAGTTCCCAAGCATCAGCTGGGGCTCTGTGTGACAGCTTGTGGAGCCTGGAGCCTGCTTCAGATTCTGTCTCTCTCTCTCTCTTTCTCTCTCTGCCCCTCCACCACTTGTGCTCTGTTTCTGTCTCTCAAAAAAATGAATAAACGTTAAAACAATTAAAAAAAAAAGAGTTCATGATTGCCATATTTTGTGAGTTTTTTCAAGTTCGCGGATGCTTTCTTATGGCACTTCTTTATTTGAATATGAACTTAACTGGGTATAATATTCTCATATCATAATTTCTTTACCTTAGAGTTTGGCCAGTAATGTCAAAAGAATTAGAATGGTAAGTTAAACAGTGCTATAAAAACATTCCAAGGCCAGGTGGATATTTGTTTCCATATAAGTAACTGGTTTGTTTATTCATTCTTTTGAAGTTCAGTTTAAAAACCTGGACATGTCTCTATACAGATCATTATGTATGAGAGTTCTTAGATTCTCTTCTATTTCCAGGTTTTTCATTTTATGGAAACTCCTTTATTACAGCTTAAATATTTTTTTTGTTTGATTTGTTGGATTCTCTACTTCAAGGACACCAAATTATCTATGTAATGGATCGTCTATTTTTTTAAGTTTTGATTTTTAAAAATTGTGGTAAATATGCACATAAAATTGATCCTTGTATCCATTTTTTAAGCGTACAGTACAGTGGCATTAAGTACATTAATGCTGTCATGCCAACATTACTGCTGTCCATCTCTAGAACTTTCTAATCTTGCAAAACTGCAACTCTATGCATTAAACGCATTCCCTATTCCCCGCTCCACCTACCGCTAGCAACGATCATTCTACTTCCTGTTTCTGTGAATATGATAACTCTAGGTACCTCATATAAGCAGACTCATGCAGTATTTGTCCTATTGTGACTGGCCTCTTCCACTTCGCATAATGTTCTCAAAATTCATCTATATTGTAAGTGTCATGTGTCAGAATTTCCTTCTTTTTTAAGGCTGAAAAATATTCCATTGTTTATATCTGCCATTGTTTTATTTATTCCTCTGTTGTTGAATATTCTGGTTGCTTCCACCTTTTGGTTATTGTGAATAATGCTGCTATTGACACAAACATGCTTTTACACAAATATCTGTTCAAGTTCCTGGTTTCACTTCTTTTGGGTACAGACCAAAAGTGGAATTGCTGGATCATATGGTGATTCGATTTTTAATTTTTTGAGAAACTGCCATGCCACTCTCCATACCAGCTTCACCATTTTACACTCCCACCAACAATTCACAATGATTTCAGTTTCTCCATATCCTTGTCAACACTTACTGTTTTGTGATTTTGTTTACTTGTTTTTATAATA
The DNA here is from genome assembly GCF_027475565.1 of Acinonyx jubatus. Classification (NCBI taxonomy): domain Eukaryota; kingdom Metazoa; phylum Chordata; class Mammalia; order Carnivora; family Felidae; genus Acinonyx; species Acinonyx jubatus. The sequence goes on along the minus strand of NC_069391.1, from coordinate 50,959,502 downwards.
TGAAGTGGTGAATCTTTTCTTGATCTATTGTTTCTATATAGGATATCTTCTTTATTTGCTATAACCTCTTTGTCATTCTCATCTACAGTCATTGCCATTACTTCAACTCTTTCTTTCAAATTAATGAATTCAGCCACATCTATTTTTTTCTTTCTTTGCTCTTATTTACTTATGTTATGCCCCTGTTTTGGTAGTCCGTTAATCTCCTTAGTTTGGCAGCATGCATTTCCAACACATTCTATAGTTTTACAATCTTCCTTTATCAAACTCAGATATTTTTTTTAATGTTTATTTATTTTTGAGACAGAGAGAGACAGAGCATGAACAGGGGAGGGTCAGAGAGAGAGGGAGACACAGAATCTGAAACAGGCTCTGGCTCTGAGCTGTCAGCACAGAGCCCGATGTGGGGCTCGAACCCACAGACCGCGAGATCATGACCTGGGCTGAAGTCGGACGCTCAACCGACTGAGCCACCCAGGCTCCCCATCGAGTTCAGATATTTTAAAAATGTTAAAAATTTTGGGGCACCTGGGTGGCTCAGTTGGTTGAGCATCCGACTTTGGCTCAGGTCATGATCTTGCAGTCTGTGAGTTCGAGCCCCACATCGGGCTCTGTGCTGACAGCTCAGAGCCTGGACCCTACTGCAGATTCTGCGTCTCCTCTCTCTCTGCCCTTACCTTCTTGTTCTCTGTCTCTGTCTCTCTCTCTAAAAAATAAACATTAAAAAAATTTTTTTAATGTTAAAAATTTTAACACATTTCCAAGGAGTATCATCCTGTTTTGGGGGGGCACATTTTCTTTGAGACCAGGTTCATCATCTGTCTTTTGTCTGCTATGTTCCTTCCTTTCTTTTTCTTTTTTTTTTTTTTCCTTTTAGTGTGTGCATAGTTGCCATGCCACTTTTCTTCTTGTTTATATTTAATGTATAATGTAGGTATCTCTGACCAGTTTTCTCTTTGGATTGAGAGATTATGAGTACATACTCCTCACCACCCTCCTTTCTTTTTCTAAGCCTACTTTTCTTCCTCTCTCAGCTGCAGTTTGAGGGATAAGTATAGATTTCTGTTCATTTATCTGCAGCCTGAAGCATTGGGGCAGGGAGAAATTAGCTGGATGCAATCTTTGTCAGAGGACTTGAATTCTCTGTTGTAAGAGTCCATGAAGTGCCGTGTAATAGGACCTATTTCTTCAGGAATATACCCCACTCCCATTGCTTTGGGTTGCTCCCCTGATCATCCCAGATCCCAAGCAGACCTTCACCTGCGATTTGGATCTTCAAACATGTAGGAGCTTCTTTCTCCTCTTTAAGTATTTTCCTTGGTTTTCCCATGAGCTGCCTATTCTCTCCCACACTCTACCTCTGTTCAAACTGGGAAATACAAGAAATACAGAATTTTACAATCCTTCTTTCTTTAGTTTAATTTCTGGAAGGATGGAGTTACAAAGCAAGTGACAGGGGCTCCTGTGTGGCTCAGTCCCTTAAGCGTCAGACTCTTAATTTTGGCTCAGGTCATAATTTCACTGTTAGGCTAGTGAGTTCGATTCCCTCCTCAGGGCTCTGCACTGAAAGAGGGGAGGGAGCCTGCTTGGGATTCTGTTTCCCTCTCTGCCCCTCCCCCACTTGTGTGTTCATGCTCTCTCAAAAATAAGTAAATAAGTAAACAAACTAAAAAAAATAAAAATAAAATGAAAATGAAAATAAATAAAGGAAGGAAGGAAGGAAGGAAAGAAAGAAAGCTGCAAAGAAGTCTTTTGTTGTCTTTCTTTGCCTGACATTTTTTTAACATTCATATCATATGGCTTAACCTCCTTTCCTTTTTTGGCTGCTTTTGTTTATGTATTAATTTCCATGCATTTTGCTAGATACCAGAAGAAGATTTTGTAATTAGGATTTGTTCCGCTGCCTATTCCTGAAATCTAATACATCTTTGGATTTCTGCTCCAGGTCTGGAAGAGCCTCACCTTGCTTCTAAGGAGAAGCAAGGTGAGGCTCTTTAGCATCAAGGGGATGCTTGTTAGAACTTGTGTCAGAGACACTGACCTTACATTGTTTCCTTGCTATGAATTTCAGAGAGGCTTACATCCTCCCTACCAATGGATCACGAGGGGGGCCCTTCATTTTCATTTCAAATACTGACCTCTCCTCTCATGCTTGATGTGGATTTTGAGAGGGCCTTTTGTCCCCACCGATATCTGAAACCCCAATTTTCTCTTGACTTCTGTTGAGTGGGAGATTTGAAGAGAAGGTGAGGACAGGAAGAAGTTTAGCCTCAAGAGTTGGGCAGTTATCTGGCTGACTGAGACATGGAGCAGCTGCCCCTGGGAGGCTGGCAGCAGGGAAGGAGCTGTGACAGGGAATGCATTGGGCTCCAGTATGAGAGGCAGTGGGAACAAGCTAGGTTCTCTGCTGGCCCCAGTTCTGTTTTCTTTCCCCAACTGCCTTCTCCTCCTCTCACACCTACCTCTGCTGCTTTTACCCCCCTCTACTCCCAATTCTAGAATCTTCAGTTGTGTTCAGCCCAGGTCCAATTCCATGAGAAATTTTAAAGCAGTATATATACAACAAAACTAGAATAGATCTCTTTTGGACATCATTGCATTATTCTGTTTGTATGTGAGTATATACCATTTTTATCAATTATTTTAACCACTTGACAGGTCTTGTTTTAGTCTCTTAAACGATCCATGATATTTGGATCTATGTGACTTGTAAATAAGAAAATAAGAAAGTGCTTTTGACTCCTAGAAGAGCTCATTCACTTACAACTAAAATATCACAAATGCCAAAGAACACCAACATTTTCACACTGATTCAGTATGCAATGTTAAAAATCTTTTCTGAGATGTGAGAAAATTTATACTATACCTGGCTGATCCACCATGTCTGAATTATCTATACCATTGAGGATCATAAATAATCTGGAACATGCTAGAAAAGGGTCAAGAGTCCTAAAAGTTCACATAGAGCCCTGGGAAAGGAAACAGTCTCAGATCCCACATGGCTTACTCTGCTGGTACTGTCTGGGGCTTGCTGGACCGGTACCCATCAGATCTGGCCTTCCGGGATTGCCTTTCAGAGATCCCTTCATCACTTCACTTGGCTGCAGTTTGAGACTTTCCCCTGGTTGACCTGGATGACTGCACAGGCAATATTGTGTTAGTTTTACCCCCTGAAGACTGATTCTGCTGAGAACTCGAATTTCAGTGGCATTCTTGCCTTTCTATGACAGGGGCCTAGAGGTCCCTGATTGGTGTTTAGGGACAGTAAGGAAAAGGGCTTTGGGTATTTAGCCACTCGCCTGTCCCCTGTGAGTTTTGACAATTCTCCCTGGCAGATCTGGTGACCTGGTCAGGTTTTCATGGACCTCCTAGTCACACAACATCATTTTGTATATAAGGCTCCTTTCTCTTAAATGGTAGTTTTGTGTTATGCCAGGTATCATCAACCAAATCATGACTCAGGGTCAATGATTCCTGAAAAACATTCCATGTCCTGTTGGTATTATCAGTAAGTGAGTAGCTAATTCCGTCATGGGTTATATTTCCAGGCAAATGTATTTTATGTGAGGGAACGGAGAAGGAATAGGTCAAGGCCTGAGATCTAGACCCATTCTCCCTTTGATTTGAATAATAATTATTAGTATAATAAAATAACCCAAATCCCAAGCCAGAATTTCAATCTGGCGAGTGGGGTTATGTGAGAATTAATTTAAAATAATGTATGCGAAGTACATAACATCGTTTCTGATACATAGTAAGTGTTCAATAATAAAAATAAACAAGGATTTTTGGAAAGTTACTGTACTAAATGAATGTGTCTGTATGCTCACTATATTAGTTATTTTAACCACTTAAATAAGTTAATCAAAATCAGACATGTGTAGAATATTTCCAAACCAACTATGTAGGCTTGCATTTTTCAGCAATTTATAGGAAATAAATATAATATAACATTATATATGGGATAAAATATGTTATCTTATATATTAATTATATTATCATATATTCATGTGTTCAATAAAAAATATAGTATATTAGTACATAAATGAAAACAATTATTATTTACTAATCATTTAAATTATTATGGCTGGTTTATGGAGCTCTGTCTATACACTGGGTATTACACAAAGCACTTTGCAAATGTGATCTCATTTAATCCTACATCAACAATAGGTGCCATTGTTATTCTTGCTTTATAGAGGAGGCAGGATGCTTGGTGTGTGTGTATATGTGTGTATGTGTGCATGCACATGTGTGTAGTGCCCTAAGTATCTTCCCTGAGCTCACAGAGCTACTAATCAGACAAGCCAGGGTTTGAAGTCAAGTGTGTCAGAGTCCAAAACCAGTATTCTGATTCTCTAAGTACCACTGTTTGACTAGTTATTTATTTGCTGGGCAATTCCCCAGGCTGCCAGTCACAGGTTTTCCATCCTACAAGGGGTTTTGATGTTGACTATGAGCCTAAGTACTTGTTTTCTTTGTCTTATTTAGTCCTCTCAACAACTTGGCAGGGTACTAATATTCTCATTTTACAATCAAAGAAACAGGCTCAGGGAAATTATATCACACAACTCTTACGTGGCAGACTGGAACTGACTAGGAGCATAACTCCAAAGTCCTTCATCTTCTTTCCACCTCATCACACTCGTGCCCATGCAACCATCACGCACCCACCAACTTGGAAACCTCTCCCTGTGGGGCAGGACAGCTACCAGGGTGAGGGCACCCCCAACTGCCCCGGCTTCCTGGTCATGCATGTGCTGGAGTCCAATTGAAAGGGAAAAGGACCAACCGGTGAGTCAGTGGTTTGGCTCTCTCAGGAAGCCTGCCTTTGACCCTCTGCTCCGGCCCAGCCCTGCAGAGATTATGAGGCCTGACAGCCTCACAGCTGGAGGTGGGGCTGGCCTGCAGTGGTCTGACTGATATTTGTTGCAGTTCTAACAGTGGGTGTTATTGTTTTAGCACTTCATCTATTTCTCCTTAGATGGCTGGTGCTGAAGATTTTTATCCTTGTCTTTTGGTTAACCTCAAATAAAGAGGAAGTTAGCAAGCACCAAACATGTTTGGAAGAATTTCAACCCTAGTTAATGTGTACTGTAGCATGATTTGATTTGCGGGAGAGGCATAACAAGGAATTCAGAATAAATCATATCTAACATGAAACCAGCGACTAAATTTAGATGCTTAACACCATGGAATGTGTAGTTGCCCACCCAGGAACACAGCTATTCCTGCAAATTCTTCCAGTCTGCTTGTGCTGCCTGACTCTCCAGATGTTCATTGACATCCCAGAAGTTTTTTCCCCTCTAGAACCACGAAAGTGGGAATCACCATTTGAATTCCCCTCCCTCCTTATTTGCTAAGAGAATTGTTGGAAGGCTCTGCTGTCTGATCCTGGCTAAAAGCGTGCCGCCTGGATACAAAACGAATCCTCTGTCGTGGCATACCACCCTTTCCACCTGGGCCTGGGGACACACATCCAGACCTGGCCTCAGGGCACCCGAGGCCCTTGTTTAAAGAGTTGTGTGTCAATTCTAGTCATCCTGTTTACACTGAGTTGTTTCTTACATTCTCCCTCCCCTGCCGTGAGCCTTTATGTAACATTCACCGGAGGGAATGGCAAACTCAGCAGCTACTGCAGAGTTCATCTGTCCGCCAGTCATTCCTGCTGAACGTCCTAGCAGCTGGGAGGCTCTGTCAGCATTATTTCAGACCTCTCTATCACATATTCAATAAATAGCCATTGCACTCTTATTACGTGGTAGTGTCTTAACCTATTTTAATTGTTGGTAACTTTCAGCTTTTTCTTTATTTCCAATACTAATTGAAATTCTGCTGTTCATTGTTCACTTTCTTAGCAGTGTCCGTCTCATCTACTTGCCACGCATTTCCTCTCATTTGTTGGCTTCTCACTTCAGCCAATTTTCAATGAGTGTTCAGCTACTCTCTGTCTTTTTACTGAGGATGAGAGATGGTTTTCTAAAATTTCCTTCTGGTTACTATAATCCTTTTCAAATTATGGTTCATCCTGTAAATCTTTGGAACTAGGACTCCCCCCTCTCCACTCACCATCTTTTTTGGTTTGACATGTGTATAGGCCTGATGATAGTATTTTTTCCTCTTATTTTTAAAGAAGGAGAGACGCAACATTTTCCAAAAACCAAGTTTTGGGTTTGTCTTTACCTCGTTCTTCAAATGGGCAGCTGAGGAGCATGTTAACACGCACAGCTTCCAGACCCACTCTAGGCTGAGAAATCTCACGTGCTCCTGTTACATTCACTTTTCCTCACACCTCATTCCCACCACCTGACGCTGACCCTGATGGACCCTGATGGAAATCCTAAAAGACTGTAATTCCTAGTATGTGCAGCTGCTGGGCTGCTGCTGGGAAGCAACCTCACCTACTGTGGTTTGCTTTGGGGTACTGCATCATCTGTCCATTTTCTGGGGTTCCCCTCTGTGACTGGAGATACAGGCCAGGATGAAAAGTGGACAGGGGGTGGCACCAGTCCTCTGAGAACATCCCCCACATGGACAGATGGCGTCTGTTATCCAGTTAGGACATAGCTTGTATTTCTGAGCCAGGGGTGGGGTATTGAGAGGAGGCAGGGGCTGCTTACCTTCCTCCCATCTACTTTCAGGGTGGGAGGGGAGAGGAAGCTCTATTTCCAGTGGTTTTAGCACAGGGAATCCTGAATTGCTTTTAATCCTGTTTTGCCAGTCTTACTGTTAATGGAGAGTGATCCAAGACTCTGAAAAGAGGTTGTTTAGTTCTGTTTAGTTCCGGTTTTGGTGAGGGCCTGAGTTAGCATTTTTTTCTATGTTAAAGACACAAGTATTTTGTTGAATTGTTGGGAGAGGCTGAATAAGGGCCTTTAAGCCAAATGCCATTTTAAACCCAACTTTTTCAGTCTTCATTTCTTAAAAGTAAAAAAAAGCCCTTTAGTCCAAAATATGGTTATGCTGATATCCTTGTAGATAACGCATCATGTACCTGACAGGAAAGAAAGGTCTATTCAGCTGGGACTGGTTGGCTAAGACAGGGAGACTTCTAATTGAGGAATAGGTTTCCCGTAACAAAGTTTCTCATTGTCTGGGGAGACGGCATTGATAGAAAGACTACATTGATGAAACCATCTGATCTTTTAACCCATTCACCTTATGTGGAGAGATTCTGTAAATTATAATGATCTAATAGCAGAGCTTAGAAACACCTGAATGAGAAAGCCACACAACCCTGAGAGCAGATTGTGTTCTCCCCACTCAGGGGTCAGTTACTGTGGGATGCAGACCAATTTCCCAGTCTCCCCTGAGGATCAGCACTGCAGATCATTTTAAGCATGTGCATCCAGCCCTCTATGACTTCATTACCAGGGGACACTTCCCACATGTGGGATGGGAGGAGGAGTACCTTCCTCCAGTCACAGGGATGTTGACAGAGCTGAGTCTTTGCTGCATGGGAACAGCGTGTGGACAAATGTTTGGCACTGGAACAGGGCTTGGGCTCCAACACTGGAACTGCTGGAGCCCAGCAAAGTCCTGGAGCCAAAACTGCAGAGTCCTAACAGCTTGCTTTACAAAACCTGAATTTAACAAGTGTCAGTCTAGACTCTGTTTGATGGACTGCCCTGAACACTGGTGATTTCACTTAAGGGCCTTGGGATGTGTTCGGTTGGGTGGAATGGAAAGATAGTGTGTGAGTGTGTTTCTCTTGCCCTGCTTCTTTTTCACCAGAACTCAAGGGCTCTGAACATGGTCGTCTGTAGTTTTAGTGTGTAAACAGCATGGTTGAGAGGCAGGATCAAATAAAAAGTATAAAGTATCTTTAAAGTCTTATTGCTGAGGCCACAGACTGAATTGTGAAAGCACTAATTAGGTGTTGGGGTGTGTCAATGAGAAGTGGTGGTCACCTGCCTATTCATGGGTCCTCCATCATCTGTACAACTCTCAGCAGAGAATCACCTGTGAGAGATGCTAATTGGCCTTGTCATGGCATTGAGATTGTGTGGCCAATAACTTAAGCAATGTTCTCACAGAAATGATTGGTAGGAGCAAAAATACGTATACGTGTTTCTATATGTGGAGGTGGATTCTAAAAATACAGTATGCTGCCAGTTATTCAGAGTCCAGTTGTCAACTTTGAGAACTGCCTAAGAGCTTGTCGTTTTCCTATATTTTTCTGTCTTGTAGCCATATTGCTTCCCTCCTCCACCATGAGAAAAGGAAGAGAAGGGGAAACCCACAACTGAATTCCTGAGTTTATTTCTACCAATGACTATCCCACCAAGGGCTAAGTCCCATCTCCTGGAGCCTGAGCCCTGTGCTGACAGGATGGGAAAACAAGAGGCCAAGAATCCTGTCTTGTACATGTTATTCCTGACTGGAAACAACCAGGTACTTGAGGTTGGTTCTAGAATTTTCTCTGATATTATTTGAATTTCTCTGGTGAGACTTAGACTCTTGGTTGATTTCAAAATCTTGAGGCCATGCTTGAGTAAACTATCAAAAGTTAGGGTTTTTTGTGCTAACAACCACAAAATCTTGATTATTTACTACAATAAATATTCACTTCTCACTTACAGTTCTCCAAGTCAGCTGCAGCTTTGCTGGTTTGACCAGGCTCAGCAGGAATTGCCTCCAGGCTGCAGATTGGGTCCCTGTCTGCTCCATATAGCTTCTCATTCTACAATCCAGGCTACCGGGTCAGCTACTCTCTGTGGCATGTTGTCCTTATGGAGGAGAGCAGAAGACCAGGAGTGAGAGAAAACACTCTTCCTAGAAGCTTCTGTTCCAAACTGTCACATCGACACTTCCACTCACATTCCATTGGTCAAAGCACAAAGTCAATTCACAAGGCCAAGGCCAAGATCAATGGGGTGGAGATGTATATTCTGCCTACTCAGAAACACGGTCAAGTCACCTGAAAAATGAGTATTATGTTATTACAGGGGCAGAGTGAAAAGTTGAAAACAATAATTCTGTCCTACTACACCAACCATATAAGGACCTGAAAAGGAAATTCACAGTCACACCAAGTTTACTAGATGTCCTCAGTTCATAGGTAATATATTAACAGTGGTGTGCCTCTCAATCATGGCTTCATTTAACTTAATTTTGCTTGAGAGCTAGAAGAGTGCTTGTATTATTCCTCACCCTCCTCGCTTCTCTATTAGATCATGTATGTGCACTAGAAGACCTATTCATTAGATTACAGAAGATTTATCATCTCTCTTCATCAATAGAGTGTGTAGTGGAAGTAGTTGGAATCTGTTTTCATAAAAAACATGACTTTCAATCCAGCTTAGGAACTAAATAGATGAGAGTGGTCTTGGGCCATTTATTAAGCATCTCCAGTCTCCATTTCTCTCACATGGAGAACATAGTAACTTCACGGAATTGCTCTGTAGATTAAATGAAATGACATATAAATTACTTATGTCTCTTATAAAGATTCATTTCCTTTCCTTTCTCCTTAATCTCATCCACCATCCAAGGTAAATTTCAAACCCCAATGCCTTCCCTACATCCCTTTAGATTCCTCTGAATTAAATGAGCTCCTTCTCCTCTGAACTTCTATAGTTCTTAGGGCAGTGATCCATAAACTACTCCTGCATTCATGAATGGATTTCAGGAAGTTTGTGGATCATCATCCTCTCCTTTGGAATTAATGTGAAATTATGTGTGTATGAAACTATATGCATATTTCTGGGGAGAAACTGGTTAGCCTTTACCTGAACTTCAAAGTGCTGCTGGACTCAGAAGAGGTTCTGAACCATTGACACGAGATGAACTGGATAACTCAGCCATCACGATCTATCATCTTGTATGCTGGTTATTGCTTCATGCTATTAGTCCACTTTCACTATTTTAATTATGAGCCTCTTGAGGGAGGAACAAACATACCTTCCATGGCTTATGTATCTTCTACAACTTATAGCACAAGCTGAACACTTGATGAGAAATATTTGTTGATTAATTACTTAGGTGTGGGTTTAAAAAATACCACCACCACCACAACCAGCAGAGTGAGTCCAAAATGTCGAACGTTTAACAACAGTGCTGAAAGCATGTAGAGAAAAAAAAAATCATTAAAAACAAAAACAAACAAAAAACTCTGGTGGTAGCAGAATTTATCTGTGAAACCATTCTTCCATGTGAAACATTGCATCAGATGTGATTGAAAAACATCTCCTTCCTGATTGAAACACATCTCCTTACTGCATTTCCAGGGTGGCTCCAGGTTATTGCTGTAGAGGGAGGTCATTGGAGAAGTAACGTTTTGACAGTATGTTGGGATGTAACAAGTCCTATTAGAAAACTCTTAGCTCTTGGGGTGCCTGGGGGGCTCAGTTGGTTAAGCGTCCGATTTCGGCTCAGGTCATGATCTCACAGTTTGTGAGTTTGAGCCCCACGTCGGGCTCTGTGCTGACAGCTCAGAGCCTGGAGCCTGCTTTGGATTCTGTGTCTACCCCTCTCTCTGCCCCTTCCCTGCTCATGCTCTGTCTCAAAAACAAAACAAAACAAAACAAAAAAAAACATTAAAAGAAAGAAAAGAAAACTCTTAGCTCTCTTTGCAAAAGGAGCTTCTCCTAGTCCATAGGTTGATGTTTGGGTCCAAACACGAAAAGAAAGGAAGAAAAGAAGAAAAAAGAAAAATGGACTTGCTGAGCTTTTTTTTTCCTTGCCGGGGAAGCAAAACAAATATAGGATTGAGATCATTAACCAGAAACATAAACACTGTCCAAAGATATTTCTCAGAAAGTGAAATTCTAAACATTTAAGAACTTTTACTCCATTGGAAGTGCTGGGTAGGCTTGGGGGAGAAACAACAATCAGGAAATTCTTCATGGAAGATGCAAGCACGTTGTCAAAAGTCAAGGAGCTCTTGCTGGTCCTCTGGTTTCTTCTTATTGGTTATGACTTCACCGATTCAAGTCTTTGATTCCCCAAGATTTGCACAATAACTTTAGGGGACATCATTGTCAAGTGCAGCGTGGCCATAGAATTCACAAGGCACACTCCCTACATAAAAATTCACAAGCATACATTTTCGCAAGTCAATCCTGTAACACTTTCAGAGGGCCAGATTCTGTATGCCTAGCAACAATTCTATTTTTTTGTGTGTTTTATCCTTCTTCTCAGCTTCCTTGCTAGGCTTTAGGGAATTAGCAGGACTTACCACCAATTGGATTGCAGAGCTTTTTGGCCCACAGTTAGGCTTGCTATCATCAGGTATGTAAAATCTTGCCCAGTGTAGTCAGAAGTTAAAACCAAACCATCATAAACCTGCAGGACTTATGACCCTGAAAGCCCTGGGGGACTTTCCTGGACCAGACCTCAATGGAACTTTGCCCAAACCCCCAAGTGGGAAATATATATGAACTGATTCTGTGCAGTGTGAAGGCTGAGGCAGCAGCAGAATGCTTTTATAGACTGATACAATGATAGATTAGTACACATTTAATCTTAGGCTAGGGGTTTAGAGGAGTCAGTCTTCCTCAGCCCCTCCTCCCTTTTTGTTAATGTTAATAGGCCTGAGTATGGGTTTAATGGTAAACGGGCATTTTTCTTTTGTGACACAATTGTTCTATATTTAAGCCAATTAGAAAGTCATTCCATTAGGGAAAGAAGTGTCAGTAGGACACCATTGTGAAGTATGGCTGGGATTGGCTATTGAATTGTAGATTTCTAGTTTAATTGGTATTGGAGAAAAAAAGAGGTCACGAGTAGTTTAATAGTTATTTGGTAATAAAAATAACTTTCACTTAAAAATTATTTATTTATCTTGCGAGAGAGAGAGAGAGAGAGAGAGAGAGAGAGAGAGTGTGTATGTGTGTGTGCACAAACAGGGGAGGGTCAGAGAAAGAGATGGAGAGAGAGAATCTCAAGCAAGCTCCATGCTGTCAGAGCAGACCTTAAGACGTGGGGCTCGGACTTAAGAATTATGAGATCATGACCTGGCCAAAATCAAGAGTCAGACGCTTAACTAACTGAGCCACCCAGGCACCCCTGTATCTATATACGTTAAAATGTGAAAATTTGAGGCACCTGGGTGGCTCAGCCGGTTAAGCATCCAACTTTGGCTCAGGTCATCATCTCACTGTTTGTGAACTCAAGCCCCTCGTTGGGCTCTGAGCCTGCTTCAGATTCTGTGTCTCCCTCTCTCTACCCCTCCCCCACTTGCACTCTGCCTCTCTCAAAAATAAATAAAAATTAAAAAAAATATAGATATCACTGACTTTAAGAAAGTCTGCTTACATCCAAACTTACAGAACCAATGAATTAGGGGCTATTTTTTACAAAAGTTTTTACAAAATTTCTTTGCTTTTTTACTTAGGTTTCCATAAAGGGTAAGTTTCCTGGTTACATTTAATACTTGTCTGATTAGGTGTCTGCAAACACCTAATGGTTACGTTGCTTTTCAGTAGTCAACATATTGTGAAAAGGAAGATACTTTGCAAAAGTATTAGGGCAAAAAGATGACATTTTGGAAAATAGTTAGGGTATAAACACAAAGTTCTTGGCTATAGTTTGTGAACGAGATAGGAATTATAGGCTGTCTTGAGAAAAGCTGGAGAAACAGATCCATGTGGTTGAGTCTGTCAATCTGATGTCTGGTGTGTATGTACATAATGAGGTATTTTGATCATGAAAATGATGTAGTTGCACATCCTAAACAGAAAATCCAGATGACACCAACGCTGGAGGGTTTAGCTCCCTTTGTTAGATTCCATATCAGATTCTACATTCCATTTGAGCTTAAGCAAAAAATGAAAGCAAAAAATTTTTAAATTACAAGTCGCAAAGGAATATTAGAAACTTCCTTTAGATAAAGAATTTGTCTCTAACAATGAAGAGTTCCTTGCAGTTTGCTATCTCTAAGACATCCAACACACCCTTACCTTGAGGCTCTGAAGATGAGCAGTTGTAGAAGACTTGTACATCCTATTCTCATGCTAATGGATGGGAAGTGAACATATTTACATGTATAGTGGTTCTGCCAGGAGAACTCTGCCAGAAGAAGCAATGGAAGTTTCTCCCCAAGGTATTGGGAAATTGCCTGGGGATTTCTTTTAATAGAGAGAGGTCAGCCATCTCAATACCTGCAATGTACCTGATTTTTTCTTCTGGGACTTTGCTTCTCATCTTTGAGAAATGCCTGGAAGGTATTAAGGAGAATGGAAAAACAAACCCCAAACACTTAGGATTTGGAACCTTGCTATTAGAGTGACAGGGACAGTTCAGGATGCCCTATTTACTTCAGAGTGCAGATCCAGATTTCAGCTGCCTCTGGCGGTGTCCAAGACCTCCAATTGCCTGGGCTGTGAGATTTAGGTACAATTGGTTTGAACCCCATGAAATATGCAGTGACATATCTGGTGTGATGCCTAACATATCTGGAGGTTCTTGATGGTGACAATGATAAATGATGATGGTGGTGGTGAATAGGTGTGTGTGTCCGTGCTCACACATGTGTGTGCATGTGTGTGTGTGTGTGTGTGTGTGTGTGTGTGTGTGTGTGTGTGTATGTGGTGGTCCTAGCAGTGAGGCTTTTTCTTAATAAGCTCTGACTCTGAATTTGCATGTGCAGTGACGTCTCTGGGTATCTAGGATTTTTCCTGCTGCTCCTTCACAGCCCTGTATCATCACACAGGGCACAATCCTAATCCCTGCTTATCCAAAGTGCATGAATTTGGGGTGCCTGGGGGGCTCAGTCGGTTAAGTGTCTAACTTTGGCTCAGGTCATGATCTCATGGTTCGTGCATTCCGAGCCCTGCATTGGGCTCCATGCTGACAGCTCAGGGCCTGGAGCCTGCTTCATATTCTGGGTCTCCCTCTCTCTCTGCCCTCCCTGACTTGTGCTCTGTCTCTGTCTCTCTCTCAAAAATAAATAAACATTAAAAAATTTTTTTAAAAACAACAACAACAAAGTGCACCAAGTCAAGACTGTATATGGCAGTCTTCACTGAAGGTTTGGGACTAGGACTGTACAATATAAAAATCCAAAATGGAAACTTGACATTCTTCTACTTAAAGTATTTTGGTGATTGCTGAAATCAGGAATTTCCTTCCCTCATGTTGCCCTCTGTGTCCAATTCAATCATTTTTTTTCAATGTTTATTTATTTTTGAGAGGGGGGAGAGAGAGAGAAAGAGAGAGAGAGAGAGAGTTGGGGAGAGACAGAGAGAGGGAGACACAGAATCTGAAGTAAGCTCTGGGCTCCACGCTGTCAGCACGTAGTGCAACACGGGGCTTGAACTCATGAACTGCGAGATCATGACCTCAGCCAAAGTCTGATGCTTAACTGACTGAGCCACCCAGGCGCCCCTCCAATTCAATCATTATTGTTCCCTTTCCTCTCCAGCTCATTTATTCATTCCCTTCCCCTTAAATTCCTGTTCATGTTTATATAGAGATCAGTTTAACTCACACCATGTCTCAATTACCATCTTAGTTTGTCCTGAACTTCATTCCCAAATAAATCCATTAAGCCTAAACAAAGATGGTTCTTTCCCTCAAAGGAATTCTCTTACTTAACAAGAGTTAAATAGCTATGTTTTGTAAATTTTCACTTCATTTCAGTGCTTCAGTGCACACCTATCATTCAGTCAATAAAAGTACCTTTTGAGCACTTTAAACTCTGCCTCACTCCCTCTGTGGGAATGTAAGACCAATGGCTGTTTTTCATTGAAACATATCAGATTTGGAAATGGAATCATGGAGGCCCTGGAATTTTCCCTCTACCAACTCACTCTCCTTTTCTGCTAAAGGGTAGATTTACGAAGAATACATAGGCCCTTCTTTTCAACTCTTTCCCTAAAATCTCCTTTTGGTTTCAAGAGACTCGTACTCTGCTGCCCTTTTAGCTCACCATTCCCTCTGCCTTGCCACCACCCAAACTGGAGGCCAAATACTCTGCTTAGAACTTCCTCTTGTTATCATTGTAGTTGTGATGGACATCTCCTTGCAGTGGACCATCCCCAGTGATGACACCTGTATAAGAGCACCACAAGATAGCCTTAAACCATTCCAAACACCTCTACTTTTGCAAAGGGTAGGCTTTAACAGTCTGTTATAAGTCCATTTGTTCCTAAGTCCGGCATGGTTAAGGATTTAAACTATTTTATTTTTTTATTATTTTCTTTTGTGCTTATATGTGTTCTTTTGGGCTCCATTTGAAAAAGGAAACCGCTTTTAACCATATTGAAATTCTACGGAAGCATGACTACCTTACATTTATACCCAATCTCACCTTACCCCATGACCTCTGCAAGTGATGTCAGGAATACCTTAGCAACTGCAGTGTTCACACAGACAGCCTTATCAACACTCACTCAGATGTTGTGCAGACTTGAATGGGTCTGGAAACATGGAATCATAAGAAATATTGAGACAGAAAGGTTTCTGTGGCAGACTTTCATAGTTAAATTCTTCAACACCCTCCTAGCCTGTTCCTGAATTAATATTAGGTTAACAGATTTTTGATGTTAAGGCTAAATATTCCATTTCATTGATCATTTTTACTAGTCTCTTGCTGACTACTATCCTTTGCTTATACCCGAGGTTTTCACTTTGCGTGATTTACTCTTTGTTCTTCAAAATTGTTCCTGTGGATGAGTGACTCATCCTATGAATCTCTGGACATTTATCATCTTCTTGCCACTCTCAATTTTTTTTTGTTTCCATTGTCATCATAACCTTTAATTAGTGGTACTTTCAAAGTTCTCACTGCCTTTTGTACTCATCAGAAATTAAATGCTTATCAACAATAACGGAAATAGAAGAAATCACCGTGGACTAACAAACCCATAGATGGCTGAACCTAAAATGACTAACAATGACCAATGACAGCATCTGTGGTGGCAGGCAGAGTTCATAGTCCTTTATTTTAGGGCATCACTTTGTTTATGATTTGGAAGTAGATTATGTATGTTTGTCTCTCTTGCAACTGAGGAGTTCATGCCAGCTTCCCTAGAGGCTGGGTAATAGCTCCTGCCGGTCCATGATACATAGCTACCATGTCAGTTTCATCTCTATTCTCAGATGGATGCAATACTCCTATGCCTCAGTACAGCCAATCTGTTTCTCAAAGGAGTTGAGAAAAGGAGTTGGCAAAGGTTTACTCTGTCTTTCTTTATTCAAGGGTCTTTACCATTGTGGGGAGAGTCTTCCTCACTGTTTCTTCAGAGTGGGGAGTGAGGGGAGGAGGTGGAATGAGCATTCTCAATATTTCTGCTGAAGTTCCCTTCACTGTCCTTCCTGGAGGTCTAGATGCCCTCATGTACACAACTTTCCTGATGACCAAACTCCAGGGCCAGACTTCCCAAGTAAGATTTCCAGATTAAGTTCTTCATCATGGTCCTTGCTAAAGTGATATGCATTAATATCAGGATTTGCAAATGCAGTTTTCCCTCTATTCCTCTCTATACTAACCAGTCCCCAGTGGTGAAATATATTCTGAAAATTCAGTGAAATCTTTGCTACTCCCTGCCTCTCCATTCCAGGGGAATCACGGAGAGGGTGGAGAGGGTGGGAAGAGACGAGCTAGATGCGGTCCTAGAGCCAAATCTTGGCTTGAGCTGCTTGATACACTAAAAGACCTCAAAAGAGCTCTGCTCCACTAATTTTATAGGATTTTGCCCTATAACTTAACCCAAAAGATGCCAAGACTTTACAATAAATGGTTACCCTGGCAACTCAGGGAAACCCAGGATAAACCTAAAGTATGAAATCATTGTTTAGAATGTCCCTGGCCTACTCTTTTAATTCTTAGTTAACGCTTTTTGGACAGGCTCTCTGTTGCTGAGGAGAAGTCCCGAAACTATACATGCTCCATAAACAGTTGAGAACTCAAACTGCTTCAGAGGGCACCCAGCCTGATGGGCAGTGGGCCCTGCTTTGAACTCCATCAACATGCTTCATCTTGCTTGAATTCCATACCGAATCAAATATAATCCTCTGCCTGTCTCTCTTAAATATTCTCAATGTGATACCAACGAGCATCATCTGTTCCTCAGTTTTAAACGTGTCACATGACCATATGTTAGACCCATTTTGTTTTAGGATTTATTGCACAGCAGCATCTCATATAGAAAACAAGAAGGAAAATACAATAAGCTGTTTGCTGTCATGGTCATGATTAATGTTCCTATGGTCTATGTTTTCCATCCTTTTATATCAAGATTTATTTCAGTTCTTACTTTTTTATTTATTACAAAAATCTCTGCTTTTATTGCTGTTTGCATTCTTCACAATTAAGGTGATCTGGCTGGATTTAAGTCAACCATTTTGCTATTTGTTTTTTTTTTTTTTTAATTTATCACATTTGTTCTTTGTTCCTTGCTTTCCTTTCCTTTTTTTGGACTAACTGAGAATTTTTCATGATATCATTATATGGCCAATATGGGCTGAAAAACTTATTTAAGTAGGCCTTACTGATTCAGTTTTTAGTGGTTGCTCTCAGTTTACAGTACTTACTAACTTTTCACATTCTATTTAAAATTATTATAGCATTTCTTGAAATGAAATGAAATAATGAAAGAAACTTACAACAATCTATATTCATTTCTATCATCCTGCCCCTTTTGGCTAATGTGTTCATAGCTGTTATAAATGCACGATACATTGTTATTATTTTTGCTTTAAACAGACGTATGTTATCAATTCCATAATACATTGTTACTAGTTGTTCCTTATCTCTGAAATAAAGCAAAAATGGAAAACTTAAATATTTATCTATATATATTTTTTACCATTATTGGTGTGCTTCATTCCTTTGTGAAGATCCCAGTTTCTGTCCCTTTCATTTTCCTTGTTCTTGAGGAATTTTAACAAATCATGTAATATTGAAATGAAGTTCTCTCTGAATTTTTGCTTCTCTGAAAAATTGATTTTTCCTTCATTTTTGAAAGGTATTTTTGCTGGATTTAGAATTTTACGTTGATAGGCTCTCCTGCCCCCAACTCCTCTTTAGCACTTGAAAGATGTTCAATTGTTTTCTGGCTAAACACAGTTAGAAGACAAGAAATCTACTTCTCAGCCTAGCTCCATTTAAGTAATGTGTCTTTAGAAATTTGATTGTTGTGTGCCTTGATGAGTTTTTTTCCCCCTCTCTTTTTAAAAATCCTTATTTGGGTTAATTGAACTTTGTGTATCATCAAATTAAGAAAAATTTCAGCAGTTATATCTTCTAATATTTTTATTCTGTCATTTGTGTCTTCTCTGGACTCCAAATAAGCGTAAGTTAGGCCACTTGTTATTGTATCACAGATCACTGAAACATTCATTTATTGGTCTCTTTCTATAGAAGTTTCATCTTGGTTATGGGTACATTTTCCAGCTTCCAAGAATGTCTGATTTTTTTTTGTTAGATTGCTGGACTTTGGAATTATATCATCAAGGGTCTGGGTTTCACTGTCATCCTTCAAAGAACGTTAGCTTTTCTCCTAGTGTTTAGTTCAGTTTGCTGTTCATTTTGAACATTTTGAACATCATTTTTAAAAACGTTCCTTAAGGTGGTTCTAGAGTGTCCTAAATTAGAGGAATATTTCAACCCCTTCTAAGCTGTAGACTTTCTGGGGTTTCCGCTGAGAACCTGAAGTGAGAAGACAAGACTCACCACCTTGTATGATTAGAAATAGAACACCTCCCAGCCCTGTGGGCTCTGTGACCCAGTCAGTCCATAGCTCCTGAGAGATTCTGCTTTCCTAGAAGCCTGAATTTTTACCCTCGGCATGCAGATCTCAGTATTCAGCACAGACTCAGGCATACCCATGTGATTTCTGAAGCTATTTTTCTGCTCCTAGAACTTTGTCCTGCGGCTTCCCATCACTTCAGGCTTCCAGAAGTTGGATTTCTGTTTTCTTTATTTAGCAAGTCTGCCGTGCTCTCCTTGGGACCTCTGCCCTCCTGTGGGCTGCAGTATGCTTTTTGGTAGAAAGCAAGCATAATTGTAGGAATAATTTCTGTTATTTCTCATCTCTCAGGGATCACATCTCTCAGTCCTGATGTGCACATTGGGCAATGACTGAAAACAGCCATTTCATTCCCCACACCTCACCCCCACCTCGTTTTCTACTTATCTGTTTGGGAAAACTAAATCAAATCTCTGCTACTTCTTCATGGTTAGATGTAGACCTTCTCGAGTCTTCTTACAGTTAGTTTATTGGAATCAGGACCTAAACAAGGTTCACATTTTACACATAGAGATTTTGTCTGTAAAAATCTCTTGTTCTGTAACTCATCCCTTCACCCCTTTTTATGCAATTTATTTCTTAGATAAACTGGACAGTTGTACTTTGAAATTCTGGATTTGGATGATTTCTTCTTAGTGTTCTCATTTAACTTGTCTCTGTTTCTGGAGAACTGTGGTTAGATATAGAGATTCAATGATCCAGGTGAAAGATTGTAGGCAATAATACTTCCTAGGTACTAATGGTACTCCTAAGACATCACATCATGAAGCAAATAACATTTGTCTTTCCAACTTTCAGTAATGCTAAGATTGACCATTGAGTTCAGATATGACCAGTTCAATCCCCATTATAAATTCTACCAATCAAGAGTTTCCCTTTTAACTAAGTTTTGGCATTTATGATATATGACATTATTTCATTAGGATCATAAATCATAATTTTTTAATTCTATCACTTGCTCTCCATTTAATTAGCTAAACTTCTACTTTATAGTAGGTACTTCTCAATGAAATGTCTAAATGATGTTCTGTCATTTTAAAGAGCATCAGGTTGGAATTTGTCAAGGGGAATTTGTAGAAAAAGGCATATATGGTGTTTTATAAACCAAACCATTGTTTTTGAATTTTAATAACAGTGTTGTAGTTAGGAAGGACTTGGAGCAACTGTATTCAAAGGAAATAATGTAATTTTTCCATTTCTGCTTGTACCACTGTGATAATTTTAGTGATTCTGAACATAACCTTGGAGGCAATACCAACATACGATTTCATGTTTTAAAAGTCTATTTAAAGGTATAAAAAGAATGGTTCCTCAAATTGGAAGAGACCCCAGAGATCACCTACTCTCTTCCCCCATTTTTGTTGATGAAGAAAATGAAGCTTGGAGGGGTTAAGCGAAATAGAAGAAAGTAGTGGCAAAGCACAGGCTCTGAGATCATTACAGACCTGTGTTTGTTTCTTGACTCCACAATTGACTACTCATGTGACTTTGGTGAAGTTATATAACCTCTCAAGGTGTTAGCTTCCTCATTTGGTTTAGAAGGAATGGGCATGAAAAGTAGCTAACAAAGTCTTGAAATCTTAGACAACTACAACAACAAAACTATCATTTAAAATGTATTTAACAGACATTTGTTGAGAGTTTGTGTTGCAACAGGCACTGTGTTCCTTAATAGAGATAAAATTTTTGTGGGAGGTAGAAAGATGGCCTCGAAGATGTCCACATCCTAATCCTCAGACCCTGTGAATATGTTACCTTACATGGCCAAAGAGAATTTGCAGCTGTGATTGAGCCTAGACTATTGAGATGGAGAGAGTATCCTGGGTTATCCAGGTGGGCTCCGTGTAGGCCCAGATGTCCTTTACAAGTGTAAGAGGAAGGTAAGAGAGTTGCAGAGAGAGAGAGTTGTGACAATGGAAGCAGAGGTTGGGGTGATAGGGTCATGAGCAAGGGAATGCCGGCAACTTCTAGAAGCTGGAAAAGACAAGGAATGGATTCTCCCCTAGAGCCAACAGAAGGAATGCAGCTTTGCCAACCCCATGATTTTAGCCCTGTAAAATCTATTTCTTACTCTGACTTCCGAACTGTAAGATAAAAGATTTGTGTTGCTTTAAGCCACCAAGTTTGTGGTTATTTGGTATAACAGCAATAGAAAACTGATAGAACTTTAAAGAAGACACAGTTCCTATCTTCAGGGACACTGTTATTGCTGCTTAACCATCTCATTTGACTGATGTTCATCATTCTCAAATCAGTGTTCTTTGTGCTGCCTTATTATTTCCCAATTACCAGGTATCTGTACATCATCGTCATGACTTTTTACTGCACAACATACTATCAGCTGACAACACACCTGTAATTTTGGGGGTTAGCATACGGTGAATTACCATGTTGCTACTGGCTTCAACTTCTTTCTGAGCAAATATGTTTGTAAAAGTCACAAGTTTGATATATTACTTATATTTTTGAATATGCATTAAAATAAGACCATTTCCAGTAAAATTATTCTTCCACATGCCTCCTCCCGCTAACTTACTCTACAAACCATCAGTGATGCTCATCAGTATTTTGGGACACCTAGCTGCACTCAATTCAGCATTTAGGAAAATTTTCAGTTGGGGACTGTTAAATACTTCAATGAGGCATGGGTTAAGCAGCATGACCACTAACCAACATAGCAGCGATGGTGGAAAGATTCCAGAAACTTTGTTCCTTGCTAATCTATGATGTTATTAACCATCAGTCTTTAATAAAGTCTCCTGAGAGCTTGTAGATATGTGTAATTTGGAAAAGGAGCATAGTTTCTTGAACTATTTTGAACACTCCCTCACATGGACAGCCCATCTCAGTCACTGCTTGCTAATACTTTTCTTGAATGAGGAACATTAAAAAAATAATACCCCCCCCTTTTTTAAAAGAGATATTATGTCAGCATTCAAACTCCTGGAATTTGGTGTTGATTTAGGTAAATTTGCCAAATTCTTGCATGTCCTAAGTAAAATGGTGAGCTAGAGACTGAGGAAGACGCAGCCCAATTGAATATATGACATGAATCGTCTCCAAATTTTCTGCAGTTACAGGAGTGAGCTGGAACAGCATACAGAGTCTCTTGATTGCAGCTTCAGCAAGTACACAGCTGATCAGACCAGGCCAAACTGAATTTGGCTTGCCTTTGAAGGCTTTAGTTTTCATATTTTTTCCCCTCCATTTGGAGTAAGATTCTCTCCACTACATGTGCCACACTCATTTTTCCATCTCAGGAACACGGGCTTCTCTTCTCCCTCAGCCCTGATGTCTCCCATAGAGACATCAGTGAGGCAGACATCATGTGACCCCATCCAGTCCTCCTTGGTCTAGTTTAGCAGAAAGAAGATAAGAGCCATAACATCTGGATTATATGCCTTGCTTGGTCACATACTTACTGTCACCTTGAACAAGACCCCACATTTTTGTGAGTCTTTTTTTCCTTATCTGTACAAATACCTTAAAATAACAATACCTTAAAATGTTAGCAGTTCAAGTAACATTATACTATGAACAAAGGACAGATGATGTGAAAGCTATTTGGTAAATTTTAAAGTGCTAGTCTCTGCTGCGTTGTTGCCTTGAAACATACTGTGCTTGAGCGTATCTTTGGACAAATATCCTAGTTAGTCATTCCTCCACTCTCACAAATGTAGGGAAGAGTGGAGAAATGTCATCATATCCTGCTGCTCCCATCCTAAAATCCTTAAAGAATTTCACATTTCACTTTGCCTCAATGTCATCTAGTCACTGCCTACCACTATAATTTTGTTTCCCTTTGGCTTATCCCATTTTAGCCACACTGCCTTCTAAAGTTTTCCTGGATGTACCAAGGTCATTTCCATTTCATAGCCTCCAGAGTTGTATGCTTGCTCTGACTGAAATTCTTTTTCCTGCATAGATGGCTCCTTGCTTCTTCACAGCACTGAACTTAGACCTCACCTTTTCAGATACCTTTTCTCAAATGCTGTATCTAAAGGGATCCTCTTGTTTCATAATTCTTTATCATAATAGTCTATTTCCTTCATATAATTGATCATAAACTATAATTAATCTGCATGTAAATTTGATGGACAGTTTATTATCTCTTGTCAGTAAAATATAAGCTCCATAAGGGAAGGGGTCATTTCCTCTTTAGACATAAAGAATAAAGCTCAACAAAATAGGCCTTCATTCTGGCAAAAACCAAGTCAGTGCTTTGTTTAGGGCCATAGGCCATGGTGGTAATAGGTTTGAATCCTTGTCTGGACTTCTGTTCAGGAGGATATGGTCCTCTAGGAAATGAAGTTAACATTTTATTCTTTCTTGGGGTGCCTGGGTGGCTCAGTTGGTTGAGCGTCCAGCTTTGGCTCACATCATGTTCTGGATGTCCGTGAGTTCAAGCCCTGCATCAGGCTCTCTGCGGACAGCACAGAGCCTGGAGCCTGCTTCAGATTCTGTGTCTCCCTCTCTCTCTGCCCCCCCCCCCCACTCATGCTCTGTGTCTCTCTCTCTCTCTCTGTCAAAAAGAAATAAACATTTAAAAAATTAATATTTTATTCTTTCTCAACACCCTCAGCATCTAGCATAGAGCCTGGCACAAAGTTAAGCTGTAGTATGTCTTGATTTGTGCAGCATGGAACCTGCTTCTGTTTTTCTGAAATGGACCACTGGGTGAACATACGGCTGCTCCCTTGATCCAAGAGAGCTGGCATCTCATGTTAACTTCTCTGCCCACTTCAGCAACTTGACCTTTGATTCCATTCCATTCCAGGGAATGCCTTCCTCTTCCTCTCATCCACCAACTTGGACAGAATCCCTCTGAGTCTGTTGATAGGCAGAAGGGACATTCCAACTTCTATACTACTTGCTAATAAAAATTAATATGAAGTAAAACATATAGAATAACATACACCAGACATTATTCTAAGGGTTTTGCATGTTAGCATTTGTATATTACCTTATTTAATCCTTGCAATAACCCCTGAGGTAGATTATAATTATTTACTCCATTTTATACCTGAGAAAAAAGAGATTTTGAGGCTGAGGAACTTGTCAGTGACAGAGCTGGCACATGAGCCTGGTCAGTCTGGCTTGAGCGATTCTGTGCTTAGCCGTTTAGCCGTAAACAGAGCAATCCTTAAAGACAAATCTTCTGGGCCTATCATTAGCTTTCCCAAGGCCAGATGACATATAGCCTCTAACTAATTGTTTAATGATTTATTACATAAATAATGCATAAGATAAATTCCTCTTTAAAGTAGTTAATTAATTCAAAGAAAGTAAAAGTCCCTCTTAGACCTCATTTTATAACCATGAACTATTTCTCCCATGTTCAGAGGTAACTATTCTATCCAATTTTGTGTCTATTCTCCCATCCATTGATACCTCTGCAATCTTCTGGGCAATCTTCTCATACACAAATACTAATATAATTTCTCCATTCCTGTGGGTAGCAATACATAATTTCTTTCAGCTAATGCATGCAGAGGTCATGTCACAGGACCGAAGCTCTTGGAATCTACTGTCTCCTGGTGATGTTTGTTCCTGAGTCCAAATTAACATTGATAGATGATTGGCTAGTGATCAGTTTAACCACCATGTATAAAAAGAAAAGACTAATGTAGAAATGTTAAATGTACAGCCAATCTTTGTATTCTTTAACAGCAAACATAGATGTATAGGTAGAGGTTAAAGGCCCCATCTCTGTAACTAGTTATAAGTCTCCGGCTGGTATTTTGGGTTTATATGAAATTGTACATTAAAAGAAAATTCTAGAAGGCAGCCCTCAGAAACTTTTAAGGTTTGTAATGAAAATATTGAGCCATCAATTGCTTTTTCACAGGAGTTGGCTTTTTTTTTTCAAAGTACTTTCATATCCTCCTTGAAATGAACTTGCTTCAGCTTAGCCTCTCTTGGGAAGTACTGTAAATTGGAATCTAAAGCTATAATTTTGTCTGGCCTCATAGCTTGGAGAGTCATTAATCTTATTACTACCTTAGGACCAAATCAACAAAACCTCAATCATTGTTCTAGGGAATCTGTGGTTTATTCTAGGTATCTTCACAGAAAGATGGGGGAACTGACCTGATGTAGGAGGCTCTAGTGAGTAGACTAAGGACTTGAGCTTTATGTCATTGAAGGACTTTCTAACTATAAATGAAAATGGGGGAGAACGACTCAAGCTGGCTGAAATATACAGCTGAATGGAATTATTTTATTAATTACCTATAGCTACTTGAATATGATGCCATATATTTAATGAGGAAGCAGTTTATAAGATAAAAACTCAGACTTAAAAAGATTACAATCCAAGCATCACAATTCTGGACTTCAAGTTATATTACAAACCTGTAGTAATCAAAACAGTATGGCACTGGCACAAAAATGGACACTCAATCAGTGGAACTGAATAGAACATCCAGAAATAAACCCACAATTCCATAGTCAGTTAATATTCAACAAAGCAAGAAAGAATATCCAATGGGAAAAAGATTGTCTCTCAACAAATGATGTTGGGAAAACTGGACAGCAACATGCAAAAGAATGAAACTGGACCACTTTCTTAAACCATACACAAAAATAAATTCAAAATGGATCAAAGGCCTAAATGTGAGACCTGACACCATAAAAATCCTAGAGGAGAACACAGGCAGTAACTTCTCTTATATCAGTCATAGAAACTTCTTTCTAGCTATATCTCCTGAGGCAAGGGAAACAAAAGCAAAAATAAACTATTGGGACTACATCAAAATAAAAAACTCTTGCAGTGTGAAGGAAACAATCGAAAAACTAGGGGAAACCTATGGAATGGGAGAAGATATTTACAAATGACATGTCTGATAGGGAGCCTGGGTGGCTCAGTCGGTTGGGTGTCCGACTTTGGCCCAGGTCATGATCCTGTGCTTTGTGGGTTTGAGCCCCATGTCAGGCTCTGGTCTGACAGCTCGGAGCCTGGAGCCTGCTTCAGATTTTTGTCTCCCTCTCTCTCTCTGCCCCTCCCCTGCTTGCACTGTCTCTCTGTCTCCCAAAAATAAATAAACATTAAAAACAAAAAATAAAAAACATAAAAGCCAAATGACATATATGATAAAGGGTTAGTATCCAAAACATATAAAGAACTTATACAATTTAACATCCAAAAAATAAATAATCCAATTAAAAAATGGGCAGAAGACGTGAACAGACATTTCTCTAAAGAAGACATCTTGATGGCCAACAGACAATGAAAAGATGCTCAACATCACTCCTCACTAGGGAAATACAAATCAAAACAATGAGGAGATACCACCTCACACCTGTTAGAATGGCTAAAATTAACAACACAAGAAACAACAGGTGTTGGTGAGGATGTGGAGAAAAAGGAACCCTTTTGCAGTGTTGGTGGGAATGCAAACTGGTGCAGCCCCTCTGGAGAACAATATGGAGGTTGCTGAAAAAATTAAAAATAGAACAACCCAATGATCCAGGAATAGCACTACTGGGTATTTACACAACAAATACAAAATACTAATTCAAAGAGATATATGCACGCCTAAATTTATAGCAGCATTACTTATAATAACCAAGATATAGAAGCAGCCCAAGTGTCCACTGATTGATGAATGGGTAAATAAGATGTGGTAGATATATGCAATAGAATATTATTCAAACATAAAAAAGAATGAATCTTGCCATTTGCAAAGACATGGACAGAGCTAGAGAGTATTATGCTAAGTGAAGTCAGTCAGAGAAAGACAAATACCATATGATTTCACTCATATGTGGAATTTAAGAAATAAAACAAATGAACAAAGGGGAAAAAAGAGAGGCAAACCAAGAAACAGAATTTTATCTATAGAGAACAAACCAGAGGGTAGGTGGGTGGGGGGTGGGTGAAATAGGAAATGAGCATTATGGACTGTGCCTGTGATGAGCACTGAGTGATTAAAATAAAAACTTTAAAAATAAATAGGGGCACCTAAGTGATTCAGTCAGTTAAGCATCTGACTCAATATCAACTCAGGTCGCGATCTCAGAGTTGTGAGATCAAGCCTCTTGTGGGGCTCTGCGCTGAGAGTGGAGCCTGCTTGGGATTCTCTCTTTCCCTTTCTTTCTGCCCCTCCCTCACACTTTCTCTCTCTCTCTCTCTCAAAATAAATAAACATTAAAAAATAAATAAATAATTTTAAAAAATTGTACTCCAATAGTCTGTGGAATCTGCAACGTAACCAAAAAAAAGAAGATAGCACTTGCATATAATTTTTAATATTTACTCAGATCATTTTCTGTTCGGATCCAGAAGTGTTTATATATAGAAAATAACGTGTTACAACAATCAAAAAAAATTCCAGAGTGTCCCCCAACACAGATGGTGCCACATAGCTCTATAATGATGAAGGGGTAATGTTGTAGGATAATGTCCTGGTGGAAGTACTCTTGTTTGTTTTCCCATGAGGACAGCATGGATATGGAATGTATGTAACGTTATTATAAGACCACATGTGCTGCAGTGACTTGGCACAAGGCAGCTGGCTTACAGGTGCTCTGGCAAGTTGTGCTGGGAAGGCCTTTTTCCTTTTGTATTTCTTTCTTTTTTAAAAAATCCTTTTGTATTTCCAATATCATGTGCATGAAATGAAATTATTTTAATGTGCTTGTGTGTGTGTATGTGTGTGTGTGTGTGTGTGTGTACGCATGCACTCGCTGTTGGGACAGATGCTACAGGCATTCCCTTGGGCTGAGCAGTTTGTCTTTGAATGGGGTTTCCGGAAACAGGTGACAGTGCTATTTTCTTTCTTTAGAGGATCTTTTGTTGTGAGTCATGTCAGGGATTGTTAGCTGGAGCAGCTCTCTTTTCCTTTTCATCAAAATTGAGAAAAGGAAACTTAAAGACAAAATGGACGAAAAAATTACCTTAGAAAAACCAGCCTCAGGAATGGAGCACTGGTAAGATCTTTTGGGCCAAAGCAAGTGGGCCATAAAAGATTAGCAAAAACTTTTATGAACAAAGAGGCAATTATACACATTCTTAATAACCTTTAATCCAGAAGTGTCCCAGTGTTTGTCTTTGAGTCAGATGTACACAATTTTGCTGCTGGAATGCAATCAGCCTGCAGCAAAGTGGATGGTCCGGTAACGAGATAGTCCAATGTGAACTACTTGCAAATGTAGGCGAAAGCATTTGCCTTATCTAGATGCCTCACTGCTTTTACCTAGATGCCTCACAGCTTTGTCAGGAATGTATCTGCTTGGAACATGGCCATCTAAAGGCTGCTCTATTAGCTCATGAAATAGAGAGGAGCGAGTAAAAAATAGCCACCCATACAAGTGTGCTGAAATAAAACTGTTCTTCGTTAGATTCTGACCATTCCCCATTGTGCATTCTCGTTGGATGATGTAAAGTCGTTCGGGTGTGGGAAGCCATACCATGAAGCACAGGAAATGGTTTAAATCTTTGGAAATGTTTTTAAGGTTAAATAAATCAGGAAATGACTCTAGTTAAAGTTGCCAACCACTTCAGAGTAATTTTTACTGGCAGATATTTGTTAATTGTTAGTGTTCCTCTGAAAACATACACAACCAAGTTGTCCTGGGATGGTCTACTCCCTGGGTATAGGATATGCTTTTTAAAGAGCCTGTGGTCAGTTCATTGATTTCTCTCAGACTCAACTCAGACTTAGGCAGGCCTTCTGGGAATCAGTCATTGAAATAGGTACATCTTACTGAGCTAATAGTATGACTGTGATTTCTAGATGGATGATGATAAGCAGATGAGCGTTTTAGGAGGTTTTGGTAAATAACTATTGTTGCCTTCGATAAAACCAATAGACACATATCTAAGCTGCTTTGGTGGAAATGTTACACCGATTCCATCAGCTGTTAGATATGATGACTACAAGGAAATGATGGGATGTGTGTCTTGATGACAAAATATGAATTTAAGTCAAGACAGAAAGTGAAACTCATTGGCTAAAAATGCCTATTCTGTAAGGTGAAAGAAATAGCCAATATACTTATTTGGCCTGAAACCAGCAGTGTGTATGCAACCCTCATGACCACCATGAGGATTTGTGAAAACCAGGCTGTTGGCTTCTTCTTTCTCTTCTGTCTCTGCAATTTCCTGACGTTTGACTGCTTGATCTCCAAAGAGTAAGGCAAAGGAATTCTAACCTTTTGTCATAGGTGAGTATCGTATCCAGTAATCACTACATGTGATCATTGTGGTTTATGGCACATATCATATACTATTATAACTAGATGTCAGTGTTTCTGTTAGTCCCACTAATATATTAGTTCCTTAGGGCACTGTATCTTGTTCAACTCCATAGTCCCAGTACCTAGAAGATTGCTTATAAATAGCAGGCTCTTGGGGTGTCTGGGTGGCGCCCGTTGAGCGTCCGACTTCGGCTCAGGTCATGGTCTCACAGCTCGTGACTTTGAGCCCCGTGTCGGGCTCTGTGCTGACAGCTCGGAGCCTGGAGCTTGCTTCAGATTCTGTGTCTCCCTGTCTCTCTGCTCCTAACCCACTCGCATTCTGTCTCTGCCTCTCTCAAAAATAAATAAACATTAAAAAAAAATTATAAATAGCAGGCTCTTAATTCATGATTGTTGAATAACTAAATGAATAGTAAAAGGTCATATAACATTTAAAATATGGCTGAATAATTATGTCAACCCATTACTATGTCTAAATATGCTACAAAAACTGCCTTACTAAGATACAATTCATATATAATAAAATTTATTTATTAAAAATGTACAATTCAGTGGTTTTTAGTATATTCACAATGCCATGCAGCTATCACTACTCTCCAAATTTAGAGCATTTTCATCATCTCAAAAAGAAGTCCTGTACCAATTAACATTTGTTTTCCATACCCACCTCCCTTTAGTCCCTAACAACCACTAGTTTACTTTCTATCCATATGGATTTGCCTATTCTGGATAGTCTATATAATTAGAATCCTATGATATGTGGTCTTTTGTGTCTTGTTCCTTCCAGTTAGCATAATTTTTCAAGGTTTATCCATGTTATACGAAAATAATTCTTCATTCCTTTTTTTGTGGCTGAATAATATGCCATTGTATGGGTATTCCATAGTATATATCCATTCATCAGTTCATGGATATTTTGGTTGTTTCTACTCTGTGGCCCTTATGAATAATGCTGCTATAAACATTCATGTACAAGTTTTTGTATGGATGTAAGTTTTCAGTTCTCTTGGGTATAAGCTTTGGAGTGGAATTACTGGGTCAAATGGTAGCTCTATCTTTAACTTTTTGAGGAAGTGCCAAACTGCTTTCCAAAGTACCTGTACCATTTACAATCCCACAATGTATGAAGGTTCAAATTTTTCCCCATCTTCACCAATACTTGTTACTATCTGTCTTTTTTATTTTAGCCACTGTACTATGTATATGGCTTTTCCCTGGTGACTAATGATGTTGAGCATATTTTTATTTATTGGCTATTTGTGGATCTTCTTTGGAGAAATGTCTATTCAAATCCTTTGCCCATTTTTAAATTGGGTTATTTGTCCTTTTATTGTTTAAAGAGTTCTTTAGATATTCTGGATACAAGTTCTTTATGACATAAATGATTTTAAAATATTTTTTCCAAACCTTTGGGTTTCCTTTTCACTCTTTTGATGGTGCCCTTTGAACCACAGAAGTCCCTAATTTTGATGAAGTACAGTGTGTCTGGTTTTTCCTTTGGCTGCCTATGCTTCTGTCATTTTTAAGAAGCTGTTATCTAATTCAAGGTCACAAAGGTCACATATGTTTTCTTCTGAGACTTGTATAGTTTCATCTCTGAGGTTCAGGTTTTAATACATTTTGAGTTAATTTTTGTATATGGCATGAGATAGGGGTCTAACTCCATTCTTTTGCATGTGGTTATCCAGTTGTCCAAGTATGCTTTTAACATTTAGTGAATGTCTGAGCAGAAATTGAGTGGTGTTTGAGAACATAATGAAACCTCTATAACTCAGACTGTGCTACACTTAAAAGTGATAATAATTTGGATATTGACTTTTTATAATTATAAAGAAAGGCTATACCAAGAAAATTACTAATAAACAGAATTTCACAGAGGATGTTAGTAAACTTAGGAAATTCTACTGAAAATCCATTAACTGTATCCATTCACTTGCAAATGTTATCTATAATATTTATATTAACTTATTTAAAAAATTGAACACTTTGGTTTAGTTGAGTTCTTCGAATTGCAAAGAACAGAAATGTTTACCATTAACCTTAAAAAAAAAAACAGAAAGAAAGAAAAAAAGAATTTACTAGGATGAATCTGCAAAGCTATCAGAATCCAAGTCTGGTGGCCATATTTTTAAGAGGACTCTTCAACTCTCTTTGGTGGAATGTCTTATTTTTCTTCAGATATCTCATTCTGAGACCAGAAAGCACCAGAGTGCTTTCTTCTTCACTCCATCTTTGGGAATAAAAGCATTCCCATTCCAGCAATAGAAATGGAGCACAGAGGGTAAGCAGGACTTACAGCTTAGAAGGTATGGGAAGGATAAGTGCTGAAAAAGACCAAAGGTTATGAAGAGGATCCAAGAAAGAGAGGCTCTCTACCCTCTTTAGGGAGTGGCCATGTGGAATATCCTGAGAAGCTGGAAGTGGGGTCCCCAGTTGTAGAAATAATAGGAGCATCAGATCTGACTTCTCCCTACTTTCCCAGCTCTGTATAGGTTCAATTTTATCATTTGATACTGGAGTAAGAAATTAGTAGTAGAGATTTGGTTGGGGGCAGGGTTGTGTGTGTCTGCCTGACCTGGTTTTTCATGCATACAAAGACATGGGAAGGGGTCAGTAGGGTGAGAGGTGATACACCTTCCCTCTTTGATCAGATTGGATGCTTAACTTCCATCAGTGGAGCATGGAAAGAGAGTCAGCAGCTAACCAATTAGTCAAGCTTTTTTTTTTTTCTTTTTTGTAACTGTCCTTCTTCCTTCCATACTCCTTATCTCTGAGTTAACTGTGCTTGATTATACTAAGACATGTGGGGAATTGACCACATTTCCTTGTGACTTGCATGTCTGTGTCTCACTAAACTGCTTTAGTTTCTTCTTGCTTCTGACTTTGCCTCCTTACCTTTTGAATGCAATTTCTCTGACTCACAGATTCTGCATACTTATAGTTATTAATTTCTCAAAACAACTTGGCCTAACACCTGTCACCCTTGACTCTGCTTCACAGTCCCTATGCTTTCTTTCAACTGCAGTTCTCAAGGCTTATTTCCAATTCCTGCAAAAGGGAATTGGATTGGACCAGCTCAGTCTTTCACATCAGATGACTTCATGTGTGTCTGACGAGCTTTTAGATTGTTTGTCTTTGACTCTCTACCTTACCCTGTTATGGCTGGGTCTTAGACTGGTGTGGCTTACAATTGGCCATCTAAAGGCCAGCGGGGAGGATTAACCATCTAGGATAACCTGTGAACATGGGAAGCCCTATGATTTTTAAATCTAAAAATTGCCTACTGTGGTATAGAAAACAAATGCATTTGACTTCTGGGTAAGTATATATAAATAAATGTAGACATGTTCTCTTCTTTTAAAATAATAATTAAAGGGGCACCTGGGTGGCTCAGTTGGCTAAGTGTCTGACTTCAGCTCAGGTCATGATCTCATGGTTCATGAGTTTGTGCCTTGCGTTGGGCTTTGTGCTGACAGCTCAGAGCCTGGAGCCTGCTTCAGATTCTGTGTCTCCTTCTATCTCTGCCCTGCTCACACTCTGTCTCTCTCTCTCTCAAAAATAAATAAAACATTAAACATTTTTTTAAATAAGAATTAAAGAAAAAAAACAGTATATTGTTCATTCAAATTCAAACATTTCACAAATTCTCCCATGAGTACCAGTTAGTAGGATTTTTATATTTTTAAGAACTTAGTTTTTTTTAAACAACCATATTCTTTTAAAAAGTGTTTTTTTTAAGTTTATTTATTTATTTTGAGAGAGAGAGAGAACAGTGGGGAAGGGCAGAGAGAGAGAGAAAGAGAGAATCCCAAGCAGGCCCCACATCCAGTGTAGATCCTGACATGGGGCTCAACCTCAGGACCCTGAGATCATGACCTGAGCTGAAATCAAGAGTCGGACACTTAACCGACTGGGCCACCCGGGTGCCCCTTTTAACCAACCATATTCTTCAATATTACAGGAGAACTAAGCCTCTGTGCTTTTGCTCTTTTCTCCAATGTTCCTATATAAGGACTCATCCCCACCCCCACCCCCATGTTATGAAGTTCTTTTAGGGGTCAAAGAATGTTATAGCTGAATTGTATCCCCCATCCCCAAATTCATATGTTGGGGTTGTTCATACAGTCACATACAATATGACTGTATTTGGAGATAGCACCTTTAGGGAGTTGTTAAGATTAAATAAAGTCATACAGGTGCAGATCTAATCTGATAGACTGGTGCTCTTATTAGAAGAGGAAGAAACACCAGAGCTCTCTTTCTTTCCCTATGCACACACAGAAGAGAGACTGTGTGAGGACATGGCAAGGAGATAGCCATCCACAAGCCAGGAAGAGCAGTCTCATCAGAACCCAGCTCTGAGGGCACCCTGATCACGGACTTCCCACAGCCTCCAGAATCATGAGAGGGTGAATTTCTATTGTTGAAGCCAACCAGTCTGTGGTATCTTGTGACCGCCCTTGCTGACTAAAACAAAGAATGCAGCAGATATCGATGGGGTCAATCCTAATTATCTCTAATGCTGAACTCAGTTTTATTTTTGTACTAGTTCTATATGAAACAACATTACGTAAGCATTTATTTACATGGTTTCTGCAATCCCCTTACCCCTTTTTACAATGTAAACCCCACGGGGAAAGGACTTGACTGTCTTGCTCACTGCTGTACTCGTAGGCATTTGGTAAACAAAAACATATTTACTGAGTGAATGACTTGATGATGAAATAATTTTGGTACACCTTTATGAATGAGAACCTGGGATATTTTCCCCAGATATTAATATTTGACCCATCTGATTATTCTTTCATTCTCATGATGCTTTCTACATCTGGCCTTTAGGAGGCCACACACATTTGATTTAACCTTTCACCTTAAGGGCAACTCCATCACCACCTCCTTTACTAGCTCCTCTTATTTCTGGGTATAAAAGTTGAACTTCAGGTCTCAGCTCAATTCCCCATCTCTTCTGACAGAGGATGCAATATTGAATAATGATTAAGTGTACAGATTCTTGAACCAGACTGCCTGGGTTCTGGCTCCACTACTTAAACAGCAGCATGGGTGTGAACAAGTGAATTAAGCTCTCAGTGCCCGAGTATCCTTATTTGTGAAATGGGGATTATAATACCTCACAGCATTGCCGTGAGAGTTAAGTGAGTAATATGTGTAAAGCACTTAGAATGGTGCCTGGCAGATAGAGTGCACTTGGCAAATATTAGATATAGTTATTTCTTGTATTAATATCATTTTTTCTCACCTGTAATCTCTCCGTAGGTGATTTATTCAATCCCATGGCTTTTCTAGCCCTGAACTGTCTCTCAGCTCCAAACTCACATAACCATCATAGATCCAACTGTGAAGGCAGGATTCTAAGATGGCCCCTAAGATTTCTGTCCCTTAGTATATACACAGTGTATATTCTCCTCCCCTTGCATATGGGTGGATCTTGTGAATATGATCTGATATCACTCCTGTTATTAGGATACTAATCAGATGACTTCGAGATAATCAAAAGGGAGATTATCTTGAGTGGGCCAGACCTAATCAGGTGAGCCTTTAAAAGAAGGTGAGGTATCAGAGAGATACACTCCTGCTGGCCTGGAAGAAAGTAAACAGCTATGGTGTGGACTGCCCATGGGAACTACACAGCAAGGAATTGAGAGCAGCCACTAGTTGCTAAGAGCAATCCCTGTCTGACAGCCAGCAAGAAAGCGGGGACCTCAGTCATACAGCTGCAAGGAAATGAATTCTGCCAACAACCAGTGAGCTTGGAAGAGGATTCCCAAGCCTCAGATGAGAATCACAGCCCTGGCCGACACCTTTATTTCACCCTGACTGAGACCCCGAGCAAATGTCCCAGCTAACCCGTAATTAGAACTCTGATTTACAGAAACTGAGAGATAATAAATGTGTGTTTTAAGCTGCTAAATTGGTGGTAATTTGTTACACAGCAATAGAAAACACATACACCAACAGCCAAGTTTACTACTCTACATCAATGTGGAAGAAGAATCTCACACTTCATATATCCAAAAAGAACTTTTGACTTCTTTCCACCATCCTACATTTTCCTTCCCTTCCCTCGGTAAGTTGCTCAGGCCTAAAAACTAGAATGATTCTTGATGCCTCTCCTTCCCTCAGACTGCACATACGGTTCATTAGCAAATCCTATAGGTTCTGTCATCAAAATGGACCTGCATTGGACCACTTCTCGCTGCCTTCCCTGCAGCCATCTTGGTCTAAGCCACCTCCATCTTTTGCCTGGACCACTGCAGTAGCATCCAGCCGCTCTCCTCATTCCATGCAGTTAATTCGGTCACTGTAGCCACAGTGAGTGTTTTAATGTAAATCATTCCATGTCACTCTGTGTGGATGCACCCATAGGACTTGTCATGACACTCGGAATAAAATCCAGATTCCTCACCATGAGCTCAAGGCCCTGCATGATTTGGTGCCTGGCTACCTCTCTGATCTCATTTCCCACCAATATTCTCTTCCTTCACTGTGCTCCAGCTACACTGGCCCTTTTGCCTTTCCATTATGATGCCAAGCAAGGTTGCATTCCAGGACCTTTATAATTGTTTTTCCCTTTGCCTGGAACATTCTGCCCCATATCTTCCATGACTCCTTCCCTTACTTCATTAAGGTTTCTGCCCAAATGTTACCTCCTCTGGCAGCCTTCCCTGATTGTTCTATCTAAAATAGTCAACCCTGCCCCCTCCTATCACTGCCTATTTGTCTTCATTCCACTTAGCACTCCTGGCATTGTTATATGTGGTGTGTTCTCTATTTGTTAGCTTATTTGTTTATTGCCTGTCTCCAGTGTTAGAATGTAAGTTTTATCAGATCAAGGACTTTGACTTGATCACCACTCAATCCTCCGGCTTTATAACAGTGTCTGGCATACATAAATAGGCACTTAAATAACCTTTATTGAACTGAGACCATAGAGACACATTTGATAAGTTTACACTGAAAGCAGAATTGAAACTTCTGTCTAAGAACGTCCTGATCATGACACCTGTAAAAAACAGAAATTGAGATGGGGCGCCTGGGTGGCGCAGTCGGTTAAGCATCCGACTTCAGCCAGGTCACGATCTCGCGGTCCGTGAGTTCGAGCCCCATGTCAGGCTCTGGGCTGATGGCTCCGAGCCTGGAGCCTGTTTCCGATTCTGTGTCTCCCTCTCTCTCTGCCCCTCCCCCGTTCATGCTCTGTCTCTCTCTGTCCCAAAAATAAATAAAAACGTTGAAAAAAAAATTAAAAAAAAAACAGAAATTGAGAAAACATTCTTTATTAAATTCAGAAATATTTGTGCTATCAAATTATATGGTGTATTAGAGAAGTTTAATGGTATCGAAACAATATTAATGATATTGCTGATGCCATTTTTGCTGATGCAAGGTTATGGGGGTTGAACTCTAAGAGATAATGTACTCATGATGTCTTTTTTTTTTTTTTTTTTTTTGGCAAAGAAGAACTGATTTTGGTAATCCAAATGCTGAAATCGAAATTCTAGCCCTGATCAACACAGACATGAAAATGGGGCTCTGATGAGACCATGTCCTAGGTCAAATACAAACTGCCTTACTAATCAATGGCAAACAGAGCTAGAAAATATCCAAAATATATGTGACATGGAAAATGGAGCTATTCAGAGCTCATCTCATATTTTAGATATCTGGATGGATCACAAGTTCAAAGTTTCAGCACAACAAATAGATGCCATTACAATGAAGTTCGAGATGTTGGAAAGTTTTTCCCAGTATAAAAAGGACTTAAGTGATCCAAGATGTATCAGTTTTTCAGGCCAAATTTCCAGGTTTGCAATTATCGGTTCCCATGTAGAGACATATCCATCCCCTTTCTTCCCTCTCACAATAGAGCTTATTTTAAAGCTTATTGGTGAATGGTCTCCACAGGTTAATAATAAGTTAGCTTCTCTGCAGTACAGAATATGGCACATTGATTACGGAGAAAGCCAGCGCAAATTGGTGTTCTCTTTTCCATCTGATACCTTTGGTTTCTACTCTTTCAAAGCTGTAGTATCTGCTCAAATAGTGCACTTGTTTCTTTTTCTCTAGCAGGCCATCTCCTTGCCAACTTGAGACTTTTTAAACAATGTAAACATTTCTTAATTTAGAAAAGAAAAGTTTATTGTGATTTAGAATGGTTTCATCAAGCAAATCAAATTCAACTTCCTTCTAAATTATCTTCAAAAGAAAATAAATAAATGCAATAGTTTCTTAAAGCTTTGAAATAGATATGAAAATATTTACTATTTACTAAAAAGGGCCTTTTTTGAACTCCAGTCAAGTATGGAAGAATGCTGCGAATTAAAAATCTGATCTGATAAAATGATACATAAATATTTTAGCAGGAATTTTGGTCCTAATGCCCAGGAGATGGCCGTAAATCTGCCTGCAATACAAAGTTCTCTCGAGTTTGACAACTTCAGAGAGCCAACTATTTGGGTATTAAAAACTCCTGCCCAGATTACTGTTAATGCTAATCCTGATGGAATTACTTAATAAGTATGATTTTTATCCCTTTTATAATGTCATAGCTGTATGACTGTTATATTGCATGTCTTCACTTTGACTGAATTCTGGCTTTTTCCACTGTGCACATGGTTAGAAATTATGGTCTGTTTCTCATGAAGGTAGGTTTAGTTCTAGTGGAATGAATATTGTCAAAGAATTATTTCTTTTAGTGAATGTCAGTGTTGTGCCCATGACCTTAAAAAAAATCCTAAATTTTATTTAGATACAGAGACAGGGCAATATTTTTCAGATTAAAAAAAAATCCATGTTGACCAGAAACAGTTCAAATAATCAGTGCTTCGGTCAACAAAATGGTTAAAGGACTAGGGGTATCTAAGAACTTTCTAAGATGCACTCATATCACACAAGAGCAGTTGCCTCAGGAGAGGTGAAAGGTAGACAGGCTTCCAGAAGCTAACAGGCTGAGCTGAAATGTTCACAGACCAATAGAAGATGAGCAACGACTCTCCCCTTGTCACCTTCCTACTTATTTCATGGATGAATAAAGAGCTGTTCTTCATTCTGTCTCACAATTTGTAATAACATAGGCCTTATTTAGGTCACAGGTTAATAACCACATTAAAATACATGATATGATGAGCTACAAAAATAGTAACCACAGTGTTTAAATGGAATCATTGAATTAAATGTCTCAGAACTTTAGTGCTTCCCTACTATTTTCTCATTAGTTTTCATTACTACTCCTGTGTTGGGGGTGGGTGGAAGCTATGATATCCAGTTGACAAATAAAGACACTGATGCAAGGATAGAGCTGAATGTCTCACACACACACACACACACACACACACACACACACAGTGCAGGTAGGAAAATGGCAGCAGAATCCAGATTTAAAGACTCTGAATATTACTAAATCCTCAGTTGCATAATCCATTGAACTTCACATTAAAAACAAATACCTTGGGGTGCCTGGGCGGCTCTGTTGTATGAGCACCCAACTTTGGTTCAGTTCATGATCTCATGGTTCCTGAATTCGAGCCCCACATCAGGCTCTCTCTCCACTGTCAGCACAGAGTCCCCTTTGGATCCTCTGTTCCTCACTCTCTCTGCCCCTTCCCCACTGGTTCTCTTTATCTGTCTCTCAAAATCTCTCTCTCTCAAAAACAAAACCCTTTCTCTGAATAGAAGCAGAACAGGCACCCTGGGCTCATGTTGGCCTCTTTTATGAGAAGAAACTTTTTTTTTCTATTTTTCACAGGGAACCTGAAAAACCTTCATTATGGAATTTGCCTTTTAGTTATGTAAAATGTTCAGTTTTAGAATTTAAATTGGCACAGTTGGGCACCTTAGCAGGCAGTGAAGATTGTGAAAGGCACATATACACTTGTGGTCTTGTCCAGGCCCTCATCCTCACATTTCGTGTCCAGCTCCACTGACCTCAGCACACAAAGCCCTCACCACTTCTCCAGCAGTTCCTCTTACATTATTTCTGAGCTCAAGACCTTTCACTGATGCTTGATTGCAAAAAGCCATGTCTTAACTAACAAAATTAGCCATCAAGACTCTCCACTAACTCTTCTCTTCTACTCTTTGATTTCATTCATTCATTCATTCATTCAATGAGTAATAATTGGCTATCCATGTATAGGAGACAGTACTTTAGCCTCCAGTTATCCAAACCATCATCTTTAATCCCCAGAGGAACGCATATTTGGTAAAGGGAGACTAAACAATATAGAACAGTGAACCAGGTAAAGTAATGCATCGAGGGCATAATGGGAGGACTATGTTTATATGAAGAGAAAAAAATGAATGATATAGATAATCATATTGAAAGAAGTTTTTCATATCGAAGGGAAACAGGATTTGGAAAAAGAGTTAGCTCTAAGGCTGTTCACCATAGGCTTATTTATCATAGAAAATAATTTTAAAATATTATATGCAACTCTCCTCAAATGGGAAATGGGTGAAACAATTATGACACATTCACAGGTTGGAATATTAGACAGTTTGAAGTGGAATGTTCTTAACCTCTTTAAAGTCTCTCTAGGAGGGAGACAGAATCTTTCTCCACCACTACTGCCTGATTCTCCACCAGGTGCAATGCATAGAGCATCTGACAATGGACTTGTGTGGGAGCTCCTCCTGGTTTGGTAGAGCCTTTCACGATGCTCCTTTCTCCTTCCTGCCCATGAGCTTTGTGGGAAGTGTAGTCTTTGGTTGGGAGAGTTGTACTCCAGGGGAATCAAACATAGACTATTCTCCTCCCACAAAAAATAACAACCACTTGGAACAAGGATGGTTCCTCCATATTGTGTTTGGAGTAGACTTTAGAGTGGACTGACAGTGAAAAGCAGAAAGAAGGATTCTCTTACGGAGTTTCAGGTAGGCATAGCACATAATTCTTCCATCTAGCTCCATCCATCTCATAATTGGAAATTCTTTTGGAATAGCTTGACTGATAGTACTGTTTTTCACCATGGTTATTAGTTTTCATCTTTTTCCCCCCTTCTGAATCATTGTAGGTATTTTGGAGAAAAAGTCAGGGATACATGCCAGGAGTATTTAAAACCCACTGTTTTGTTTGGCTTGTACAATTCTTAAAAATTCCTTCAGGCTGGACACTGATTCTCCACTTTGCCATAGGTTCTACCACTTCCCACTATCTTAAAATGGCATATTCACTTATTTAAAAATTTTTTAATGTTTATTTATTTTTGAGAGAGACACAGAGTGTGAGTGGGGGAGGCACAAATAGAGGGAGACACAGAATCTGAAGCAGTCTCCAGGCTCTGTGCTGACAGACCCCGACGTGGGGCTCGACCCTACGAGCTGTGGGATCATGACCTGAGCCAAAGTCAAACGCTCAACCAACTGAGCCACCCAGGTGGCCCATTTATTAATAAAATTACTTTCCTGGCCTTTGAAGCTGTCACTGTTTACTATTCTGGTTTTATAGGCATAACAGAAGTAGAAAAAAAAATCACCTAGACAGGTATTATGCTACTATCAGGAATTTTTAACATTTCCAACTTAGAAATCAGTGGGAACCAACAAGTTCATACAAGGAAACTTTAAGAAATCCTAGAATTTTCTATTCATTCCTACATAGAGGGAGGGAACTTCTTTTGTAGACCTGTAAAGTCTGTTTAGTCCTTGAATGAGAGAAAGGAATGTGAGGCCTAACAAAATTGATGTATAAGAAAGGACTAGGAAATGCAAGCTATAAGGAGTGACATGTAATGGGAATTCTGCCAAGTAATAAAGCAATTGCCTTTCAAGCCAGGCACGGGGCCCAAATCAACTAGCTGAATCCTTCATGGTTCAGATCCTCTTCATTTTCTCTCTAACTCTCCATCTTGCTAGTCAACTCTGATGTTTTCCAAACATTTAGAAACTGGAATGTAATCCCAGAAAGTGAGGGATTTCCTCTGGGCAGCCACCCTGATCTTGGAAAGAAACAAGATTTCAGATTCCACACCCTCTTCCTGGAAAGCCCATTTCATATTCCTTTCTGATAAGCCTCCGGGAATACAGATGACATTAGGGAAGACCTAAACCTTCCCATCATTCACTGGAATCCCAAACAGTGAAACCTGCGGGTCTCATTCGGGAGAACTGATCTTAGATTGAAATATTTGGGGAGGTATAGCAGTGTCTATGATCTATGTTGATCAGATAATCCATTTTTACTCAATTTGTTAATCTCCTTTGTTTCAAAAATATTAAAACACAGGAGGGAGACTGTGTGACCTGGGAATATGCATTTTAACCAGCACCTCAGGTGATTCTGATGCAGATGCAGATGTGGTCCACAGGCCACAGCTTGAGAAGAACTAAAACTTTATTCACATCTGAAATGTATCTGCAAACTGTCGACTGTGAACTTTCAATTATTCTTGATTACAAGGGCCCTAGGTAATATAAATCTTCTAATAATTCAGAACTCTCTTTTTAGCCAGTGATTCCAGCATCTTCCCAAATCTCCACACCCTGACAAAAAGAATTTCTTCACTTGAACCAGGAAGCAAATGGATCTTCCATTGTATCAACTGGATGATCAATCCAAGTTTACTATTGAGATCAAGTTAGAGTTCTTTGGGTGTTCAAGTTTCAAGGACACAAAAATTTGAAAAGGAAAAATCAGTTTATTGAAACATGACTTAATTCAGGGTTTCATCAGTGGAAAAAGAACACAAGAAAGTAATTGGGAATATGAACTTATTAGAAGAACAACAAAGAAATATATTACCTCTGATGAAATTTAAGGGATATAGTGGATTATGTAAAAATCACTTATAGCAGTGTAAATTTAGGGTTGGCAAATTGGGCATAATGTTTCAAGATCAAGTATTTATACTTCTTTGAAATTTGTGTCGGTCATGCTAAATAAAACTACATCATAAATATATGTAAACAAAGTAGTATAGGGGCGCCTGGGTGGCTTGGTTGGTTGGGCGGCCGACTTCGGCTCAGGTCATGATCTCGAGGTCCATGAGTTCGAGCCCTGCGTCGGGCTCTGGGCTGACAGCTCAGAGCCTGGAGCCTGTTTTGCATTCTGTGTCTCCCTCTCCCTCTGCCCCTCCCCTGTTCATGCTCTGTCTCTCTCTGTCTCAAAGATAAATAAACGTAAAAAAAAAAAAAATTAAAAAAAAAATAAATAAAGTAGTATAAAAATTGCCCTTATCAAGGTCAATAAAGGCCGGAGTTTTGAATATATGTGATGTTAATATGGTGAGTTATGATTAGTAGGCATTTCTTTGTAGCTTTTTCTCAGTTTATGTGTATTAATTTCATTTCATATCTTAAGGACTGAATTCAAGAGGAAATTGGAATCTTGTTAGAAAGTATGTGGAAATATTTAGAAAAAGCTCAAATGTTGCATAAATGAACAAATTCCTAAAATAATTTACAACTGTTGCCCTTTCATAAGTGTCCCTAGAAGCCTCATACCTTAGTTCTCAAATAAGTCTAGAATTCACATAAGATGACGGTTAGGGAGCTTTATAATCTCCGATAAGACTAATACAGACTTTGGAAAGATTCCAAATATGGCTCCATCAGTGACTACAGTAACGAGCCCTTATTTGCACAGCCGACACCCTAGCTTGCACAGGTAGCTCAGGGAACACGTTCACGTGCTCTGAGTAGCAGGATCTGAGACACAAGGGTTTCAGGAGGTGCTGTTTGCTCTGTATATTTTTCCACAAATTAATTAATTAATTAATTGATTATGTTTTGGAAACGATGGAATCAGGTACAAATAGCATTTACTCCCAAAGTAAAGTTTTTATATGTTGTAGTTAAGTAAATTAAGATTAGCTGTTCCTTCCCTAGATTTTAAAATTATTTTCACATTGTGGCACATAACAGAAAAGCTTAAAAGCAAAAATGAAATCTAGTCTGACCCATTTTCCCTGGGCCTAAAAGCACCTAAAAATTTAGACGGATCACATTTCTGTGATGTACTTTCTAATCAGTTTAGTTTCTGACACCAGGAAAAGATCACAGCCAGTCTTTATCTGCTACAGTTCTTGGGCTTCTCCTGTCTCTCCATTGCTCCTTCTCTCGTTGCCTCCATCCATTCCTTCAATGGATGTGAACAAGCACCTACGATGTTCCAGACACTCTCTGAGCACTGGGAATGCAGGGTGAGAAGATACAACTTTTGCTCTCCTGGGGGCTTATAGCCTAGTGGGGGTAAAAGAAGTAAAACCATTGCAGCATGGTGTGTGAGGGGCAGGATGATAGGGACAGCATAGGAGGGGAAGTATGAGTTGAAGGGGAGGTCACATAAGTTTTCCCAGAGGAGAATCTCCATCGGGCTGTTAGGGACCATTTCAGTCTTTTAACTCATCATTCCTTGTACTTTATAGTGATAGTTTTCTGAAAGTTCCCTTGACCTTCTGATAGGATTTTTCACATATTCCAGCCACCAGGCTATTGACCAAACTTTACTCTTTATCTCAAACAGCTATTGTGTTAAGCCATCAAGATTTAGGGCTTTATCTGTCACAGCAGGTACTCTTACCCATCCCTTGATCCTGATTCAGCCTCTGAGGCTGAACCCTCTGGAAAACCCAGATGAGGTCCAAGAATCTCATCTCTCCCTCCTCTCTATTGCCTGAGCTTTGATCAAAGTAAGAATTTGTGTTTCTTATTTAACCTACCTTTTCCAAACCTCAATTCTGAATTTTCCCCTGGATCCCCTGTTATGTCATGACTTACCTTTGAAAAGTTTACATATACAGGTTAAAGAGGAAAATACATGTTCAAGAAATTTTGCTAAGAGCGGTAAACACTATAAATCACATTATAATTTCCTTTTTCAATTATATTACTGCTGCATTTTCTGATAATAAATATGAGCTAATAAACCTAAGAGCATGTGTGATAAAATTCAATGAGGCAGGATAAAAAAAACAGTTATGGAACATTGCTAAATTTTGTCAAGGCCTGTAGTAGTTTGTCTATGCAACTTGCTTGATTCCCCTTCAATCTGGGCACTGTAATTTATGAGGTTTCATGACTGCTTGAAAGTTGAGATCCAAATCTGTGGCTGTGGCTCTTTATGGAATCTGAATTTATATTAACTTCTTCTCTGGCTCCACTGTAAGGTCATATTCTTGTTTTTGTTTCCCATCTAATTTTTTTTTCCAAATGGAAATGTCTTTATTGTTCAATTATGAAGTCAATTCATGCTCCAAGTAATGACATTCAACCAATATCGAAAAGATAAGTAGAGCCTGAAATATCCCAATGGATCCCACCCTGCTCTTATCCCCTGAGGATTCTAATGTCCTCACCTACTTTTATATACTGACATTTTAGATATCTTAACATTTTGTTTAAACATATATCTTTATAAGCTGTCTTAAATGCTTCTGGAACACAGCACCGTACCACTGTTAAAAAGAAACAACAGGCCCTAAATAGAGTCACTTGTGCTAAGCCCCATGTAAGCCAACCAAGACGTAATACCTAACCTAATTGCGGTTTCAGCCTTTAACGGGAATGTAACCTTTTACTAGTCAATCTAGAATTACCTGAACAGCACTAGTGAGGTAATCTGCCTGATAGACTCCCACCTTCCCTTAAAAGAAGGTGCCTGAAATTCCACACTTGCTAGGACTTCCTTGTTTCTCCTCCACCTGCCTATAAAACCCTTTCCTTTCACGCTGCTCCTTGGAACTCCTTTCCATCTGTTAAGAGGGGATGCTGTGTGACTCATGAATCATTAAATAAAGCCAATTAGATTTTCAAACTTAGTTGAATTTGGTTTTTAGCACCTCTAAATAATGAATGAAGATGTTTTTAATAGTGCTTTATAATCTAGAAAGCACTTTCACAAGCTTTAGTTCATTTAATCCTAT
The DNA here is from genome assembly GCF_027475565.1 of Acinonyx jubatus. Classification (NCBI taxonomy): domain Eukaryota; kingdom Metazoa; phylum Chordata; class Mammalia; order Carnivora; family Felidae; genus Acinonyx; species Acinonyx jubatus. The sequence continues at coordinate 50,914,732 of NC_069391.1, read as the reverse complement.
AAGCAAAGATCAGCTGTATCTTCTAAAACATGTTTATTTTATAGTTGCCAAAAATCTCATTGATTTGGCTGAATTTCATTTTCTTGCCACTGCATTTTTTTTTTTTTTTCTTTTTTGGCCAGTGTATCCAATTCAGAAAAAAACCTATGTCCTGCTTCAAACTTTATGTTCCCCTTCCCAGCATGTAATGACATCATTGGTACTTGCATCTTAGAATAGGAAGGACAACATAAGAATACATAAAGCAGTAGAACAGGTAAAAATATATCAGACATTAACTGGGGGTCAAAAGTAACAATTGCTTTCAAATTCTGTTTCATATTGCAATTTGTTTTAATTACGATTCTATAAGGGATTAGTTTTACAAGGTTGTCAATGAAAAGCAAACAAAATCATGTGTTCCCATGTATTTTTCTCATTGTGTGATTTTTTTTTTTGAACCATCCAGAGACTGTTGATTTTTTGATTGTTTTTTTCTAGCAAAACTGAAGGGGATTGTGTCCATATATACACTGATATTTCTTTCAGAATAAACCAAACAGAGGTGGGACTTAACACAGTTGCCTTTTATTGATACCTCTAGGGGAACAGAATAATAACTTAGTTCAAAAGAAAGAGGTCCATTTTCCTTTTGTTTGAGCACTAATTTCAGATAGAAAAGAAAAGGTGGTTATAATAAGCAGAAACCCTTGATATCCAGTCATAGGCAACAACTGAAAATGCTTAGGTACATAGATGACAGTACAGTAAAACCTTGGGTTGCGAGTAACTTATTCTGCGTGTGTTCCGCAAGACAAGCAAACATTTCTAATAAATTTTAACTTGATAAATGAGTGATATCTTGCCATATAAGTAGGACGTGATACCAAATGTCACGTGATCACCACTGAGCCAATGGTTCTTGAAATTTGCTTTGATACACAAGTGCTTTGGATTACAAGCATGTTTCTGGAATGAATTATGCTTGTAAACCAAGGTTTTACTATATTTTGCTTTTGTTGCTTTGGGTAAAGTGATTTTATGACATGGGAACCCAACTCCTGGGACTTATTTTAGAGGTCATGTGACACCATCAAGAAACTTCAGATGCTGAGTTTGGAATAAGTATTTTACTTCATCCACCAGCTCTCTAGTATGCGAAGTGCACCTGGGGGCAGAAAGAACATGAACAGCTATGGTGCTGGGTGATGTTGTAATGAAGCAAGACATTCCAAAGCATACAAAATACTCAGATTTTAAAATGGTGCTCTTGTTCTTTTTTTTTTAATGCTTATTTATTTTTGAGAGAAAGAGAGAGAGAGAGCAGGGGAGGAGGGGCAGAGAGAGAGGGAGACCGAGGATCTGAAGTGAGGTCTGTGCTGACAGCAGAGAGCCCGATTCGGGGCTCAAACTCACGAACTGGAAATCATGACCTGAGCTCAAGTCAGACACTTAACTGACTAAGCCACCCAGGGTCCCCTAAAATGGTATTCTTTCATACGAGAACAAACCTTTCTAATACAATGTTGAATTCGCTGACTGAGAACTATCGACTGATCCACTAGTACTTTCTGTCTAATAGTTTATACTTTGGAGCTTGCCATATCGGCATTTGAGAGAAATAGGTTTCTGATCACTGACACAATCTGACGGGGGCTTTATGAAGCTAGGGCAAAATACAGAATTCCTGTTTGCTCCTCACGGTTCTCATTGATGTGGTTTGCATTAGAATAAGCGTTCAATGCAGTTTAGCAAACTTTTGAGGCTGTGCTGTGTGGTAGTTGCTGAGGATACAAAAATGGCTGCAACAGAATACCATGCTTTCTACGGGCCTCTGAAATAATGAAGAACAAATATTTGGGGGATACACATTTCTTTTATAAATGTATTGTGTGAAACTTAATTGTGACTTCTGAAAGCACAGGGATTATATCTCTTACTACTTTTACATATTGTCATAATGGCTAGCCAAAAATGGAAACTGAATATTACTGTTGACGGATCGAGTGAATTATGGAAAATTGTTGCCAAGTTCAGGTAAACAGTTTCTGAGGTCTCCAGAGAAGATGAACAGAATAAATGTCAGCTTCCAAATGTAATTTTTTGATTCCTCTATAACCTCGGTTGTCCTTTGCTGTATTATTTGGACAAATTCTTCAACACATGGAGAAAGAATGACCATTTTTTGAAAAGGCTGTTATTATATAAGATTTTCTGCGCGATAAAACCACACCCAATGGGCCTCACCCAGAGGCTATATGTTACTAGCCTTAGGAATGTTAAGTGTGTTAGATTCGGCCCCTGTTGGGCAGTCATATGACGCAAACAGTGACTCTGAAATGAAGCCATAATATATGGTTTAACCTCTTAACAGATTGTGATGTCATTTTTTTATGTGGTAAGAAAAACAAATGCTGTCACATTTTATATTTGAGACTCCCGCAAGCCAACATCAAGAGATTAAGTATGCGCATTACTAACACACTATCATGAATGCAGTTTAGACAGATGCCAGGAAGTCCCTGCAACCTCAAACACTCCTCAGTAACTTAGTGTTACAGAACAGAAAGATAAGTCGGCTGATAAGTTATAACCCTCATGGGATGCTGTGTTTTCCCCTTCGAAGGCAGCAGAGGTAATTTAAAATATTTTGATCTGGATGTTAATTCACATAACCATGTTTATCTGGCTTCAGCTAATCTTTATGCTTTTAATTTAAAAATCCACAAATACAGTAGCTAAAAAGGAAGAAAAAACTGTATGTTCACGTAAAAGACAAAATTAGAATAGAGATTAAGTTAGGGCAGAGAATACGTAAAACTGCTGGTTTCCAGTGTTTACTTTCTTGAAATATGGTTTTGAGTCATTTCTGTGAGAGATAAACATACTACTTTATGTTTTCTATCATTTTTTTTATTATGCACATAATTTAACAGTTTGTAATAGTTGAAGCCACATGTCTCTATGGACTGGAATATTGTTGAAACAGCTTTCACTCAAGTGAGGAGACTTTTAACTGTATAATTCAGGTATGTATATTTTCTTTGAACAAAGTGTGTGACATTCAACTTGTCAAAAATGAACACTTTGCTTGACTGAACAGCTTTGCTCTGTGTTTTGCTTGTCTACCGAGGCAAATAAAGACTGACAAGAAGGGCATTTCCAGCTAGTTAAAGAACAAGAGGGGAATGAAGCAGGATTTGAGCCAGTTATTAGAAAATTCCTTTCTTGCTGAATATTTTATAATGTATGCGATATATTAACTAGAAATAATTTAGATAAATCTTAACTCTGGGTAATAGAATGTGCACCTCCCCCTTCCTCCTGCTTCTAAGTATTTAGTAAAAAATGTAATTTGTGTTCTGGTGGATATTCTATATCTACTATTTAAATTATTTACTTTTTCTTTTCTCCTTATTGGGGAAAACTTCAAGGTGATGATCAGAAACATAATTGGCTCTGTACCAAACTTTATTTATATTTTTTGGAAGAATAAAGTGTAGTTTGAAAGTTTGATCTATTTAAGAATATATGGCCTGTGGATTTTTATTTGGAGTTTGCCTAGAAATTTACCTGATTCGGCAGTTTCTCATTCTGTTAGTGGATTCTGTCCATTCTCTTAGTCAGCCAGGCTTTTTTCTTTCTGTCTTTCTTTCTGTCTTCCTGTCTTTGTCTCTGTCTCTCTCTGTCTGTCTCTCTCTTTCTTACCTATTATGTTCCTAGGACTTTTGTAGGTACTAGGATAAAGGTCAAGAGCATATAATGTCTCTTCTCAAGAAACTTGCAGTTTGTGTCTTACTTCATGATTACATTTCAGGTCAGGTCACTGAAAGATGTGAAATATGAATTCATCCATTTATTAATTTAATTTTGATTTGTGTCAAATATGACATTCTAGGGATTTGGACTGGGAGGCACTGTAATGGCATGGTAAACTGCGCCTATAGAATTTACAACCTAGTGGGAAGGGAAAGACACATTGTGGTCAATTAATCACACTACTAAAAGTATAATTACAAATTAGAGTAAACTCTCTAAGGGAAAGGAATATAGATATATGAGTACATATAAATAAGTAATCCAACCCATATGTGGGAGGGGTTTAGTATTAAGGTAACTAGATACAGGGTCGGGGAGGGGAAGGGATAGGCCCTACGAAATGTATGTTCTTAGGAGTAGTATGCCAATATCTGAGGAACAGCCAAGAAGGAAAGAATGATTGACCATGACTCATGGTTTTGTGAGGACAAGTGGGAAGAGGACCAACCAATGTTCTTTGGATATGACCTCATGGGAGTAAGTGGTGACTGGAGCAGTTTCTATATCTGTATAGAGATGGTGGCTGAATTTTGACTGGAATGGTTTGGGGATTAAATAGAAAGGAAAGAAGGCAATGCACGGTATACACGAAACCTTTAATAGGTATCATCATGAAGAAAATATGTGGGGTGGTTGGAGAGTGAATATATTTTTTGTTATACATGACAAATATCCTATTTAAAGATAGGATGCAGTTTTCAGGACATTGTTGAATATACCACAGAAAATTAGGGAAAATCTGTACTGTTTCTGTACTAGTTGAAGGTAAGGGGAGAGTAGACCCAGAGCATTGTAGAGGGATTGGCCTTAGAAAGAAAACAGAGGTGAAGAAGATAGTTATGGATATAAGTAAATTTGGTGGAAAAGAGTAAAATTAGAAGTTGTTCCCATCTGATTGTCTCCTCTCTGAGAAGCTGGAGCTCTGCATATCTGTTGAAAGGGAGAGAGGTGAAGGAGGAATTGGTTGGAGGTTTGGAGACAGGAGAGAGTTTGAAACAGTCATTGTAAGGGGCAGGATGGTGCCAGAGTGGGTGGTCCAGGAGGATGGATGGGCCGTGTTGAGCCCACTGAGGTTGGTCAGATGATGCCCTGGTGCCACTTATCTTTCCTATTCTGTGGCTCTCATGTGCCCCTGTAGGTCAAGGTGCTGAGAAAGCAGATCACTGAGTTTGTTTTGAGTTGAGATGTGAAGAAAAAACCAAGGGAGTGGAGGGTACTGGAAAGTGTTCTGGAAATGATGCGTCCTGGGGAAAAAAGTATGCTGGACAAAAAGAGACAGGAAGAAAAGAGAGGGCTGAACAAGGAAGTGGGACGTAGTAAGCAGTCAGTGGAATAGACTTCTGGAGTAGAAGTCTACCTGAGATCAACAGGTAGACTACAGTCTCAGAATCACGTATTCTAGTGTTCTAGTGGAATGATTCTTTGAGAAGTCTGACCGGTGAACCCAAAACACATCTCCTGTGGCAAGTGCCAGATGAGAGAGGGCTTGTGGCCCAGAGCAGAGGCTCTGGCAAGACTGGGGCTAGGGTGAGACAAAGAGCCATCATAGTGTCTGGGGTCTTCTGATACCCTGGATACCCTGTGTGGATTCTAAGACCTGAGGAATGTGACAGCTCTTAGTCCTTTTGTTACAGTGAGGTCATTAAGATGTTAAGTGAAGACATCTGTTTTAAAGCATCCTCCCTATGTTTTATGCAGTATCAAGGAAACTTGATCTTTAGTGGATAATGAGAATACTCCTCTTTCACCCAGTTATTTCTTATACTATCAGTGATATTGGTTGGAAAGTAATTTAAGAATCTACAGATTTTTAAAAATGTTTTATTATTATTTACTTTTGAGAGAGAGAGTGAGAGCAAACAGGGGACGGGCAGAGAGCGATGGGGACAGACGATCCAAAGCAGGCTCTGCGGTGACAGTGGCGAGCCTGATGCAGGGTTCAAACTCATGAACTGTGAGATCGTGACCTGAACAGAAGTTGGACGCTCAACTGAGCCACCCAGGTGCCCTGACAATCTATAGATTTGTAAGCAAATGATGGGCAATCACCAAACAAGACTATTTTTTAACATTTGACTCAGTGTCAAGGAACTGGGGTTGAGCCTCTGGTATGGAGGAGGTGCTCTAAGGAAGTGCCGTCTCCTCATATAGAATAGATGATACTTTCCTTCTCTTGTGTGGCTTTCCAAGCACCAGCTTTGTTCTCTGATAGCTGGAGTACATCTCTAGTAATGGAAGCCTTTATCACCTCATTGGTGGTTTATGACAGCATCTTTAGTTGGTCTTCCTCCTTTTGGACTTACTACCCTCTTTTTACCTTATCCTTAACTGTCCCATTAATTTAAATTTCTGTTTCCTTCTGTTACCTCATTGTTCAAGGAATAAAGGCTCTCTCCCCCCCCCTTTTCTTTACCACATTGAACTGGGAATAAATTCATAGACCTCTTAAGTGTGAGACATTGGACAAATCCCTTCATTTTCCTGGGCCTTGATTTCTTCACCTATTTAAAAATAAAAACGTGCCTATTGAACTGGATGGCCAACCTCTTTGGTATTTGGAGTATGTAGTTGGGCTATAATCCCCTTTCAATGTTGAAAATTCTGTTACTGTATGCCTCTCCAGGTCTGGCTCCAATATATATGGCCATTGAGTTTTTGGATTCTCATATTCCATATGCATATTCTCATATGCACCTATCTTGAGGGCTTAAAAAAAAAAAAGATTTAACTCAGTTAATGTTGCCTGGCACACCAATGTGGGTTCCCTTTTTCCTTCCAGTCTGGCGTTTTACCTTCTCACAGCCCACCATGTTAGGACTACCACCCCACCAAGCAAAGCCATGCCTTTTTCTGCCTAACCTGTGGCTCAAGGGCCCTGGTAAGACAAGCCATTTGCAATCCTCCACAGAACACGTTCCTGTTCCTTTTTATGTTTGGTGTTCTGTCTTTCAATATCTTATCCATTCCTCTCTACCAATTGAAGTTGAAAACCTGGCCTACAGCCCTTAAAACAAATTTCAAGGTTTTGAACTCCAAGCTTTGACTTTCTGGGATTCTAAGTTCAAAGAGGGATTTTTCCCCCTCTTTTTCCACTCTGATTTTCTTTCATACCTTGAGAACTCAAATACACACATATTGAGTAAATAGATGGATTCTGAGAAGCAGCTCCTTGACTATATAAGAGAACAAAATCACTCTATTTGTGGACACAAATGCTCATGCTGGCACATTTAAACATTCACTTCCTATAGGCATTTCTGCCCTATGTCTCTCGTGGTCAGCAGTTTGCATCCTGTCTGTTTATGCAATTAAAATGGGCAAGATCCAAATCTGTGTAGGTCGCTGATGGGCTACAACGCTTAAGCACAGCGCTTGGCTTTAATATGTGCATTGAATGAATGGTTGCTAGGGAGTATGGCGGCGTCTTCATTTTGGGCTGGGTTCATCCCAATGCGCGCACGTGGGAACTTCACAAAAGTTGTTTCACGTGCGCTGCGCTGAATCCTCTTATCCTAGAGTTTACTGAAGTGGGGCCAGCTCCCCGCCTCTGTTAGCTTCACTGCCAAGGTTCTAGAGGGGTGGAGTGGCCTGCAAGACGGTTGGGAGAAGGGTGGGGGGATTTACTTTCTCATAAATGTGCTTTGGGAGACTGGCTCTGGAGCGCCAGGTTTTCAGGAAGAAATGAACCTGGGTCCCAATGGCAAAGAACTCCAAGGGGGCACAAAGTTTGTTTTCTGTTACAGAGAAAGCCTGACAGCCTCAAGTCTAATTCATAAGAACACGGCCCACACTGGACAAGGGAGAGCTCTGGCTTGCCTCAGAAAACCACTGACACAAGAAGACAAGTGAAGTCAGATTCACGGAACCCATTTTCTTGGGCTCCTTATGGGTAACGCTGGCTCTTGGTAGACTGCGTCCCAACCCAGCTGTCGTGGATCCTCGCCGCTCTCGAGCAAAGTCCTCTTTCCCCAGTCTCAGGTTGCAAAACAGTAACTCCTTGGGATAATCTCTTCGTACCCAGAGGATGGGTCTCCGCGGACAACAAACCGTTACGTTCAGATCTGCGCACTGTGTGGGGTAGAGTTCCTTAATCACCGCCCCTCTTCCCGGGTCCCTGGAGGGCCTTGCGAGGTTCCCAGAGCGGCTGCGGCGCGCCAAGTCCCAGGGAAAGAGCGCAGGGAACGGTCCTGAGGACTCGTTCCGGGGAAAGCGACAGCGTCCAGGGAGAGCCTTTCCTTCTCATCCCGAATTCTCCCAGGGCAGGCAGGGTCGAATTCCAAACGCGTCCAAGGTGTGCAGTGCGAGACCCTCCCTTTAAAAAAGAATAAATAAATAGAAGCCAGCGCTTAGCCCTGCTCCGGTTTCCCGAAAGGCGCACCGCAGTCGCTGCCGGGGCGGCTGGGTGTCTGCGCTCCCCGCCTTTGCTGGGCTGACACAGGAGGGGAGGAGCAGGAGCCGGAGGGGGTGCTGGGGGGGGGGGGGAGTTGGAGCGCGAACCATCCCGAGCCAAGACAAGCAGCACATTCACAAATAACGCCCCCACCCCCCAGCGCACGCGCTCCCATTCAAAGCAGCCCGGCTCCGCAGCCGCAGGGCGGCTCAGAGGACGCGCGGCAGAGCCCGGCGCAGCCCTGCCCCGCAGGCGCACGCTTCAGTCCGCCCGCCGGCTGCTGCGGCCGCGGCCGAGCCCTGCAGCCAGCGCGGGAGGCGGCTACCGCTTCTAGGGAGGGGTCTCGCCCGGAACCCCCTCCCTCCCCGCTTGGGGACCATGGCAAGGCTGGCTGCGCCCTGGCGCACGAGGCTCCTGGTTCGCATCTTCGGCGGCACCTGGTGCCTGCTCTACGTCGCCGGACAGGTGAGGCGGTCTGCGCGTCTGGCGTCGCTCCCCACCTCCTAGGACTTCTCTTCTAGTCGGCGAGAGCGGGGAGCGCTTCAGCCTGGGGCCTGTCCTGGGGCTGCGCTGCCACCCCAGCGAGGACAGGTGGCACGGGGTTGGGGCTAAGGCGGCCCCGCGTGGCGAGCTCAGGGCTGCCGGGGTCAAATTCTGCGCTGAGCCTCAGCCTACCCTCCTGGGGCCGGTCCCAGCGTCCCGCCCGCGCCAGGGACGGGCCTCCAGCTGGGGAGAGTCGCGGGGAGGAGACGGCGCCAGAGCCCGGGTGCGGCCCACTTTCAGGGAGTCCGCGACCCCGCACCTCTTCCGGGCTGTCCTCGGCGGAGACCTTTCTTCCTGGCGGCGGCTCCGGCGGCGAGGGGAAGGCTCGCGGGTTGGGACACTCCTCCTCACTTCCGTCCTTTCCGGGACCTAGGGAAGTTCTGACATCCTTGTCCTGGGGCCACCTGCGTCCGAGTGTCGGGGGCGGGGCGTTGTAAGGTGTGCAGATACAGGACCGGGGTGGGGGGGGGGGGGCTCCCGGAACCTCTGCGGTGGAGAAAAGGTGGTTCTGGAGGGCGCACTGGGACTCGTCCTCACCACGCCCCCTCAGAATGCTCCTAGGGTTTTTTTTTTCTTGAGCTGGAAGGGTGCAGGAAATGGGGCGTTCTCCTGAGTGGGCGTCTCAGGTCCCGAGGCAGAGCAGAAGAGCCCTGGGGGAGTGTTGAATTCACTGTCTGCTTGGTTGTGGTTTCTTACTGCAAGACCCTGGAGGGAGATGCTTAGGGAAGGGGCCAGGGGCTAGTCGAATCTATGATGCTTGTGGTGTCTGCCGTTAACGCTTTCCAGAGTCAGGTAACTTTTGATTAAAACTCACGGTTTAGGCAGTTTGTGCATAATGTAGCCTACATAGATTCGCTTTTCACGGGATTACTTGGGTAATTCTGGGAAAATGCCCAAATACTCTTGGCCGGAATTATCGCCAGATAGCCTCCCTTTCCTCTGTTTTGCTTATGGAAGACTTGTCCAAATCGGGGGATTTCCTTCCCTCGCTTTTACTTAACGTTTTGAAACTTGTTTTCAGGTCTCTATTTTTGTGGTCATTTTGCGTGCAGCGGTGCGCTTTTAGAGGCTGAGCAAGGCCCCAGAACGGTGGTGAGGAAGGGCCCAGAGCCGGCTAGAACCTGAGGAGCAGGGTACACTCTAATAAGAGGTAGAAGTTTTCAACAAGAAACACCTGCTCAGATTGGCGGATGAAAAACTATTGCAAAAGATCGTCTTAATTATTAGCAAGTTTCATTCCCAGTATGCTTTGCTTCACGGCAAAGCTTCTCAGAGGTGGCTGCACGTCAGGATTGCCCAAGGGAGCTCTTGAAACTCCTGGTGCTAGGGCCACACCCCAGCTGGATTGCATCAGAATCCTTTGGGGCAGGAGGTGTGAAGCCCCAGCATCAGAATTTATAAAGCTCCCAGGTGATACCATGGTGCAGCTGGGTTGAAAACTCCTGTGTAAAAATGACCTGCCTTCCAGTGACCTGTTCTTAAAGAATCAGGACGTCGAAAGGAAATTCAAAGGAGTAAAGAACAGTCAAGGGCCTACGAGACAGCCTACGGAGAAAGTCTTAACTTATAACATCCAGTCCTGGCTGCTTCCCTGTGTCATTTCCTCATCTGCAAAATGAGGGTGTTGGTCTATGTTCCCCAAGGTACTACCAGCTTCAGCAACACCAGGCAGGTTGACACATAAGCCAAATCAAGACGGAATGCCTTCTGTCTTATTTCTAAATAATGGCAGGGGCAGGAATTCTACCTTTCCTTAAGCTTTTGGTAAAGTATCTGATAATATATGAACCAAGCAAAGATGTAATGAAGATGCTAAGATGCACACTGTAGGATTTGTGGGGGGTGGGGGGAGGGGGGCGGGGCTCACATATGTGTGTGTGTTCTACTTCTTCATTCAGTGCCTGGTAATATTCAGGACAAACTGATTTCTCCTAGCATTATGTACCTGTTCTTCCTTGCTCTGCTTCTCAACCTACTTTCTTCTGGATACAGATGATAAAAGCAGATTTGCGCCTTTTGTGTTGGAAGTGGTTTGTTGTTTAATTCCAAGTGAGTTTTTCTTGTTCCATTCGGCAGGGCTGCTCTCCACATGTGAGAAGCCTGACTAAACTTGTCAGAGAAGGGAGAGAAGAGAGTTTAAAGTGGTAGCTGGATTCCGTATCCTGGTGGAATGGAATATGCTTTAGGGTTAACTTAGGTGACAGAAGCAGTTCATCTTGCAACATCCCTTAAGCTCCTCACTTAAACACAAGGGCATTATATCTAATCAGTGAATTAAGACCAGAAACTTGAGGTTATTTAATACCAAGAAGTCATTCTATAAACCACAGCCAGTGCCAAATGATTTGAATATTGTTTGGAATGTATGCATTTGTTAAACTGTTATTAAATCAAAGCCCTCAGTACATGAAAGCATCACTATCAGAGTTATCAGACCTCTTTGAGTATCTTATAGCCCTCTAGAAGGAGGATCTGTGTTCAAGAGCTTCTGGCTTCCTAAACTGAATTACACCTGAGCCATATTTTCCAAAAGTCTAAAGAACAATCTGAATGCAAATCAGATTATTTGAAACACCAGCATTTCTCCTTTTTCCTCACTGAATTTCTCCTTTCAGGGGTTATTTCCCTTTGCTTCTGTTCTGACCGAATTACTCTCCTAACTTGTAAGTTTCTTTTCTTTTCCTGTGCATTTGGAAGGTAGCTCACTCTGGGCTCTTGTAAAACAGATTATTTTACTGGTATCAATTTCATTTCAGCGGCTGAACCCAAATTCATCCCATTGCCTAAATTTCTCCCAGGTAGGGAAGTAGATAATTAATGGTCGACACCCGTAGGGGTTATCAACTACTTAATGATTTCTACCACCCATCTGTAGCAATCCACTGTAAAAATAAACAAAGTTGTTGGAGAGGGTTATGGCTTGCTCAGCATAAATCCATTGCTGTTGCTTACAAATGTCGCTTAGTGGCAATCCACTAAGTGGTTTATCAGTGATAAAAGTGGTTTATCAGTGGTTTATCAGTGATAGCGTCATGTGAATATTAAAATGGAATATATTCATTTACTATGAGATTCTAAACTGCATCCTTGTTAGGAATTTAGTAATGAATAGTTCCAGGAAGGCTGGAAAGAATTTGTGCCTTATAGGTGCCTGTTTTTCAACTAAAGACCTTAAAGAAAATACTTTCTCTTTTGTTATCCTCTTGTATGTTCTTGCTCTTGTTTTATTTTTTATTTTCATTTTTACCATGATGATTCTGCATGGTTAAAAAAATGACTAAGGGTTTTAAGAAAACGTGGCAAATTCTTGTTCTGCTCTTTCTCCTAATGTCAGATCTCATGGCCCCAAAGCAGCTTTTTTTGTTTGTTTGTTTTGTACTATTTTGAGTTATAACTGACATTCAATAAACTGCACATACAGAAAGTATGCAATTTTAAGTTTTGATGTATGTATACACCCATGACACCATCACCCCGGTGTCCTTATGACCTTAGGAATCCCTCCCTGCCATCCTTCCTCAAACCCAACATCACCAGGCAAAATGCGATCTGCTTTGTGTTAATATAGATTAATTTGTATTTTCTGGAATTTTATGCAAATGTAATCTTATAATAGGTACCCTTCTCCCTTACTTTTTTTGATCTGGCTTTTTTTTTCGCTCAGCCTAATTATTTTGAAATTATCCATGCTGTAACACATATCAATAATTTGTTCCAGAGTAGTAGTATGTCGTATGCATATATCACATTTCATTGTCCATCAGCTTACATCTACAGTTGGACAATGTTTCAGTTTTTGGCTGTGTGGTTTCATCTGTCCTAGGTAAATACCTAAAGATGGAATGGCTGAATCATTGGTAGGTATGTTTAAATTTTTAAGAAAATGTCAGTTTTGCAGACGGTTGTACCATTTTATGTTCTTACTAGCAGTATGTATGAATTCCAGTTTCTCTGCATCCTTGACGACATGTGGTTAGGTCAGTCTTTTATTTTAGTCATGCTAGTAGGTATAGTAGGAGCTCGGGTTTTAATTTGCAGTTCCCTAATGAAAAATGATGATGAGTATTTTTTCATGGGTTCATTTAAAATCCAAATATTTTCTTTGGCAAAATGTCTGTTTCAAACATTTTGCCCATTTCTTAATGTGTTGTTTTCTTACTGAATTTTGAGAATTGTTCTTTGTCAGATGTATCATTTGCAAATATTTTTTCCCAAGCTATGATTTGTCTTTTCATTTTCTTGGCAGTGTTTTTTGAATGGCAGAAGTTTTAATTTTGGTGAAACTGAAATTATTGCATTGTTCATTGGTAGATTGTGTGTTTGCTCTTGTTTTAAAGAAACATTTGCCTAACTCAGTATCAGAGGTTTTCTACTGGAAGTTCTGTGATTTTACGTTTTACATTAGGTCTGTATTCCACTTTGAGTTGTTGTATGTGGTACAAGATCATTTTTTCCTTTTGCCTATGGATATGTCATCGTTCTAGCATGATTTTTTCAAAAGACTTTCCTTTCTCCACTGAATTGTCTTTGCAATTCTGTGGAACATCAGTTGTCCATGCATGATTAGGTCTATCTTCTGGATTCTCTACTCTATTCTGGGGAACTACATGTTTCTTGTTATGCCAGTGCCACACTACCCTTAGTACTGTAGCTTTACAGTTGGTCTTGAACTCAGAAAGTGTGATTCTTCTAACTTTGTCCTTCATTCTCAAGTGTGTTGCCTTGGCTACTCCCATATGCATTTTAGAATCAATTTGCCAATTAAAAAATGCATCCAGGGATTTGACTTGGGGTGTTCTAAGCTATCGATCTATTTTCAGAGAATTAGCCTGTTAACAATATTGAATTTATGATCCCTCTCTATCTATTTAGGTCTTTAATTTCTCTCAGCAATATCTGGTAGTTTTCTGTGTACAGGTCTTGGATATTTTTATCAGATTATACTAAATAGTTCACATTTTTGGTGCTCTTTTAAGAGGCACTGTTTTTTAAAAATTGCACGTGATAATTCTTTGTAAGAATATGAAAATAATTGAATTTTGCATATTCTGCAACATTAGCAAAGTGGCTTGTTACAGTAGCTTTTTGTTATATCCCATCAGGTTTTTTTTACACATATGATCATGTCATGAAAATGAAGACTGTTCTTCCTTACCTATCTGATATTTTAAATTTCTTATTTAATAACACTGATTAAAATACTGATTGCTTTTGCCTTATCTTGGGGAAAAATAATTCAGTGTTTTACCATTAATCATGATGTTAGGTGTAAGTTTTTTTGTAGATGCTCTTTATCAGATTGAGGAAGTTATTTAAAAAAATTTTTTTTTTAAAGTTTATTCATTTTTGAGAGAGAGATAGAGCATGAGCAAGGGAGGGGCAGAGAGAGAGAGGGAGACACAGAATCTGAAGCAGGCTCCAGGCTCCCAGCTGTCAGCACAGAGCCCTACGCGGGGCTCACATTTGTGAACTGTGAGATCATGACCTGAGCCAGAGTCGACCTCTTAACCCGCTGAGCCACCCAGGTGCCCCAAGGAAGTTCTTTTTATTCTTCCTTTGTTGAGAGTTTTTATTAGAAATCAATGATAGATTTTGTCAAATGCTTTTTCTTCATCTATTTAGCACATGAATTTTCCTTTCTTGTTTGTTAATATGATAAATTACGCTGATTTTTAAAATGTTAACCACCTTGCATTCCTGGGATAAACTCACTAGGTGACTAATACATTATACTTTTTAAAAATATTGTTAGATTCAGTTTACGAAATTTTGATTCAAAATTTTGCATCTATGTCCATGAAAGATAATGGTCTGTAGTTTTCTTGTGATGTCTTGTGATGTGTTTTTAGTATTAGTGTAATGCTGGCCTTATAGAATAAGTTGGGAAATATTCCTTCTTCTTTAATTTTCTGGAAGAGTTTGTGTCTGATTTCTTCATTAAATGTTTTGTAGAATTCACCAGTGAAGCCATCTGGACTTGGACTTGTCTTAGTTTAAAGATTAACTGCAAATTTAATTTCTTGAATAGATACAGGGTTCTTCAGATAATCTATTTTGTCTTGAGTTAGCTTCGGTAATTTGTGTTTTTTCATGCATTTCATCTAAGTTGTTGCTTTTTGCCATAAAGTAGTTCATAATGCTCCCATATTATTTTTTTTTAAATATTATTAGAACATGGAGTTTTATCACCTGTATTGGTCCTGATAATGGTGATTTGTTTATTCTTTCTTTTTTTCCTGATCAATCTGCTTAGTGGCTTATTAATTATATAGATGTTCTCAAAGAACCAGTTTTTGGTTTTATGGACGTTCTTGTTTTCTATTATATTCCTTTCTTCTCTCATCTTTATTATATTCTTTATTCTATTTTGTATTTCATTTAGTCTTATTTTTCTAGTTTCTTAAGGTGGATGCTCAGGTTATTGATAGACTTTTTATGTTTTCAACTAGAGGTGTTTAATGACCTAAATTTTTCCTCAGTAATGTTTTTTTTTAATTTTATGTTTTTTTATTTTTGAAAGAGAGAGACAGAGATGAGTGGGAGAGGGGCAGAGAGAGAGGGAGACACAGAATCCGAAGGCTCCAGGCTCTGAGCTGTCAGCACAGAGCCTGATGTGGGGCTCAGACTCACAAACTGTGAGATCATGACCTGAGCTGAAGTTGGTCACTTAACCAACTGACCCACCCAGGCTCCCCTCCTCAGTAATATTTTATTGGCATACCATAAATGTGTTTTCATTTTTCTTCAGTTCAGAATATTTTCTAATTTGTCTTTGATTTCTTCTTTGACTCATAGGTATTTTGAAATGAGTTGTTTAGTTTCTAAATATTTGCAAGTTTTTCAAATATCTTTGTGTCAATGTTTTCTAATCCCAATGTGGTCAGCAAACATACTTGATATATCCTGGATCTATTTAAGTTTATTGAGAGTTGTTTTATGGCCCAGAACATGGTCTGTCTTGGTGAATGTTCTCTATATTCATAAAGAATTAATCTTTCTATAGATATGTGTCTTCTAAATTTTCCTGATCAGTCTAGCTGTTGTTGTGTGGACCACTCTATAAATGTCAATTAGATCAAGTTGGTTGAGAGTATATTCTGTATCTCTACTGATTTTTATATATTTAGTGTATTATTTAGAGAGGGATATTACAGTCTCTACTACTGTGGATTTGTCTATTTCTTCTTGCAGTTCTATCAGATTTTCTTTTATTTATTTTGAAGCTCTATTATTGGGTGCATAAATGTTTAGAATTGTTATGTCTTTTTGGTGAATTGACCTCTTTTTCATTACTAAATGACCTTCTCTATCCCTAGTAATAGACTGTGCTCTAAAATCTACTTTGATTTTGCCTACCTTAATATTAGATAACTATTTTGAATTCTTTGAGATTTTTCATATGATTGTTACCACTACAATTCTTATACCTTTAATGTGATTTTTCATATTTGATTAGATTCCCATTGTGGTATGATTTCTTAATTCTTTTTCATATTCTACTTTCATCATTCTTTCATGATCTTTTATCACATTTTACATTTTATTAATATGACATTGAGTCAGTATTAATAAATTGGAATGGCCAGTACTAATGGTTGCTATTAATATGGAATGGCTATAGTGTTCCAAGTAGATTATTATAATCTGTTTTTTCCTATTACATTTCCTTTTTCAAAAAACAGCTTTATTGAGATATAATTCACATATCCCACATCTTGTCCATTTAAAGTACACAATTCAGTGGGTTTTTTTTAATTATATTCACTGATGTGCAACCATCACCCCAGTCAGTTTTAGAAATTCTTGTCAATTCAAAAAGAAACTTTGTACCTGTACTCTCCACCTACCGCCTTCAGCCCCAAACAACCAATCTACTTTCTTTCTCTGTAGATTTTGCCTCTCTGGATTTCCATATGGATGAAGTCATATAATATGTAAACATTTGGGATTGGCTTCTTTCACTTAGCATGTTTTCAAGGCTCATCCAACTGGTAGTATATATTAGTATATCATTCCTTTTTTTTTTTTTAAGTTTATTTAGTTTGAGAAAGAGAGAGAGAATGAGCAGGGGAGGGGCAGAGAGAGAGGGAGAAAGAGAATCTCAAGCAGGCTTCATGCTCAGTGTGCTCAGCATGGAGCCCAATGTGAGGCTCAATTCCACGAACCTTGAGATCATGACCTGAGATGAAGTCAAGAGTTAGATGATTACCTGATGAGCCACCCAGGTGCCCAGTATGTCATTTATTTCTAGCTTAAAAATTCTGTTGTACAGATATACCATATTTTGTTTATCCATTTGTCTGTGGACAGACATGTGGGTTGTTTTTACCTTTTGGCTGTTATAGTAATGCTGCTACGAACATACACGTGCAAGTTTTTGTGTGGATATGTTTTCATTTCTCTTAGGAAAATATTTTAGGTCTTGTAGGCACACAATCTCTGTTATAATTACTCAACTCTGCCACTGTCCCATGAAAGCAGTAATAGACAATAGATAAATGAATGAACCTGTTTGTGTTCCAATAAACTATTTACCAAAACAGACAGTAGGCCAGATTTGGAACAGGGGCCATAGTTTGCTAGTCACTGAGCCAAAGTTTCATGATGATGTGCTTCAGTGTGGACTATTTAAATTCACTGTGCCAGGTTTTCCACAGAACTTGAATAGATCGATGTCCTTCCCTTTGGGGAATATTAATTTTCATATTTCATTGATAATTTCCTTGCTGGTACCTATGTGTTTGCTTTTTGTGAAACTCCTGTTAGTTATTAAACCTCCTGGTTCAACCATCCTTCTTTTCAAATCTTTTGTCTTTATTGTTATCTTTTTTTATATTTGCAAAAGATTTTCTCAATTTTCTTTTTCTTTTTTTTTTTTTTAAGTTATTTACTTAATTTGAGAGAGAGCACACACATGAGTGGGGCAGGGGCAGAGAGGGAGGGAGGGAGGGAGAGAGAGAGATGGAGAGGGAATCCCAAGCAGGCTCCATGCTATCAGTGCAGAGCCTGACGCAGGGCTTGATCTCACAAACTGTGAGATCATGACCCAAGCCAAATCAAGAGTCACACGGCCACCCAGATGCCCCTCAATTTTGTTTTTCAACAGAGATGTCTTTAGGTAAGGTTTTAACTGGTATTTGGAGTTGTAGCCAAAGCGTCACCCCCCAGCTTTTTGCAGCACCAGATGCCTCCAAGTCTGAAGCCTTTCTAGAGTTTTACAGGCCAAATGGTATTGCTTCTCATCACTGTATCTCTTTGCAAGCACAATTCTGTTAAGTCAGTAACAATTCTTCCACTAGTTTTCCATATTCCAAAAATTTATTGGCATCTTTTGTCTGCTGGTGTCTCCTTTCCAGTTCTCTTGTCATCTTTATTTATTTATTGTTATTTTCGCGGACATTTGGGAGGGAATAGAGAAAAAATGGTGTTCAATCTACCATGTTTAACTGAAAGTTAGCACTATTTTTCCTCTTTCATTATTTCTGTTTTCCTGTCCTGATCCATCTCCAAATACCACTAAAGCTCATTCTGGTTGTTGTACACACTTTTTAGAGACTCCTACATTTTCCCAGTGAAAGTAAAACTTTGGTCAGTATTACAAGTGGACTTGAGGACCAAAGATCCAGGTTCTAGTTCTGGATTTACTGAGTGTCTGTGCAACTAGGACTCAGACTTTTTCAGGGAAGGAAATTTAGTACTTACTGACTGCCTGCTGGTTGCCAAACATGATAAGAGGTATTCTCTCCATTCCAATGTTGATGTGTTAGTGTTTACTCGTTCAATTAAATGGGTACTTAGGACCCATTGTCTGCTTCAGCATACGCGGTTCAACCTATTTGCTCACAGACACAGCACAGAAAGATTTTATTATTCTACAAATTTTGATGTTTGGAGACCGTTTTATGAGAAAACATGGAGCTAACATGATGGAAAGATCTGGCCTTGAAATTTCACATGTGGTATTAACATTTATTGTCTAAGGTGTGATTGCATTCAGGCTCTTTTGTGGTGGAGAATGGAGATGAGGTGAAGTGAATACGGAAGTAGCGCTGAATAGTTAGCAATACCGTTATCAGTTTTAATATTTTATTTTACACTGGGATGAACTCTAGAGCATTATGCATTTTGGAGTGGATGGAACTGGTGGTGGTTCCATAACCACCACCAAAAACATACTTGGTTTTCAGCTCTGCTCATGGCTGTGGGGTTATGTAGCCAGAAGAAGACTTAGAGTTTCTTTAGTATTATGGATCACAAACTTCATTGCGCATGAGTCGGTTTGGCTGTACCATGGATTTCCAAAGGCCACCAAAGACTAGGGCCATGCAGCTAAAAGCCAAGAAGCTCTAAAATGTAGATTCCTGGGTCTCTCAAATGCTCACTCAATAGGAAAAGGTGGGTCCTAGGAATCTGCATTGAGAGACCCCAGTCTCCGCCCCCCCCCGTGGCCCCCCCCACTCCGTCCCCAGACCCACAGAAGATTCAGACACAGTTGGACCGAACTATGGGTTCGATCTGGGAAACATTGATCTGATCTTTATTCTTTACAGATGAGAGAAATAAGGTCCTAGGAAGTCAAGAGACATGTCCCAGTTTGTTAACAGGAGAAGTGGGAGTGGACCACACGTCTCATAACTCTGTCCGATGATTTTTCCCACCAGAGCATACACTGTTATTTTAGCGTCTAGTTACATCATGAACTAAAGATATGAACCACCAGCTTAAAGTGTCTTTATTTGTAGTAACCTCAGTTTTTTATAAATGGTTTTCAGATGTTTGGGAATAGCTTCAGGTCTCAGTCGCTCTGCCTACAGCTGAGGAGTGATGGGGAGTGGGGGTGGAGGGAAACCCTTTCGTCCTT
Organism: Acinonyx jubatus; assembly: GCF_027475565.1. Lineage (NCBI taxonomy): Eukaryota > Metazoa > Chordata > Mammalia > Carnivora > Felidae > Acinonyx > Acinonyx jubatus. The sequence continues at coordinate 50,895,140 of NC_069391.1, read as the reverse complement.
ACTCTTTCACATAACCTGCTGGAAAACAGGCTCCTGTGTATTTTCTCCTCGAGTCATCATGCCCCTGGAAGATTAACAGATACTTATTTAGAAAATCGTCCACAGCATCCAGGAACTTGACACTTGATGAAAGGAAGAGTACGTGCTGTTGAACACCTTCTCTACCCAAGTGTGATGTAGCAACTGTTGCTACGTTCATGGAGGAAAGGAAGGAAATGTTTCATGTGCCTATTATTTAGGATGTTCTCCCCATCTCTATCGCAAACCAGCCAAACAAAATACACACGCGCTCTCCACTGAGTCATGCATAGTCTATGATGTAGTATTATGTGTGGAAAAGAAGTTTTCTTCACTGCTAATAGTCATTGTGACACGTCTTGTATATTTTATGAAGAGTGCTAATTGTGTATTTTCTTTCAGAAATCGGTGGTGGAGAAATAAAGGTTTTTTTTTATTAAAAATATTTGTTGATATAATCTGAAATTCAAATCCTCCTATTCTGTTGTTCCTTATAAAAACTCTTTATTAGTCTGAATGGGCTAGATTATGCTGTGGTAACAACCAACCACCACGTCATAGTGACTTAACGCAAGAAAGGTGTATGTCCCCATCGGGCCACGTGTTCAGTGTGGATCATGAGGAGAGCTTGGCTCACTGTGCACACTCAGGAATCCACACTGACGGTGGCTCCACCCCAACCTGCATGCTTCCCTGGCGGACAAGAAAGGAGAATGGTTCTCTGCTTTCCTCTGGCAATGAAACGCTTCTGCCCAGAGTTGACAGATCTCACTTCTGCTCAGGTTTTTGTGGTCACATGAAATTCAAGACAGTTGAAAAGGTAATGTTGTCATGAACCCAGACTTTGGGACTTCCTAGATGCCTAGATGTTTGTTTTCTGACTGTGTGTGTGTATGTGAACAGAGGTTCTCTGCAATTACTGTAAAAACGCTTAAAACCGTGTTATTCGTTAAAATTAAAAAAATTATAAGTGTAAAATGCATGTAACAAATTTATCATCTTAACCATTTTTAAGTATATGGTTCAGTAGTGTTAAATGCGTTCACGTTGTTCTGCAGCCAGTCTCCAGCACTCTTCCTTTTGCAAAACAAACTCTACACCCATTTTATAGCAGCTCCATTCCCCCTGCCCCGGCTGCAACCATTCTACCTTCTGTCTCTGAATTCGAATGTATACAAACGGGATCATAACAGTATTGCTGTTTTTGTGATTGGCTTATTTATTTTAGCATGATGTCCTCAAGGCTCGTATATGTTGTAGCACATGTGTCAGAATATCTTTTTTAAGAGTGAATAATGTGGCATTTTATGAATGTAGCACATTCTGTTTATCCATTCATCTATCAGTGGACACCTGGGTGGCTTCCACATTTGGCCATTGTAAGTAGTGCCACTATGAACATTGGTGTTCCATTTCATTTTATGTGTACTTATTTTTCTGTGTAAAAGAGAAGCAACATCTTCAGACCTCTAGTTTACTTTTCAGACCCAGGAAACCGTTATTTAAATTTAGACTAATAATCTCACTTTGAGAATCTTCTGCCAGGGGTTACAACAAAAGCTGAGCAGAACTTCGACTACCCCCTATATGTTTGACTAAATCAAGAAAGCTAATGGATTCATTTGTTTTTAGTCCTGTATGTAACCTGCAAATCTTGACGGTTTTCAAGATAGGTGACAGCATGTGGTAGGACATTATTTTTCTGCTAAAAATCTAGGAGCATGGCAAAAAATTACATTATCTTCCTTTTTGTACGTCTGACTCAAATACTATATGGAGGGTGGTCTGATATGAATCAATATGTAAAATGTGGCCACACAAGCTAATTGCATGTATAGCATAGATGCATGCAGGGGCAGGGTAGACTTTTGGGTACAGTGCTGCAAGAAAAAGAACAGGATATAAACTTTGCTACGTGCTAATTGCATGATTCTGAACACACTAGTTACAGAGCCTTTCTGAGTTTCATGTTCTTTTTAATCTCTACAAGGAAGAGTTTAAATTACATGATCTTAGTGGGTTAATATCAGTTAACCATAACTTCTAAAATGAATGGGATTTTCTAAACTTTTCTAGTATGAACTTTTTAGTACAAAAATATTAACTCTGATGGAATTTTTAGCAATGAACATCAGGTCGTGGCACTCCCTTGCTGAACACCTAAACTGGATTACTGTTAGCTTTAAAGCAGTGTTTCTGAGACTGTTTATCATTATTGCCCCCCTTTTTAGACATTTTAAGATACTTCCTCTTAATCCGCCCCTACCCCCATGAAATTTTAATGCCATAAATAAACATATCAGTTTACATGTGCTGTGGCCCTTTGAAGGGACTCCTTGCGGTATCCTTAAACCATTCATATCAGGAGGGAACCTCTTCTCTCCCATTCCCATAACCCAACTTTTCACCCACTTTTGGGGGCATTATCACCCCCATGTAGGCTTTAGACTAAGATTGAAAATCTTTACTATTCTTCAACGCCTAGCATGATTCATCCTGTGCATAGACATAGCATTTTAGAGCGTTTCTCCCCTCTCCCTCCCCTCTCCCTCCCCTCTCCCTCCCCTCTCCCTCCCCCTCCCTCCCCCTCCCTCCCCCTCCCTCCCCTCTCCCTCCCCTCTCCCTCCCCCTCCCTCCCCCTCCCTCCCCTCTCCCTCCCCTCTCCCTCCCCTCTCCCTCCCTCCCCTCCATCCCCCTCCCATCCCCCTCCCATCCCCTTGCTTCCTACTCTCCAGGCAGGCTAATGACCTCCTTTCAGTTCCACAAGGGCATCAAGCTTGTTGCTACTTTGTGGTCTTTGCACAATTCTCTTTGCTGGAGGGCTCGCTCTTTATTTTTAATTTTTTAAGTGTATTTATTTTGAGAGAGAGAGAGAGAGAGAGAACAAGCACGTGCAAGTGGGGGAGGGGCAGATACAGAGGGAGAGGGTGAGAATCCCAAGCAGGCTCTGCCTCACCAGTGCAGAGACTGATGTGGGCTCCAACTCACCAACTATGAGATCATGACCTGATCTGAAGTCAGAGGCTTAACTGACTGAGCTAGCCAGGTGCCCCTCTTTATTTTTAATTAATCAGTTGACACTCATCCATCTGTGTTCTCCAGCTTAAACATCTCTTCCCCAGAAGAACCTGGCCCTCTGCTCCCCTTGCGCATTAGGTCTCTTCTGTGACTCTCCCAGTGCTCTGTTTGCTTCAAGCACTTGCAGTTTTGTAATGAGGCACTTGTATATTTCTTCTATGTCTGCCATCTTGGTTCACTGTAGGCTTGAGGCCAGAGACTGACCGATTTCCCTCTGTATATGTCACATCTAACTCAGTGCCTGGAATTGTTAGAAATGGTCAGTGAAGTGTTTTTGAAGAAAATACACAGCAAGGAAAAACCTCTGAACTTGGAGTTGCTTTTTACATGAATGTATACCCTCCTGTTAAATGTTCTTGCCAAAATGAAAAACAAAATGAATGTATATCTTGTTTGCCACAGCAGTGCCTACATGTATGTATTAATTAAGGAAGCATTAGCTGCTGTAACAGTAAAATCCTGAAATCTCAGTGGACAAATAGGTTTTTGTTGTTGTTCACATAAAGTCCAACTGGCAGGTCTGAAAGGGGTCTGGGGGTGTCTCGAGCATTCAGGGACCGGTGTGATGCAGGCTGCGGTGTCTTTAACACGCGGCTTCCGAGGTCACCCTGGCGCCTGTGTCTAGGTGACAGAGGGGGAAGAGAATGTTGAGAGCTGCATGGGAAGTTTTCTTGGGGTAATCTTGGGAGTGGAATGTATCACTTCTGCCCACGTCCATTTTTTGCGTTCCTCACGAGATTCAAATCTCCACTAGGGTCCCAATCCCTATTATCCCACCAAAGAATCCAGTCAGTCACGTGGCTCCCCCCCTTCTGCCCCCCCCACCAGCCAGGGAGTCTGAGGAGACAGCTGTGAAATCAGGAGGTAACACAAGCTGGCCTTTGCCACAGTGCGCTTGGAAAGTCACACATCTATGTGCAAGTGTGTAGTTGATGTCTAGATGTATGTGGATTTACAAATCACTGTCAGTAACTTAGGGGCCTTTGGGTCCAAGACCCAGAGAATGGGAACCACTAAAAATAGCAGTATGTAAGTTTTATTTTAGGAGAGATTTTTGCTCCAGCATTTTCAAAATTATAAGGTGAGATATGATGGACCAGGGGTGGGGAAGGGGAAAGAGCTTGGGGTTAGAAATGCACTGTATACATTCAACTGAACAAAATCGGTTGCCTTGTAACAACTACCCTTCCCAGGCTCTCTTGCACAGCTGTGTTCCTGATGGTGCAGATTAGCATCTTGTCAGCTGAACGTAAGCCCAGGTGGGGTTCTAGCTGGCTGCTGGCAGCATTGTCCTAAATAAAATGGAGCCTTTTTACTAGTGGACTGTTTTCAGTTCCTCAATCACCTGGTAAGTCCTATTCTTTTGATGAACTACAAATAAAAACGAGTTCTCCATTCCAGGGGGCTGTTCATCAAGTAGTGTCTGTTTGTTTAAAGAAAAAAAAGGCATATTGCATGTCTGGTTCATCATACTATAAGGCAATTGTAATTGATCTAGGAAATCATGATACGGTACTTTTATCTGGGCCAAAGCTTACCTGGCCATTCTACAGGGTCTCCATTCTTCCTCATGCCATGCAGTGGGGGTGGAAATATGAACCTGGGCTTTTCTTTTGTAAGCCTCTCTGAATTCCTGTTCTTGGCAGATAGAAGGAAAAGAAAAGGAAAAAAAGAAAAGAGAAAGAATTCAGAGCTTGGTTGGTTAGGTGGGCTGCTTTATTACTTCCATTTGGTTATATCGTGGAGTTTGAGACTTGCTCTTTTCTTTCCCTTCCAGTTCTCCATCTAACTCCATAATCTAGCTCCTCCTTTAGAGAAGCTGGGAGGAAAAGCTGCATTTGGAGACCAACTAAAACCTCCAAAGAGAAGAATGTTTATGTTTTAAATTCTAAAATTTCAAACAAGTTATTTGGCAAGCTAGATGTTTCTCAGCAAGTGTAAACATTTTCCACCTCTTGCTTCTTCCAGTTCTTTGGTCTTTCCGTTTGCATCTGGTGCAGGTTCAGATCAGTGTTTTCCTGCTTTCTATGCTTCTGATACAGCTGGAAAGTGTTTGATCGACATGATCAGAAAACTGGGGCTGTTGTGAACATTACCCCTGAAGCAGGCTGGTGAGGTCCCACTGGCATCTTTCTTGGTGCATTCATGGGATTAGTAAAGAAGTTTATGCTGAAGTTCCAGCCAGGACAAGAGCTGGAGAAGGGAACTTCCGAATCCAAGGTTTCACAGCTTGGTAAAACTTCACAGTGGTGCTGACATGTAACAAGCTGGTAGATACTCATCTTCTCCTGGGTATTACCCCAGATGGTCTTACTTAGATCAAGACAGCCATGTAGAAGCTGGGCAGACATGGCTCTGTGGGACTTCTACAAGAGCAAGAGGGTTTGAGTTACATTTCATTTGAATGAAAACCTGTGAAGTGCTTTCAGTGTGCCTGTCTTTGGGAACGTGCCTTTCCCTGCTGGATTTTGTTCTAGGTCATCCCGCGAGTGGATGACTGTTCAGAGGAATTGCTTATTGAGTGGGAACTCGGGGGCCTGTCAGCCAACCATGAGCTCAAGCAGTTCTTCCCTGCAGCTGGACCTGATTATGTCTTTAGCTGCCACTGTTAATGAGGCAAAAAGCATCTGCCGAGAGCTGGGCTGGCACTCCCAGGGCGGTCTGCCACTTTTCCATCAGTTGCGGCAAAGAGGGTCCAGGGTGTGGAACAGATAAACCTGAGTGTCGGGCCTGTGGTTCTTTGAAGCTGTTTTTGAGGGGGAAATAGAAAATGACTCAATTTGACATTCGGTGACTTGCCAGTTATACTGTATATGTCTTAAGTTTTTTGTGTGCTGGTCGCTTTTGTTTGGGTGAGAAGGTCTTAGGGGTCCGCTTGGTTGAAGGTATGGAAGAGTTCTAGCTGTGAATTTTATTTTATTTTTTTTCATTTTTATTAAAAAAAATTTTTTTTTAACGTTTATTTATTTTTGAGGCAGAGAGAGACAGAGCATGAACGGGGGAGGGTCAGAGAGAGGGAGACACAGAATCTGAAACAGGCTCCAGGCTCTGAGCTGTCAGCACAGAGCCCGACGCGGGGCTCGAACTCACGAGCCTTCGAGCTGTGAGATCATCACCTGAGCCAAAGTCGGCCGCTTAACCGACTGAGCCACCCAGGCGCCCCTAGGTGTGCATTTTAAAGGCACCTCCTGTACAGGGCCATTAGTTTCTTGGGTGATTTCTGAAGCTGAGACTTTGGAACAGATGACAGGAAGCCCTGCCACTAAATTTATTTCATTCATTTTGTATGTCTGTTCTGTGTTGGGTGGGTTCTCTTTTGTGAAGGCTGTCCCAGAAAATGTTTGCATTTTGAATCCAGTGATCTAACTAGTCAGGTTATTATTATAGACGGTTTTCCATGTTTTTTGTTTTGTTTTGTTTTTAAGCAAAGCACAAGCTTTTTGAAATTTATTCAGGAATCTGTAATCTGGATAAGTTTCATACTGTGACCTGATATATGATCTTCTTCCCACCCTTCAAGACACATTTCAAGAGTGGTTTGACTTCTTATTTTCTGGATTTGATTAACTTTTTTCAGATCAAAGTAGAGTTTTATTTGTTTGTTTTCATTTCCTTAAAGTTTACTTATTTATTTTGAAAGAGAGAGAACGAGCATGAATGGGGCAAGGGCAGAGAGAGAGGGAGAGAATCCCAAGCAGGCTCCACAGAGCCCAACGCAGGGCTGGATCCCAGGAACCGTGAGATCATGACCTGAGCTGAAATCAGGAGCCAGATGCTTAACCAACTAAGCCATCCAGGTGCCCCTCAATCTAGACTGTTAAAACTTTCAAGAAAAGGGACGCCCGGGTGGCTCAGTCGGTTAAGCGTCCGACTTCGGCCCAGGTCACGATCTCGCGGTCCGTGAGTTCGAGCCCCACGTCGGGCTCTGGGCTGATGGCTCAGGGCCTGGAGCCTGCTTCCGATTCTGTGTCTCCCTCTCTCTCTGCCCTGCCCCCGTTCATGCTCTGTCTCTCACTGTCTCAAAAATAAATAAAAACGGTAAAATAAAATAAAATAAAAATAAAACCTTCAAGAAAAGAACTAAATCCAATTCATCTTGGATCTTCTCAAAGTGCCCAATCTAGCATCAAGCATAGCACACACTCCTTAGATAAAGTTGTAGGTGTTTTTTGGCTGCTGTAATAAATTACTGCAAACTAAGTTGCTTAAAAAAAACCAGACATTTATTCTCTCACAGTTCTGGAGGCAGGAACTCCAAAATCAAGGTGTCAGCAGGACATGTTTCCCCCAGAGGCATGGGGGGAGAGGCTCTTTCTTCCCTCTTCCAGGTTCTTCTGGTTACTGGCATTCCTTGGTATTCCTTGGCTTGTGACTCCATCACTCGAGTATCTGCCTCTGTCTTTATATCATCTGCTTTGCGTGTGTCAGACTTCTCTCTTCCTCTCTTTTGTGATGGCATACCTTTCTCATCTCAAAATCTTTAACTTAACCACATATCTGCAAAGACCCTTTTCCCAATCACTGGGCATGGCATAGCTTTGGGAGCCATTATCAGTCTACCACACCCATATATGGTTTCTGCGTAATCTCCTGCCCAGTTAGTTATTCAATCTCCATCTAAAGCACTTGACCTCAAGGATATTTGCTTCTGTTTCATTTTTTATGAGCTGCTTGCTTCAAGTCATTTCTATTTTAATATCATCTTGTTCTGTATTCTTTTGTCTTTAAGATAGTATTTTCAGTGAAAATTGCTTTCCCTGCAGTAGGAATGGCTTTAGTCTTGATTGTGTCATTAATAGTGAGTCTTACATGCTGTTTGGGACTGAGGACAAGGCATTGTAGCTATCACCATTGAAACTAATGAAAATCTGGGTGTGGTGTCCAGAGCAGAGTTATTGTGCATTTGTTGGTTAGATGATATCAAAGTCTTGTTATTAACAATGAATTTAAATTTAATTTCCCAATAATCTCAGTGTCAAGCATTTTACTTTCTAAGCTTTACTCCCATCTTTTGAATTTGCTCCCTGTGGAATGAATGCCCAACCCCATAATTCTTCAACTATAGTGGGGCCTGCAAGCCCTTACTCCTACCACCTTTTCACTGTACCTCACTTACCTTACTTTGCTCCTGGCCTTGGCCAATCATCATAACCACTCCCTCAATCATCATAACCACTCCCTCAATCATCATAACCACTCCCTCAATTTTGTTCTCCTCTCTTCCATGCACTCGAAGAGATCTTCACCCAAGTTCGTTATACCTATGAAGCTGGGTGTGTTTGCTTCAAGTGACCAGCAATTACACTACATTCCCCTTGTCTGTCATTCCCTTAAGTGAACTTTTTTTTTTTTTTCCTGTTCAAACCTCTCACAGTTTCTTCCTTGTCCTCATTCATTGCTTCTTTAATTGGGAAAACAGAAGCCACCAGAAGAAAACTTCCACATTTCCCCACCTACCTGCATCTAGTTCATATACTCTGCCTTCTCTCCAGTTATAATGGGTAAACCATCCATTCTCCTAACAATGGCCAGTCTTTCCACTTGGTGTCCCAGATCTCATCCCCATTTCTCCAGGGATATTGCTCTAATTCTCCTCTTTTCTACATTCTATTTCTTTTGTTCCTTTTTTAAAGAAATTTATATACAAGACTTTTCCCACCAACCCACAAACATCTCATTTCTGCCACATTTAAAGCTTTCTCTTGATACTACTTGCACTTTAATTTACCACTGCTTTTCTTCACTTTCTTGTACATTAAAACTTTGAAAGAGTTGTCTGTATTTGCTTTAATTATCTCTTGGATGCATTGTGGTTAAGGTATCACACCATTACTCCTCTGAAACTGTTTTTTTTTATAAAGGCATCAATAGCCTTCATTCCAAATCCAATGGACTGTTCTCAGTCCTCATTTTACTTGACTTCCTACCTTAACACAAATGACCACTCCCTCTTCCTGTGAATCCTTTTATGACTTGGCCTCCAGAACAACACATTCTCCTTTTCTCCTTCCTGTGGGTTTCCTTTCTTTTTGTCTCCTTGCTTCTTAAGGATCAGTTCTTGGACTCGTTTTTCCACATTCACTTCTTGGTAATCTTACTCAGTATCATGGCTTTAATTACTAATTACAGTCTGATACCCAGATTTATATCTGTAGCCTAGAACTTTCCTAAACTTCGTCCTTCTATATTCACTACCTACTTAGCATTCCTACATGGATATTTAATAGACCTCTTAAATGTAACATGTAAAACTGAACTCTGATCCCACCCCCATCCCTGCCATAAAAACTCCAACCCATAATAAAGCAAAACATGCTGCTTCTCCCATAGACATCCCCATCTTATTGGAAGCCAACTCAATTCTGTAATTTTCTAGGTTAAAAACATTGGGGTTGTTCTTGACTCTTCTGTTTCTGTCACACTGCACACTCACTGGTGATGCTCTGAGCTGCTGCTTCTATAAATGTGGAAGAAAGTCACTTCTTAAATCTCTGGCATCACCATCTTGATTCATATGATCCTCTGTTTGCCTGGATTATTGGGAAAGTGCTGTCCAAAAGGTCTCTGCTTCTGCTGTTACCTACCTTAGTCTCTTCTCAGTGCAGCACCCAGTGATCCTGTTGACTTAGGTACTTCTTAGTATCTTCTAATGCCCTCCTATCAACCTGAGAGCAAATGCTAAAGCTTTAAATGGGTTGTAATGCCCTATAAATCTGGCCACCTCTCTGATCCTCTCATACTCTTTCCCCCTTACTTACTGTGCTCCAGCCACATTGGTCTTCATCTGTTTCTCGACATGCCAGGCATGCTGTACCTCAGGGCTTTGTATTTCGTATTTACCTGTTGATAAAAACAAAATAAAAATCATGCCTTTATGCTTATTTTTACCTCTCTGATTTGGGGACAGATATGAGAGTGTATGCGGTTTTTTAAAGCATAATGTCCTTGCTATTTGCTAAATAAAACATTATTTCCATGTCAAATGAATTTACATATGAGACCCTAGTGCTTTAAGTCATGTTTACAGACTTACCTCTCCTCTTTGCAACAAAATAGTTGAAACTGTCATTGTCTTCAGCATTTTTTTTGAAAATCACTATGGCTCATTTCTTAATTAAGGTTCTTTTATTTTTAACCCTTGGGTTATACTCAATACTCATTGGCACTGTAGACATAGCAGAAGGAAATAGAAGGCCCCCGTAACATATAGAAGTTCACAGATGCCATGTTAATGTCCAAGTCTTCTCGCATGCAGAGCATGTGAGGGAAAGAGCACAGGCTGGGTACTGGATCAATTACCTAACTGGCAATATGACCTCAGACAAACCCCATAACCTCTGTGCACCTTTGCTTCCCATCTGTAAAGAGAAAGGAGTTGAACCAAAGGGGTTGATCTCTGAGGACTTTTTCAGCCCTAACAATCTGTGAATGTGGGCAGAAGTACCACTCAGATCATAAATACCTGCTATGTTATATTGAGGTTTCTCCCCTCTGATACCTGCTCTTTGCCAGCTTTCATGTTAAAATTTTCCACCAAACAGGAACACCAGAGGCAGAGGACTTCCAGGCAGGTACCACCCCTGCTGACTGCCAAATATCCCCTCAACCTAACCACTGCCTGCACGGATAGGCTTTTGCTAGAAATTGGCCAGCTTTAGTCCCCTTCCACAAATAAACTTTAAAGTACTCTCTTGAAGAGTGAGAAGCTGCCAGTGGTACTGGCAGTGAGTTTTATAATTATTTTTTGATTTTTTCCATGTGACTTTTGGTCTCAGGGCAGTGTGTTTGGTTGGGCTAAATTGATAGTTTTCCCATGGTCGTGGTTTACACCTGCTGGCCATGCAGGAAACTATGGTGGGAGAGTTCCTTGGTCCTCTGGCCCTCTGCTAGCCTTGGTACATGCTGACTGCCATCTCTGCAGCTGGAACCACTGCCGGCCTGGCGTTGTTTGTGTGTCCCACACGGCTGCTGCTGAGGAGAGGCTTGGACTACTTAGCTTAGACAAGCTGAATCAAGTCTTGGAAAATATTTCTCCTAAAATGCTGTTGTAGACAGTGATGAGGGGTAACCAAAAAAGCACACAGCTGTGGGCTAGGCTCTGGGTTGGCCTCGTCTTTAATACTCACAATAGCTCTTGCAGAAGTGGCTTTATATCCATGTTAGGAATGATGAAAGTGACCTAGATGTTAATTAGCAACCGGTAAAAGGTTGAGTTAAATTGGAATTCAGACCTTTCTGACTTCATAGTGCATGTTCTCTGTACTACTGTACCCTGCCTCTTAAATGTAGTCAGTGTGAGACTTACATCCCTTATAGTTAGTTAGATTTTGGTGGGTTCACCAGGAGTCCAGATCTTTTATTCCATATCATTGTTTCAGGGGGGAAAAAAAAAGAGTTCTTATTTTTAAACAAACTTATAAACTTTGGTAATGTTAACACTTTGGGGGGCCGGGGGGGGATCGTTTTACTTGTTGATTTAATAAGTTCCATTGTTTGATCATTACTCAAGCACCTCTTCTAATAAAAGATGAAGAGAATTCAGGTAGTTTAGACTCGGCCCGCTAAATATCGTTGGTCGTATTATGTTTTCTCATCTCTCTCCTGCTTAAGATAAAAAGAAAAAACAAAAAACATCACTCCTACCAACAAAATCATACAACTAGAAATTAGGAGAAGGGGGAGACTCTAATGCTTTCCTTTAAAACCCATGTATCTTGAGGTTTGAATCAAAGTGATAGTGTTTTACAATTCTTATCTGTTTAATTGTGACACAGTACACCTGCTTGCTTTTAAGAAGAGAAGTTACAGAAGTTTAAGGAGGGAGGAAAGTGACGTGGACACCCGATAACTCTTCTCCAGTGATATCCTGATGAGTTAAGCATAAATGAATCAGAAACAGATGGATTTTTTCCCCCTTAAAATACACATGGGTTTAAAAACCAAGGGAAAATATGCTTGGAAAAAAATGTTCTTTGTTAAAGCCCAAATGTCTGAAATATAATTTAAGATTTTCATAGGGTCCAGCAAGTAGTTGTGTGCACTCATCTCTAATTTGGTTGGGGTGTGTGCAGGAGTCGAGCATTTAAACTATTCTGTGGAGCTGCTGTCGGGGAGGCGTAACAGTCCTGTAAAATGACATAAGGCACAAGGGCCTTATGTGCAAACTCGTTTCACATGGCTTCTTGGGTATTGAGTAACATGAATTTCACGTAATTTGATTCTTGAAAATTTTATAAGGTTTACCTCAATCTTTGTGTGTGAAAGTGGAAACAGTTTCAAAGGGCTATCCCCAGGTGCTGTGCTAGGCACCTCGACTCTCCATCCTTGGGCCAAGGGTAGAATGTCATCTCCATGACCTTGTGCTTACTGATTCTCCTTCACTGTCTTTGGTCATTGTTTTAGATTTGATTTAAGCCAGTATTCCCCATAATTTGTTCTAGCTGCACATGTTCCTATGGATGTGGGATGAACTTTGTCTTTACTGTAAGTTGGCAAACTTTGGAAAGGTGTCAGTTGGATATCAGGAAATACCCCTGACCAGCAAGAACTGAGTTCCAGAAGAGATCATTCAATTATCTTCCTTTGATCAGGTCTGTCTTCATTGTGAACTGACATATTTTGTTGTGGGATCTTTGAGGAACACTTTTCCAAATTATGAAGCTATTTATTCCAAAGAGATGCACTGCCTTCTCTTGATATTTCTGACTGGGTATATTGCCACTATCTTAAGCTAGACATGGAGAAGACCCCTTTTTTCCCCTGACAAATCATTAAATAGCTCCTCTGCCTAATGCCTCTGTTTCTGTTAGGAGGGAAAATATCCCTTCTTACACTTAGGCTTGCTCCACACTGAACTCCTATCACATCTTTTCTTTCTCACAAAATCTATCAGTTCTCGCTTTTACTCTCCACTTATATAGCTTGGTACTCCTGAACTCCAGTTTAGTCATCTGGTTTCACAAAGACTGCCTTACTTTCATTCAATATATCTAGAGAATTCCACAGCTCCAAACCATTTTTGTTTCTTATCTGGTCCCTTCCCTTTTACGGATGAGCTATTTCTTCCAGCATAAGTGTGGTATTTCTTAATCTTGCAAAGCCCTTCTTCATTAGATTTTTTTAAAACTCTTATAGTCACCATCTAGTTTCCAATTGATTTGTTTGGTATTTATTTATTTATTATATGAAATTTATTGTCAAATTGGTTGTTTGGTTCTTTTCAAACTAGTCTCCTCCTGGGTCCCCATTCCTGCCTTTTCTTCCTTGTGCATTATGTTCTGTGCCGTCTCCAATGTCTAAAATACTTTTTCACCTCATCAGTGCTTTTTCATTTCATTCAAAAAACTTTAAGATTCTCTTTAAAAATAATATATACTTGGGGGCGCTTGGGTGGCTCAGTTGGTTGAGCATCCGACTTCTGCTCAGGTCATGATCTCACAGTCTGTGAGTTGGAGCACTGCGTCGGTCTCTGTGCTGATGGCTCAGAGCCTGGAGCCTGCTTTGGGTTCTGTGTCTCCCTCTCTCTCTGCCCCTCCTCTGCTCGCACTCTGTCTTTTTCTCTCTCAAAAATAAACAAACATTAAACATTTTTTAAAAGTAATGTATACTTGGTTGGTAAACAATGTATGATTGCTGATATATAAAATTCCACCTCAAGAGCATTTAATGACATTGGTTCATTTAATGAAAGAATGATTATAATAATCATAATGTAGCTGGGATTTCTATTTTTTCAGCTGGTTTTGATGTGCTGCATCAATCATTCATTTACTTACATAAATCCATATATTGAACATACACATTCTTCCTTTTTTTTTTTAATTTTTTTTTCAACGTTTTTTATTTATTTTTGGGACAGAGAGAGACAGAGCATGAACGGGGGAGGGGCAGAGAGAGAGGGAGACACAGAATCGGAAACAGGCTCCAGGCTCCGAGCCATCAGCCCAGAGCCTGACGCGGGGCTCGAACTCACGGACCGCGAGATCGTGACCTGGCTGAAGTCGGACGCTTAACCGACTGCGCCACCCAGGCGCCCCACACATTCTTCTCTTTAAGCACTGGAGATACAAATATGAATAATATGTTACTTGGAAAGCACATAATCAGAGGAAGACAGACATGTATAAATTATAGTACAGTAGACTGTATATACTTTGATGATTGTTTTAACAGAGTCCTGTGGGCATATAGAGGAGAGAGTCATAAAGTCAGTTCAAGAAAGGGATGGTGTGATGGTAAAGTGACATCAGACTTGAGTCTTCTTGACTGAGTGGTAGAATGGGGGAAACGAGGGTATTGATGGAGAAGAGCATTGTGGAGGCATGAGAAAGAAGTGTGTGGTGGGGGTGGGGGCAAGGATAAAACGTTAAGTTAAATTGTAGACTGTGGTAGGACCAATAATAGGACATAAGGCAGGGTGGCAGATTAGGCCAGATTGGTGAAAAATCTCTGTGTCTTGTTAAGGAGTTTGATGTCAACCCAGAGTTTATTGGAGGTTATTTCATGCCTTCTGTGTGTGTGTGTGTGTGTGTGTGTGTGTGTGTGTGTGTGAGCATAATGAAATGATCTAATTTGTTTTTAAGATTCAAACCTTAGACCATTATGGAGGAAGGATTCGGGAAGAGAAAAAATCAACTGGGGAGATGGGTTGGCTTAAGTATTCCAAGGATTTGGGTGAGAGAAAATGAAGTTTCGAGCAGAGGCTGTGACAGTAGGATGGAGAGAAAGACAAAGTCCTTGAATAGAATTTGGTAGCAGACTAAATTCAGAGCCACACAGAATGGGAGAAGCAGCTGATGACTCTGACCTGCACAGCTTGTGCGAGTGGCAATGCAGTTTCATGAAATTGGATTTTCTTCCTGTATTCCTATTTGAGGCAGGTCGATAAAAAGCTTCGTTGTTTGCTTGTTGAATTGGAAATGGCTGGGAGGCATCCAAGTGAAGCTGCCTGGTAGGCATTTAGAGATGCAAGATGGGTGTGGAAAAGATGGAGGTGGCATTAGAAATAGCAACCTGCCATGTCCTTAGGTTTCCATGGCCTGAACAATGGTACTTTATGTATATAGTTGACCCTTTAACAACGTGGGGGTTGGGGCACTAGCCTCCTTCCCACCATAGTCAAATATCTGCATATAACTTTTGACTCCCCCCAAACTTAATTACTAATGACTGAAAGCCTTACTGATAACAAACAGTCCATTACCACATATTTTGTATGTTAAATGTATTATATACTGTATTCTTACAATAAGTTAAGCCAGAAAAAGTGACTAAGAATATCATAAGGAAAAGACATTTACAGCATTTCACTGTGTTTATAAAAAAATCCATGTAAGTGGACCCATGACAGCTCAAACCCATTTTGTTCAAAAGCATCACCTGTGCACTTCAAGTTCTTTAGGACAGCACTGCTTATGCTCACATTACTTTTGGCCATTTTCACATTTTCTTGACAAATAGTTCCATTATTATCTCTTCTGTGGCTCTAGATTTTGATGTTGATTCCTCTTTTTTTTTTTTAAGTAAGAGTTATTATTTTTGGCTTCAACTTCAGACCTTTTGGAGTGATAACAATTGAATTTCTTTATTCCATTTTCAAGTTGCAATTCTTCGGCCAACATGTCCTTGTATCATAAAAGAAAGAAGCCAAGCGTATTTCTCTTGGCTAAAACATTACAGGCAGGTGATTTCACAGCTGTTGTCTCTTGGAAATCTTCCCATTCTTCTCCTTATCTCATTGGGCAAAATGGAAACTCTCAAAGTCTGTGATTGTCAATTTGTAGTTATAGAAATTCATGGTTTGATTCCAAACCAAAATTGCCAGTGTTGTAGTTAGGAAGTGTTACTTAAAAAGGCTTCAAGCATTAATCTACTTTTTGAATACTTGTAATTCACTCCTTAATTGAAGAGACAATTTTATATGCAATTTCAGTAAAGAATCAATACATTGATACAATCTCCAACATTTATCTCATCAACAGGGAAAATACCAGCTTATGTCAGATCTCATTTTTCAAAGATCCTGAGATTTCAATATAGAGTCAGGAATAATACGTATAGTAATACCTAAGTATTTATGTTTATTTAAAATATATTGCCTACACATATTGTATGATTCCACTAACCTATATGAGGTACATAATAGGCAAATTCATAGAGATGGAAAATCATAAATTACTAAGGGGCGAGAAGAATGGAGAGTTACTGTTTATTGGGTACTGAGTTTCTGTTTGGGATGATGGAAAAGTTCTGGAAATGAACAGTGATGATAGCTGCACAACATTGTGAATATGCTTAATTACAATGAACCGTGTGCTTAAAAATATTGCCTTGTCACAAACAGCAAGATCTCATTTGTTTTTGTGGCTGAGTAATATTCTGTTATACACACACACACACACACACACACACACACACACATACACTGCAATTTAACATGGATGGACGTAGAGGGTATAATGCTAAGTGAAATAAATCAGACCAAGACAAATACCATATGAATCTAAAAAAGACATCAAAGAAACAAACAAAAAATGACTCTTAAATACAGAGACTCATGGTTGCGGGAGGTGGGGGGGTTAAGAGAAATAGGTAAAGGGGATTAAGAGGTACAAACTTCCAGTTATAAAATAAGTCACAGAAATCAAAAGTATAGCATAGAGAATACAGTCAACAGTATTGTAGTAATGTTGTATGGCGGCAGATGGTGACTACATTTACCATGGTGAGCACTAAGTAATGTACAGAAGTATTGAATCAATACGTTGTGTACTTGAAACTAATAATGTATGTTAATTATACTTCTGTAAAAAAATTGTGTTGTATCCTCTAGATAAATTATAAATACACATCATAAAATTGTCTACCAAGTGTAGCTCAACTTATTCATTAAATTGGTATAATAGTATCCAAGTTATTTGTTGATGCTTAGAAATTATCAATGTAATCTTCTGGTTGGTAAATGATGTCTTAGCTGAACTCTGTTGTGACACAGGAAACTGCATCAAACTCTTCCAAGATCCCCATTAAATCAGTGGTCAGTTAGGTGCCTGGCACTGTTGCCTTGTTACAACTGAAAGATGAATGGATGATGTGGGCCTAGAAGCCAGTCTTTGCCACGTGGCCTGGAAAAAAAAAAGTCTGTACTTTGACCTCCACAGAAAATGTTGCTAGCAACCCACCCATGGTAACCCCTCACACACACTGAAGCACACATGTCGTTGTGCTGCCACCTTCTAGGGCATTTCAGCAGCCACTGGAAGTGACCCACATCTGTGCTGGCCCCATTCCAAGGTCCATTACCTGCTCTCTGGCTGCCACTGGGTGACATAATTAGGTAGCTTGCAGTCTCAATAAAGGATTCCTTTTCACCAGCTGGTATGGAAGTATTTCACTTGTTTTTTTTTGTTTTTTTTTTTTTTTTTTTTTTTAACCAACAGTACATAGCATCTGAATGTCAGCTTTGGTTATTTATTATTAGGTGCTTTATATAAGAGTTTATAAGAACAGTGCTCACTGAGTAGCTTATGATGGTTTATTTCTTAGAGCTTAAGATATTATGCCTGGACTTCACCTAGACTACATATTCAAAGTCTTGGGTTTTGGGTAATTCAGAGGTATTGCTATTGGTTTGAGATGGGGTAAAA
Source organism: Acinonyx jubatus (assembly GCF_027475565.1). Lineage (NCBI taxonomy): Eukaryota > Metazoa > Chordata > Mammalia > Carnivora > Felidae > Acinonyx > Acinonyx jubatus. Next base: position 50,877,399 of record NC_069391.1, on the reverse strand, counting down.
GATCATTCTTACCTCATCGTGGATTAATGCAGAGATTTCTTTCTTTCTTTCTTTCTTTCTTTCTTTCTTTCTTTCTTTCTTTCTTTCTTTCTCTCTCTCTCTCTCTCTCTCTCTCCCTCCCTCCCTCCCTCCCTCCCTCCCTCCCTCCCTCCCACTTTCTCTCTCTTTCTCTCTTTCTCTCTCTTTCTCTCTCTCTCTCTCTCTCTTTCTCTCTTTCTCTCTTTCTCTCTTTCTCTCTTTCTCTCTTTCTCTTTCTCTCTTTCTCTCTTTCTCTCTTTCTCTCTTTCTCTCTTTCTCTCTTTCTCTCTTTCTCTCTTTCTCTCTTTCTCTCTTTCTCTCTTTCTCTCTTTCTCTCTTTCTCCTTTCTCCCTTTCTCCCTTTCTCCCTTTCTCCCTTTCTCCCTTTCTCCCTTTCTCCCTTTCTCCCTTTTTCCCTTTCTCCCTTTCTTTCTTTTCTTTCTTTTCTTTCTTTTCTTTCTCGAAATAATCTTTCCCTGAACCTCATGGGAGGGTAGTGGCAGGATACTTGTTTAAATTATTTGGCTGTTTTATCTGGACATAGGTGTACTTATTTTGCCTCCTTTTTCTTTGAGTCATTCCAGGAATATGAAAATGGTGTGAGAGTTCCTCAGGTCATTCTTTAGAGACCTCCATCATGGTTCTATAAATATGGGTTCTCATCTGTACTTTTGTGTACTAAACTTTATTGGTGTCCTTTAGAAAATTTGCTTCTACCACAGATAACTTGTATGTATGTTTATAATTCTTCGTACTAAAACATGAGCTCAGTGTGTATGTGAATGAGGAGAATGGAATGGAGTAGCATCACTAATTCATTAACTACTGGTTCCAGTGGACTGTGCTAACAGCCAGCTCAACATGGTCCAGTTAATAACAGTTACCAGTTATTGAGTCAAGTATCTTGGGAAGCTTTGGACATAAATTCTTTCTAGGGTGATTATAAAGCTTAATGTTCAAGGAGATGAACTTATGTGAGTGAAAGTGGGCAGAAAATAGTAAAATGATAGACTTCTCTGAAAAGTATTCATCAGTAGATCGGCTTTATTATATATAAAATATGGGATTTAAAAGTATTTTAAAAGTTCCAAGAAATAAAAATCACATTATTTCATATTACCTTAAAATTTTAAGATTTCTTTATGTTGATTCTCTGAATAGTAGAATGGTTATCCAAGGTCTCTATCTATATAAATAAATAAATATATCTATAAATATATCTATGTATACATATAAATATAAATAGATATATTTATAAATGTAAATAAAATAATTATAAATACTGTGTGTGTGTGTATATATATATACACATATATTGCACTGACATTTCTTTCTCTAATAAAATATCCTTTGTATTCTTCTGAAGATTCTATTTTTTTAAATGCTTATTTCTTTTGAGAGAGAGAGCCCAAGCAGCAGAGGAGCAGAGAGAGAGAGAGAGAGAGAGAGAGAGAGAGAGAGAGAGAGAGAGAGAATCACAAGCAGGCTTCATGTTCAGTATGGAGCTCCATGTGGGCAGGGCTGGATCTCAAAACCATGAGATCATGACCTGAGCGGGAATCAAGAGTTGGACACTTGGGGCACCTGGGTGGCTCAGTTAAGCGTCCGACTTCAGCTCAGGTCATGATCTCACAGTTTGTGGGTTCAAGTCCTGTGTTAGGCTCTCTGCTGACAGTGCAGAACCCTCAGCTTGCATTTTTAATGAATATATTTCAAACTATTATATTTGTCAAATGTCTCTTCTTTGTAGACCTTAACGTTTTTGATGAAAATAACTGAAACAATTTTTTGTCATTTTGTACTCAGGTAACTGGTAAGTCAGAAAACATTCTAATAAATAGCAAATATTCCCAATTTTATATTTTTATAGTTAAATGTATAATTATTTCAGCATAAATGAGCTTATCCTCTGAGTCTCCATTTAGAAGACTTTTCTTTCACAAATATGTTTACAAAACTAAATCCATCAAATACTCTGTGCCACCGTGATCCTTTTTAGTATTTTGCTAAACTTAGATGCTGTGAAATGTGAGGGCTTTCTAAACTTTTTTCATTCTATCTAATGTAAATTTTCTGATTAAATATGGCCATTTCCATCCAAAGATTCTTCCTACCAGTGAAGCTAATACAAAATGCAATTACAGAATTTCAGTTAAATCTTGCACACTATCTGAGGAGCTCTCATTTAATTATTTCAGTTGCTTCCTTTCTTTCTTAGGAACCAATTTTAATGTCTTTCCTCTTCAAAAGCTTTGCTTTTAGAATGGCAATTTGTTAAAAGTTTCAAAAACCTAACTCAACATTTCACTGATACCTTGATTACTTCATTAAAGGTTTCTAATAGAGTTTTAGCAGAATGCAATAAAATTTGGAGGATTTGTTTACAAAAACAGGTCAATTATAGGACACTAAGGTTGACTTTTGAAATTGTTCTACAAGTTTTCTAGAATCTGATTAATGATTTAGGGCAAGGAGAAAAACAATACTGCCATACAGAAGCATGTGTAAGCAAAATGGGCTTTGCCACTAAAGTTTTGTTTCTAGTTGCTTTGTGCCTGTGTGTATACATACATGTACTTAACTATGAAACTGTACACATATACGTTATATATAGTTACATATAAGTTTTGTTTTTAGTTACTTTATATACGTGACTATATACATATGTGTGTAGGTTTATATACATATCTATATTAGTGTGAGTATATATAAAGTAGTTAAAGTAACTGAAAAATATAAGACATTGTCCTTGTGACACACACATATACATACACTAACACTACACTTGGTAATTTTTGTAAATCACGGCTATTTTGATTGGTTGACTATAACAGTTTGGGCACAATTTTAAATTATTTCAAGTATATTTCTGCTCCATGTTTTTTTAATTTTGTGAGAACATTGTTTTTTCCAGTATGCTATATTTTACTAAATTTGTGTTGGTACTTATATCACGAAAATAAATAGTTTTGTCTTTATTTAAAAAAAAATTTTTTTTAACGTTTATTTTTATTTTTGGGGCAGAGAGAGACAGAGCATGAACAGGGGAAGGGCAGAGAGAGAGGGAGACACAGAATCGGAAGCAGGCTCCAGGCTCTGAGCCATCAGCCCAGAGTCCAACGCGGGGCTGGAACTCACAGACCATGAGATCGTGACCTGAGCTGAAGTCCGACGCTTAACCAACTGAGCCACCCAGGTGCCCCAATACTTTTGTCTTTAATGTTGACTTTTTAACTGTTCCATACATAGCAATCAACACTATTGTCAGCTGTTTCACTGAAGACAGAGTAAACTTCCCAAAGCTCCTTTCCCACGAAGTATATAAGGAGTCAAATGATTATTGGCATTCACTTAACTGACTTCTCTTTGTAGCATCCTTGACAGTGATCACTTAACTGTTTGCAAATCAATGCCAGTCAGACAAGCATTCAGTTCATTGTATTGCTTCACTTTTCTTACGTACACAAGAAAACTTGGAAATGAGGGGGCATCTGGGTAGCTCAGTGGGTTAAGCATCTGACTTTGGCTTAGGTCATGGTCTCCTGGTTCACAGGTTTGAACCCCACGTCGGGTTCTGTGCTGACAGCTCAGAGCCAGGAGCCTGCTTCAGATTCTGTGTCTCCCTCTCTCTACTCCTCCCCCACTTATTTTCTCTCTCTCTCTCTCTCTCTGTCTGTCTCAAAAATAAATAAACATTTAAAAATAAAAAAAAACAGCTTGGAATTGAAAAAATTAGAGGAACAACTATTTTGCTTCAAAGTTATATATCACAGAGCAATACATAAATACTTTATGTAGCTGCACATGCTATGCCATCATCTTCAGGGACCATTTTCAGAAAATAATCAGTTTTTCAAATAGATTTTGATACTGTTGAGGCACCTTGAGGTCTCTGGTGTTCATGTGGTCAAAGATTCATCATGGATCCCGTGGTGGATGGTAAATGTCTACAAACATTCTGTTCCAGTTTTCCATCCTCTTTTGAAATGGAACTTCTGTTCTTTGTTTCTTACTATGTATTTTCATTTTTTAAAAAAATATAATTTGTTGTCAAATTGGCTAACATGTAGTGTGTACGGTGTGCTCTTGGTTTGGGGGTAGATTCCCATGATTGTAGCTTATACACCCAGTGCTCATCCCAACGAGTGCCCTCCTCAATGCCCATCACCCATTTTCTCCTCTCCCCCACCTCCATCAACCCTCAGTTTGTTCTCTCTATTTAAGAGTCGCTTATGGTTTGCCTCCCTCCCTCCCTGTAACTATTTTTTTCCCCTTTCCTTCCCTCTTGGTCTTCTGTTAAGTTTCTCAAGTTCCACATAGGAGTAAAAACATGGAATCTGTCTTTCTCTGACTGACTTATTTCACTTAGGATAATACCTCCAGTTTCATCCATGTTGCTGCAAATGGCATGATTTCATTCTTTCTCATTGCCAAGTAGTATTCCATTGTATATATGTTATTTCATTTTTTTTGAGCTCACTTTTATCAAATGGTTCATTGCAATATTACAAAGCATTACCAAAAAATTAAATAGCTGCAGCTTTTCACTACAATAAATGATGAAACCACCATAACAAAAGTATGCAGACTACACTCAGTTGCTCTCCAGTGGGACTGCTCAGCCTTTATTTCCTATACACATTTCATAAATAGCTAATTGTACTTCGCCCCTTTCCCCATCACCTCAGCTGACAGGTGAACTATCAACTTTGTGCCTTTCACAGGCTAACACATGGACCATAACCCAGCTGACTAGCGTATCAGCTGGTTGGCTGGAATAGCAGTGTAGAATACTCTTACCACCATTTGAGACCAGGGGTAGGTGTCTGAAGCTAGTGGCATTAGGGAGTGTCATCGATATCATCCTTGTAAGTAAAATAGAATTCCTGTCAAGACAGGAAAGTATCTAGAAAACAACATCAGTTGATACTAGTTGATTCTAGATTTAACCCCATGTTACAGTGAGAACTCTTTTCTTAATGGCTTATCGAGGTGTAATTGACATATAATAAACTGCACATGTTTCAAGAATGTGCATAGAGTTGATACATTTTGACACGTGCACATGTGAAATTATCACCACAATCAAGATAATAAACATATTCATCAGCCCCTAGAAGTTTCCTTGTACCCCTTTGTAATCTCTCTCTGTTGACCCTCCCACCTTCCCCCATTCTGCCCGAGGCAACCACATTGATCTGCTTTCTGTAACCAGTGATTCGTTTTCATTTTCTAGGGTTTCATAAAAATGGAATCCTACAGCATGCTTTTTGTTTCTCATTCAGCATAATTATTTTAAGACTCATCCTAGTTACGTGTATCATTACTTCATTCCTTTTTATTACTTAGGAATATTCCATCATGTGGATATATCACAATATGTTTAACTTTTCACCTATTAATGGGAAAAGGTTTTCAGGGATGTTTCCAGTTTTGGATTATTATAAATAAAATAGAACTCTTGTCTGCACAAGTGTTTCACATATTAGTAGATAAGTCCATGGCAGAAACTTGAAGTACAATGTGGTTTACTGCAATATTAGAAGAAACTGGAAACTAGTTAAACAATTTTGGTTTTACTTTAATGCAAGTGTTGATAAAAATATTTTATTTTATTGTTTTAAATGTTTACTTTTGAGAGACAGCAAGAGAGAGCGAGAGTGTGTGTGCACAAGTGGGGGAGGGACAAAGAGAGAGAGGGAGACGTAGAATCTGAAGCAGGCTTCAAGCTCTGAGCTGTCAGCTCAGAGCCCCATGCAGGGCTCGAACCCACAGACCATGAGATCATGACCTGAGCCGAATTAGGATGCTTAACTGACTGAGCCACCCAAGCATCCCAATAAGAATAGTTTAAAAATGAAAACAATAACAATAGGATAAATGCCAGACTTGATGGTATACCAGGACAATAGGTGTAAACCATGACTGTAATATACTCTGCTACGAGGCTGGTACTATTACTCCCATTTAACAGGGAGGAAACTGAGGTCCAGGCAGTTGAAGCATCTTATCCAGGATCATATAATTAGTTAGAAACATCTATATGGTTCCAAACTCTTATCCCACTATAAATCACTGACATTCTAGTATCTGATGACCTTAAGTATATAATGAAGGGGTACAATGTTAAAGAATATGACACTTGTATTAAAAAAAAAACGTTTAAAATGCACATACTTATGGAGCCTTTATATTGAGTACAAGAAGTTTGCATGAGAGATTAAATTATGACCACTTTTTAGAAGAGGGCTTCAGGATGCTGAGAGAGCCGGTTGTAGAAGTGAGGAAGATGTTCTACGAGGGCCAGAGACAGCAACTCAGAGCCAAGCTCAGTGAGGGGATATAGAGTGCTTGCCTTAATAGTTTGTGCAGCAGGTGTTTAAAGGCAGGTGAGTTGGTCAAGGAAAAATGAGTTAGATTATATCTACCATTAAGCAGGGCTTTGAATGAGAGTGAAGGTTTTGTATTTATAGTTTAATGGGGTAAACATCCCAGGGCCCTAAGAAGAGAGCTGACTGATTGGTGTTTCCTTTTCATTAATCACATATTGTAACTGTTTAAGACCCTTATTAATTTTTTGGGAATCCCAGCCGCTCCAAGCCATAGTAGCCTAGTTCTCAAGAATTTGGACAGAACGGTATGTTTCTGTCTTACTCCTCTTGGGCAGCAGAGTGGAAACCTGAGGGCCTTGCTCATCTCTCTTCTCTAGGACTGACATGCACGGTGTGCAGATGGCTCTTGAGCACTCTCCACAGTAGCACTCCTGGAAGCATGTGGCACCAGTCTCTACAGAGAAGGCCACATGGACTCTGACAAGTTCTGATGTGATTCCCTGAAATGCTTGTGACTTGTCACCACTCCTTGTTTTGACACCAGAAAAATGGAAAACCAGTGTCCACCCCAAATTTCGTTACCTGCTACTATCATAGTGCTTTGTGTTGAATTGGGGGGGGCACTATAAATACAGAAAAGAAAAACTGTTGCAGACTGTGAGTCTGGAGTTCTCTCTTATCCAGCAAGAGAGCAGATGCACAATTGAATACGAGAGAGGCTAATGTCCGGAGGAGAGAAGAACCCTGAACAGGGGTCTCTGTATTTATTGAGCTCACAAGATATTACCCACATGGTGAACGTGGAGAAAAAAGACAGTAATCATTAACTTGTGTGTATAAGAAGCAAAGGGTCTTGGGAGGGGCAAGTGGAGTTTGTGATCCAAGTACAATAGTATATTAGAGTCAGATAGAAAGTATTTGTGATCCCATTACAATATCTCACTAGCTAACCTCAAGTGTGTTCACCCTGTGGTGGTGACTTTCTACCCTAGGCCTTTTTCTAACCCATTTATGTAAGTAGAACCTATTTCCCCACAGAAGACAATAGCATATGTAATGCTATAAAAGACATCATGCACCTACCACTTAGAATTCATGTGCATTACGTTTTGCCTCATTTCTTCTTCCCTTATGAAATAATTAAATATTATAAATAGCAGTGAAGTCCTCTTTGAATCTTTTTCCTAATCTTATTTCCACCCTTCCCTGGAAACATCTGCTACCATGATGTTCATCAGTTCCTTTATCCCTATTTTTATATTTTTAACAACATATGTATGGGTGTATGCATTTAAAATTCTAAACATTTGTATAAGTTATATATATTATACTCCTTGAAGCAATTTGTAACTATTTCATGCCACTCTATTGTGATCTAGTCTTCTTGACACATGGAGATCTAGTCACGAATTTTAATTGCTGTTAAATATTTCCATTATATGTGTATATCAGAATTTATGCCTTTCTGTTGATAAACATATAGGTTTATATCCATCAGAGTCACAACAGAAAAGAGATGGCACACTCATGCTGGGTAATTGAGGATTACCCAGATAAAAAGATTTGTTTACGACTCTGTGGGCAAGGTTTCAGGATACAGCAGGGAGGGTACAATATCCTGCAGAAGGAACAGTGCACCTATTACCAACCCTGTGCCTGACACAGGCTGTTTGTTCCAGAGAGAGAGCTGTCTAGAGAGGCCTGGCAGGAGCTGTATCCTTCATAGAGATGCAGCCACATATTTTCTTGTGATTCCTCAAAAAGAGAGTGAACACCTTGACTGCATTCTCTTTTCTTCCTCTGATTTTTGTTGGGGTTCTTCATTGGATGGTCCCAACTGGAAGACAAAGGGCCAAGGGAATCATTGCCATACTCCTTGAAGATTAGCTTCCCAGGGCATAGCATCCTGGAGAAGGGTGGATTCTGAATCTGGGAGGGTAGAGAAGAGACATGCAGCACACTGCTGTTTCATATAATTTGCTACTACACAAGGGCTTCAGGGACCATTTTTGTCATGCATCTATATCCACCTGTCTAGAGTTTCTCCAGGGTGTACATAGAGCAATGGAGTTGCTTAGTCTTAAGAATTGCAGGGGTAACTGGGTGGCTCAGTGGGTCAAGCGTCCAACTCTTGACTTGGACTTAGGTCATGATCTCATGGTTTGTGAGTTTGAGCCCCATGTCAGTCTTGGCACTGACAGTGCAGAGCCTGCTTGGGATTCTCTCTCTCTGCTCCTCCCCTGCTTGCTGACACACACACTCTCTCTCTCTCTCTCTCAAAATAAATAAACTTAAAAAAAAGTAATTGCAGATTTTTCACCTCATGCATATTGCCATACCCCCCTAAAGTAGTTGTATTTTCACCAGCTCTGCACCTAAGTTCCTTTTCCCATGTCCTTTTCCCTTGACATTTTATTTTTGCCAACATGGTGAGTTCAAAATGGTATCACATCATGAAATTTTAACATACCTTTCCTTGATTATCTGTGAGGTTAATTACCTTTTTATTAGATATTTTAGTTTCTTTTCCTGTGTTTTACTATTTATAGCTATTGCCCATTTTTCTACTGAGTTGTTAGTCCTTATTTATCTGTAGGAAATCTTTATATACAACAGATTCTGATTTTTCACTGCTTATATATGTTGCAAATATCTCCTTCAAATATGTGGCTTGTCTTTTATTTTTGTTTATAATTTTCTTTATTCTATGAAATTATTAATTTTTTTCTGTGTTATATATGTTATTTTTATGATCAACTTTCTGATCCTGGATCATAAAAATATGTTTTTATTTTCATTGAAGTTTTACTTTTTCTTGTAGGTCTTTAATCCATTTGGAATTTCTTTTTGCTTACTGTCTGATAGACTTTTTTTTTTGAGAGAGAGCGTGAGCGAGAGTGAGCAAGGAAGGGGCGGAGGGAGAGTGAGAGAGAGAATTGTAATCAGGCTCCATGCCCAGCTTGGAGCCCTATAGAGGGGCTCAAAATCTCACCACTGTGAGATCATGACATGAGTAGAAATCAGGAGTTGGAAGCTTAGCGGACAGAATCACCCAGGCGCCCCTGTGAGAAAGACATCTAACTTATTCTTTTCCCATGGAAAATTGACCTATTCTAACACAATTTACTGACTATGTATCAGTTTTCTGCTATTTATGATGCCTTCCCTCTCATACCCAGTTTTTTATTTCTTGGTTTTTTGTTTTCTTTTACAAGCATAGGATTGTGTCTGGGATTTCCATTATGCTCTGTTGTACTTTTTGAATATTCCTGCATAGATAAAACCATGTTTTAATGACTGCAGTTTAATATGCTATCATACGATTAGTCCTGTTACCTGAAAGGCAATTCCTCTTCTCTCCACTCTGCTGCCTCATCCTCTACTCTTCTTTGGAATGTCTTAGCTATATTCATACCTTGACTGTTTCATATGAATTTTATTATCAGTTTGTCAATTTTCATAAAATTTTTTGATTGGAATTACACTGATTACCTCCATTCATTTGGGTAGAAATAACATCTTTATGATACTAAATCTTTCCATTCTTGAATTTGGTGTATCTCTCCACTTAAGATCTTCTATGTCCTTTGATCAAGTTTTGTAATTTTCTCAGGTCTTGTACATCTTTGGTTGGATTTCTTCTTAACTGCCTCATTGTTACTTTCTGGTTATTATTGGGAATGAGATCTTTTTCTCCCATTGTATTTTCCTAATTGGTCATTATCATTGTGGAGGAGTGTTATGTGATTACTATGGAGAAATGTTATGTATTTCACTTATTATTTTGGTATCAGATTACGATACTCCTTGCTCAAAGTCTCCCAAAGTCTTTCCATCTGAGTTAGTGTAACATCCAAAATCATTATGGTGACCTGTACAGCCCTATTGTGATCTAGTCTCATGACCCCTTTTTGGGTTTACCTCTTACCATTAGCTTCCCTGTTCCCTTTATGAATCTATATAACACTCTGCCTCATCATTTTCTCCTTTACCATTCTTTGTTTTTCTTCTTAGCTCTTATTACTAATTTTTTAAAAATTACTGATTTTTTACAAATCATTATTTCTTGGTTCTTTTCCTGCCTCCCCACACTATAAGTAAGCTGTACAATAAGGGGGACTTTGTTTTATTTACTGTTGTATCTTCAATACCTAGAACAGTGTTGACACACAATAGGCTCTTAATAAGTACTCGTTGAATGAGTGAATAAATAAACCCAGTAACTTTGCTGGATTCTCCATTAGAAAAATCAAAGACAAAGTATTAGAACTCTGACAGTCTACGAATCACAACAGTATTGAAAGAGCTCTACCTTTTATTGTGCACCTTCTTCCCAAGACTCTGGTGTGAGCACAAATAATTGGCTGACAGGACACCTAAGTGGACACATTACTCTAACATCTCCTCTGAAGCCTTTGAATCTTCTTGTGTACTCTCTTCTGTAGGGTCAGCTGCTTTCCCTGAGGCTCCCCAGCCCAGTGGAAGGACATCCCTGGTGAACTTTAGTATTTCCCTCAAATGTATACTGGGGCCTTGGCATCTGCTTTGATTGTACCTTTCATAACACTTAACTGCATGGCAATTTGGTCAACAAACCAGAGCTGCTTTTAGGACAAAGCTCTGTCATATAAGTCACTACAGTGCTAGAAGTTCAGGCTGTTCTTACTGCTGCTGTTGATGCTTAGTGGTCCATTTGTCACAATCTACACAAGTGCATCTATCCATTACTTCATTTATTCATCCTACAACCTTTGAGTAAGAGCATGCGTAAGGCACTTTACTAGGTGGTTCAAGTTGTATGATAATTGTGGCTTACACCGTACTCTTGGGAAGTTCATACTCTACTAGTGGAAATAGTTAAAATGCATTGTGTTCAGGGAAACCAGGAAAGAAGAGTAATTCATTCTACCTGGAAGAATCTTGGGAGAGTTCACGGACTAGGCAACAATTGAGGTTGGCCTTACTTATTAAAGGAGAGAGAAGGTTTCTAAGAGGAGAATTAAGAACTGCCTTTACAAAAGCAAAGTGTCTTTGATCTAGAAATTTCACTTATAGTAATTTGTCCTACAGATATACGTGTATGCAAAGATTTAGTTCAGTCAGTATTGTTTGTAAAATCAAAATAATTAAAGCTATTTAAATGTCCGTTATGGGACTGGTTTAGTAGTCTGCAAAGTTCAACAATATCAAGTAAGTCTGTATGCACTGATTTAGAAAGATAGAACATTATATTTGATAACAAAACCCTTAAGTCTCAGGCTACATGTAGAAAGAAAAAGGTATGCTTATATATGCATAGAAAAATTCTGGAAGGATACCGTTTCAGTTGTCTGTTGTTGCAAAACAAACCACTCCAAAGCTTAATGGTTCAAAACAACCAAGATTTTATGCTCTTGACTTTGTGCAGGAAAAATTTGGGCAAGATAAACCTGGGAAGGCCTGCTGCTACTCCAGATAACTGGCATCTTAGTTAAGGTAGAGTGAATGACTGGAGTTAGCTGGATGGCTTGAAGGGGCCATCTGTCTGGCTGGTGGTTAGGTTTCTTTTCATTTCCATACTACATCCATATTTAATATGGCTTCTTCACTCACAAGTCTGGTGTCTAGGCTGGGGTAGTTAGAAGCTGGAGGGCTAGCCAGAGAGATCTCTCTCTCCCCTCTTCTTCTTCTCCCCAAGTGGTACTTCCTATAGGAATCATGGGCTCCCTTATAGCCTGGAATCTCAGAGTAGTAAGACTTCTAAGAAGGCAGCTGGCTTCTCCCACACACAACATTCTGAAAGACCCAGGTAGAAGCTGCCAGGCTTTTTATAACCTGGCCTTGGCGGTTCTAGAACATTCCTTCTGTCACATTCTATTGCTTATTCAAGTCACTAAAACCAACCCAGATTCTAAAAATTGGATGGCACCTCTCAATGGTGGAAGAACAAAGAGTTTTCACCTGCCATTAATTGATCTTAAATTTTTAAGGTAGTTTAAAGATAGTCTTCATCTTAGTTTCTATATCTAAATTCAGATACATAAGACATTTGTGAATAGTAATTGCCTCCAGAGAAGGACTCAGAGGGTATGGGATATTAAGGAGACTTGTATTTTATTATATATTTTTTCAGAATGGTTGGATTTGAAAAAAAATCATTATAGCTGTATAACATTTTTAATTAGAAATCAGCCCCCTAACATAGTTGCTCATAACAAGCTCAGGAGGCATAGAACTTTTGAAGCATGGTAGGGGGCTGTGCTCAACTTTATAAATTGTCCCTAAAGTGTGCCCATGAAGCATTTGTTCTCTTGTACAAATAAAAGGGTTAGATCCCAAGAATAGGGGAAGTAGAGGGCCAGGGTTTCAGTCTAAGTTAACAACGTTAAGTTCTAGAAGGAAAAAAAAAAAATTAAACACAGGTCTGTTTAGGGTTTTCACTAAAAGTGGAAATCACTCTGTACGGGAAAGGTTCATGTTTCCCCTAAACTTCCTGAATTCCCACTCCTTCCAGTTTAGACATTTGATGGTGCTAGACCTGGAGTCTGTCAAGCTGAAGGTGAAAAGGTCCTGGGCTGCTCTTGAACTCCTGAGGCCCCTTAGGAAGTGTAACTTCTTGCATCCAGCTAGCAAGATACGGGTTAGGTGCAAATGGGTGTGACTTCAGTTCAAAATAATGAAAAATCAGCTACATGTACATATTTTATGTTTTATATGCTGTATATGTGTGTTATATCATGTGGAAAGTATAGAGTGATCTAAAGGTGGAAACCTTGCATATACATGCCATGACTTTCTCTTAATAATACAGAAGAAGCTGGGGCACCTGGGTGGCTCCATCACTTAAGCATCTGACTTCGGCTCAGGTCATGATCTCGCAGTTCATGTGTTCGAGACCCACATTGGCCTCTCTGCTGTCAGTACAGAGCCCGCTTCGGATCCTATGTCCCCCTCTCTCTCTGTGCCTTCCCCACTCACTCCTTGTCTCTCTCAAAATAAATAAACGTAAAAAAGAATAGAGAAGAACCCATCTGCCATGTGACTGCGAAGCTTGTTCCATGTGGCCCCCTAGTGCTTGGCAATCTGTCAGGCTGTTGAGTGACCAAAGTGTCTCTTCCTTTCCTGGAACCTGGGACAAGAGACACTTTTGGCTATGCTGTCAGCAAAAGGAAAGGAAGTCTTTTGCTTTTTTAATTTGCTTGGTTTGCTGAGGCATGGCTCTGAAAAATTCCAAATTTAGGATTGTGGTTATAATGTCTTTTGGGTTTGTAATTTTATGTTTCGTTATTCAATTTTTATTTTAGGAAACATTTTTTTTAATTTGAAAGCTTTCAAAGGAGAAAAGAATTTTTTAAATATTGGCTGAAATGTCAACCAAATACCATGGAAAAATTAGTATTTCATTTTTTTAAATCCACATCGACACAGTTATCCATGAGACTAATACTATGTAAATCAAATATTGGACAGAAAGTTACATTTTTCATGAACACATTTTACCTTCTAATGCTTTTTGAAGAGATTTTAATACCTTCCTTGGAGACACATGCTATCTATGTTTTGCGGAGAGATGATCTAAGTCTTAAAGTCAACTACCCCACCCATAAAAATATAGTTTGAACACCAAATTCTGATCTTATTTGTTCGTTGAGCTAGGCTGCTTGGGACAAATGGGATTGATAGTAATAGCTTATTGATAGTGTTGATGGTAATATTGATAGATAATCAGTATTGTAGAATTGGCAATATTGTTGGCTCTTCTTTCAGCAGAACAATTAGAAAGCAATGAGGTTTTATGTGCTGTAAGCAAAGAAAAAAGTAAATCTATGAAAGTAACAAAGTTTCAGAGCAAAGCAACTTAAACTTGAGAAACAGTTCACTGTAATAGTTTCAGTGGGTTTAGGTGCTGGGAGGCCTGCATGTCTACAGCAGGATTCTGTTTTCTGTTCCCTTTCTCTGTTTGGACTGCCAAAGCCTTTTCTGTGTTGCCATAGTGCAGATGTCCTTTCCTTGGCTTGGGGGTGAAAGTTAGGTATTGAGTTCACTGCTTTTCCTTTCTCATCAGCTTGCAACAGTGAAAATCACCCCGCTTAGGAGCCTCTTAACAGTTACTACTAATCTGCATGCTGAAATGGCATAGCTCTCAGATCATCCAGAACACATAGTGTATCTTTCTAGATTTTCATGATAATGAAAACAATTAAAATGTGCTACGGTGTTCTCAAGAAAATTACTATTAGGAAGACTGATTAGAATTCAAAGATGGATCAAATGTGTGGTGTATATGTGTGTGTGTGTGTGTGTATACACACACACACGTGCATGTTAAAATATACATATGTATTTAAAATATATCTATATCCATGTTAAAATATACATGTGTTTAAAATATATCAATATCCCTGTTAAAATATACATATGCATTTAAAATATATCCGTATCCATAGCTCTGTATGAAAAAAATTTTTTAATGTTTTTATTTATTTTTGAGACAGAGACAAAGCCTGAGCAGGGGAGGGGCAGAGAGAGAGGGAGATGCAGAATCCAAAGCAGGCTCCAGGCTCTGAGCTGTCAGCACAGAGCCCGACGCAGGCCTCGAACTCACGGACTGTGAGATCATGACCTGAAATGAAGTCGGACGCTTAACTGACTGAACTACCCAGGCGCCCCTTTAGCTCTGTGTTTTAAACATATAATAATAAATGTTTCAGAGGAACTCACAGACCCAAACACTCTCAGTTCGAGAGACACCGTTGGAGAATTAGAGCCTAGAGGAGTCCACTGTCATCCCCTTAGACTTCTTTCCTCCATCCCTTTCTGCCTTCCAGATACTGCTGGTGCTACTTCTCTTTAATCCCCACTTGTTATTACCACTGATCAGCATGTTTTTGACACTAATGGACTCTGCTAGATACGGCCACCAGGGCAAGGCTGCCATTATTGGCATTACAGCTTTTTGGGCTTCTGACACCCCCATCTTCAAGCTCTCTCTTCACATTTACTGCTCTGGCTGCTGCTCTCTTGCCAGCCTAATTTTGTCTCTCCGTAGGTCAATCTCCAGTAGTAGGGGAAGCCAGAACTCAGATTTGGCCTTTGTTCCCCACTGTAATAGGTTGACTAGTGTCCCCTCAGATTCATGTCCACCTAGAACCTCAGAATGTGAGCTTATCTGACAATGTAATTAGGATGAGGCCATACTGAGTTAGTTAGGGTGGGTCCTAAAGTCATTGACTGGTGTCTATCAGAAGAGGCAAAGGCCATGTGAAGAAGGGGGCAGCTACCAGGTAAAAGAGCCCCTGGGTTGCTGGGAGCCACCACCAGAAGCTACCAAGAGGCAAAGAAGGATCCCCCAGTAGATCCCTCAGAGGGAGCACGGGTGACAACACCTTGATTTGGATGCTTCTACCTGCTAAGACTGTGACAGGGATAAATTTCTGTTATTTTAAGCCTCCCAGTTTGTGGTAATTAGGGCAGCCCAGGGAAAACAATACACTGACCTACCAAAACATATCTTTATCTCCCTTTTCTCTAGCTGCTTTTCTCTTTCGTCTTCCTTTGAAATGTCTCTTCCTTTGTTTTTCCTTTTTGTGTTTCAGGTACTTCGACCTCTTTCTAGTTAGCTGCACTACTTCAGAAGGGGTGGGTAACTTTTAGATTTAGAATGCAAGTCAGCCATCGTTTCACACAGAATCCCCCTCCTAGTTCCTTCGGACAGCAGTGTAGATAATACTGCCTTGATAAACGATGTTCAGATTTGTTTTTCCACTAGACACTCAGATGAGATAATGGGGAAAAGAAGCAACTTGTAGAAACATTCCCCCCATCTTGGGAAACGCAGTCTTGTTTATTAAAGGCTCAAGTTTTGTGAGCAAGTTTATCACATTAATTTTTGTTACAGGAAGATTATTTTAGCTGACGTTTTTCTTCCAAGTAAAATTCATGGAGTGCTAACAGTGTCTTAGGCTGGATCCTGAGCCAAAACAATTTGCTTATCCTTAGATGAAGAATGGCTCATTAGTTGGGCATTGGACAAAATGTTCTTTTCCTCTATTTGTCCTTAATTACATTAATTAGCTGCAATTTCTGTGGCATTGTATGTTTTGTGCATAACACATTCCAGAGCAGTTCAAGTAAGGTGATTTAAAAATTGGATTTGTGTATCACAACCCCAAACCCCAAACCAAAACCCACATTTCTCCCATGCCAAAGAAAAGGAAAGTAAGCCTTAAAAGTTACATTTGAGAACATGTGAGATCTTGCCTGATATAAATAATAGGTACTGTTATAGAAAGATACCCCTGTTAAATTCCATGAGAAATTTGGCCTTATTGTAATTCCTGGCAGAGGTTGAGAAAGCCATATAGGTTTGGTGTTCATACTGTGATACATAAAATCAGAGCTAACACAAATTGTGACTAGGCAGAAATATTTTTTTATTTTACCAGAACCCTGAAAGTATTGAGTTGAGTTCCTTACAAATATTTTACTGCATCAGTATCCCTTCTTAAATTACTCTAAAGTTTGCTGTCTGTGGGAATATTAACTCAAAATAATTGCCCCTATACTACATTATAATTTCATGTGCCAACAAAAATTCTATATGTGGCTTAAAATGTGACAAACTTGAAAGACTTCTAAATATCATGAATGTGTTGAACTTCTCAAAGAAGATAAAGGAAAGTTGAATTTGTGACTAGGATTTTGCCAAACAACATTTGAACTTTTGGTTATATGATTAATGTTACTTTTCATTTAGTATATGACTTAACATCATACTTTTCCCCTTATCTACTGCCTTCAAGGTCTGCTACTTTTGGCTTTTCTGTATGATTATTTAATTAAAGCTACAGAAATAGATGATAGTGGTAACCCTTCTCTCCCTACCCACAGCTTCACTGAGTATTTGAAATATATCACAGTCCTGGTTAAACTTTTAACCCCACCTATTTTTCTTTTCTATATTTTCCTTTCTTCTATCCTGAAACTCTCATCCTGTTCTAGAATATAATGTTCTCTGATTTTCCAAGTCTGATCCGACTTACCCATAAGATGGGTCTTTTGATGCCCTTCTGTTCATGGTGGTTTGGGCCCTGCTTACCTTTCAGGTCTATCTCAGAAGTCAAAGTGTAGCAGATTTGTTAGGGTGAATTTCAGCTGTGACAGAGAACCCAAAGTATTACAGTGCCTTAAACAAGATGTAAAAATGCATTTCTCTTCCTCACCAAACACCAGTGGTCCAGGCGGGTCCAGGGGAGTCACAATCCCTGGCTCCCTCTTTCTTGAGTCTCCATTGTATTGTCATCAACACAATTTTTAGGTTTCGTCCAAGATGACTGCTCCCACTCCACTACCATGGCCGCATTCCATCCAGAAAGAAGGGACACAAGGATAAAGGATGGCATGCCCCGTGCAAGACTCTTGCTGGAAGCTGTAGATATCAATCTGCTTGCATCTTATTGGCCTAGACCTAGTCACATGGACACGTCTAACTGAGGACTATACAGAAATGGGATCTTTACCCCAGGTAGCTGTTTGCCCAGCTAGGGACTTGGGCTTCTATTACCGTGAAATAAGGGGAGAAAGAGTACAAGGAATAACCCGCAGTCTTGGTCAGTGTTACAGAAAGAAAAGCCAGGATGCTTATGGAAGGTCTCAAACTCTGCCACTGACTGCAAGACCTTCTCTAAGACACCCACTCTGGGTCTCAGTTTCTAATCATCATTTATTTTATAAACATTAATTGATCTCTGCTTTGTGCACAGCACTGTTCTCAGTACGGACCAGATAGGAGAGCCCATAACATTGTCCTTTTCTTCAAGGACTAATACAATATGCGGGGAAACATGTTCTTTTCCCTCCTTTTCTGTGCTCATCTCAGACTTTTTAACATCTTAGTGGGAAATGCATTGCCACATCCTACATGAACTTTACAGACTTCCTTTGCATTTTCACAGAGACCTTTCTGTTCCACGTCAGCAGCTTGCACGGTCCTGGCATGTAGTAGATGCTCAATGAACAAGAGCTTTGTCAGGCTCCCGGAACGTTCACCCTCTTCCTTTCCTGATCCTAAGTTAACATGATTATGGTTCACTTGTAGTAGAAGTCTTCATTAACTGCATAAGATTTGGGAAATATATAATTTAGACAGGCTAGAAAAATGATTTTAAAGAATACCTTAAACCATTTCACTTTTTATGTTTTTTATTAGAACAATTTAGCTTTACTTTTCCCATGTATGTTTTAATTACATTGGAAATTTAGTTTGTGGGCAAGTTAGCATAATGCATCAAAGGGACTTCAGTGTCATTTGGTCCTAGGCCCTGCTAATTCTATGTGAACTTGGACAAGTTTTCAGTTTCTCTGAGCCTGCTTTTTAATCTTTCTGATAGGTATAATAATAACCGTCCATGAATTTGGTGGCTTAATTTATAAGGAGATAATAAAGGACGGTGGTGCAACACCTGTCATTTCACTGTTTTTGTTTCAATAGCTCTTAAATGGTTGCGTTCAGTTGGTGTGTTCGATTTCAGCTTCAGATGCATCTTGGTCTCAAGCATCCTTTGTATGAAGCACCACTGGTGGGAAGAAGCCTACTCTGGGAACTTACTATATTTGCCTGTGACCCTTTAATCTGGAGGCTGGCCCGTGTCAGGGAGTTATAGGGTGGAACAGCATGGGTCTAGCCCACCCTGAGAACCCCATGAATCTGGGTATCTTTTCAGGACTCTGGGACAGATTAATCAGAAGTAGAATTCCCATGCTGATCCTAGAAACATAATAACTCATGTTTATGTAGAACTTTATCATGTAAGGGCATGTCCCCTTATAGCAGGGAGATAGATTGTCTTTACTATACAGATAACAAAAATCGAGTTTTGTAGAGGCTAACTGAGCTGGCCAGAGGTCACAAAACAACTGAAGGGCAGAGCTGGAGGTGGGACGCTTGTGTCCGCATTCCCAGTTCCTTTTTATTAGATGTGTCTTGATCTTCTCCTGGCAGACCAGAGAAGGTTCTTGCCTACAAACCAGGCAAGGTCTTACCAGCCTCAGCTGGTACCTGGGGGCGATCATGAGACCACACTCAGGACTAGGAGGGCAAGAAAAGCTTGGCCTAGAAATGTACTCTCCACTATGGATTAACTGTGTATATCATAGTATACCTTCTCAATACTTTTCCTGTCAGTGTTTTTACATTTTCATCTTGGTCTTTTGCTCAATATCAAGTCTTATGATCTTTGTAGAACTAAGCCCTGGCTAGAGTGAGTTTTCTCACCTCTCCCATCTCAGCACTGTGCTTTAACCTTATACATCCAATGTTAGAACCAAAATCAAAGACCAGTTTAATGTGTGTAAAGAAAACCTCCTCCAGAGCGTGTTATCTGAATCATTAATGGCTGTAATTGTGACACAGCAGAAAAAATATGAGATCCTGGCAAAAGCAATGCTTAATGTTCAGAAATTTCAATTTCTAGATCTGCTTATGATCTTCTTTGTGGCATTTCCTCAGGCCAATTACATAATTTCCTCCATATGATATTTAAATTTTTTTTTAAATATTAAAAAGAGATTCCTGATATAGTTGTATATTTTTCCAAATTTCAAGTATGTTTTCATCTATTTTTCTTAAGAAATGTTTTTTCCCCCCTTTGAAGACAACCATGCACAGCATGTAGTTACTTCATTGGCTCAACAGTGACGTCATACTCAAAGTACACAGCCTTGTTGCCAAGTTTCCTGGTGAAGTAATTGTTGGTTGGTATTTAAGAACCCACATCAATTGAAACTATTTCTCATGATGTCACCCTATGTCAGGGCTGAGGTCCAGAAGATAGGATTCCCTTTGACCTTCAGGGCACAGAAACATGCAATTAGCTACCTTTTGGCAAAATGCCTTTGAGATAAGCACAGGAGATTAAGAGGTCTGTTTGAACAATTACATTAATGTACTTTAAAATTTTTAATTTATGATGATTTTTCCAGTTCTACCCAGCTCCCTTTCTGAGGCTGGAGTTTTTTCCCCCTTTTTATTATGAAAAATTTCAAACCTACAAAAGTCAAACATACAAGAGAGTACTCTGAAAATCCATATACCTCCGCAGTCATTCTGCAAACAGCATTTTGCTGTGTTCACTTTATCACATTTATTCATCCATCCCTCTACATGGATGGAGTTTTTAAGCATTACTAGATACTAAAGAAGGCTAGCTCTAGACTGTAGACATTTGGAAATTTTAGGGTGAAATTAGAGCATGGCCATGAGTCCTTCAAGAAGATAGTTTATTACAGAAAGAGTGATTTAAAGATAATTATCATTCAAGTAATATGGCAGCAGTATTGTGTACATCAGTGTACTCTGATGTCTGTGTGTTGTTGGGATGGGGATAGACATTCAATTCAGGAAGCAGAGTTCTAGTGGCTTCCTGCTTTTCAATGAGTCGCTTCATTATGTAACATCAAGTAGTCCAGATTGAGATCCATATCGAAGGACACTAAAACTGTTATGGCCTTTTATCCCTCTGGCCTAACAGAAATCATTGTTAGAAGATCCCTTCAATTTTATTGTTGAAAGATTCCCAGAAATAATAGAATTCTATACCCTGTCTTCTCATTTTCTTACTTGAAAAGCCAAATTATGGAAAAAAAAAAAATCTTCAGCGGTAGCCTGAATAGTCATGCTGGCTCTCATTTTCAGTTCCCTTTAGTGACATTTAGCTGTGCCTTTGACATTAATAGATTTATGCCCCACAAATTATTCTTTTTTAGCTTAGTCAGACATACAGTATGAAAATTAATGAAGTTTTTACAAAGTGTAAAAAAAAATTGAAAGGAAAAGTGAGAAACACTCTGGTCTTTGAGATTGATTAAAAAGTTTACAAGGTTATTTATTATTTATTTTTTAATTTTTTTTTTAATGTTTATTTATTTTTGAGACAGAGACAGAGCATGAACGGGGGAGGGTCAGAGAGAGGGAGACACAGAATCTGAAACAGGCTCCAGGCTCTGAGCTGTCAGCACAGAGCCTGATGCGGGGCTTGAACTCACGGACCGTGAGATCATGACCTGAGCTGAAGTCGGCCGCTTAACCGACTGAGCCACCCAGGCACCCCTACAAGGTTATTTATTAGTGACACATTATGCATGGAAAAATAGCTCTTTCTGGCAGTAAAAGTAGTTTGTTGGCCTCTTGATGTAACACGAGATGCTCTGGGTGGCTTTAATTAAGAATGGCTGCTGTCTTCGTTAGAAAATGTCATCACTGTCTTCTTCCCCTAGATTTTTTGCCTTTAAAACCCATCATTTCCTGGAGCCACACGTTCTTTAAACTCTATAAAGACTATTCGATATTGCATGATTCCATTTATATAACGTTCTTGATAAGATTGTAGAGGTGGAGTACAGATTAATAGTTTCAAGAAACTAGGACAAGGGAGAGAGCTAAGAGATGGGTGTGGTTATAAAAAGGGCAACACAAGTGATCCTGTGGGGTGATGAAACTCTTCTGTTTCTTGACTGTAGTGGTAGATACATGAAGGTGCACACAGGACAAAATTGCACAGAACTAAATACATCCATAAAAGTAAGTGTAAGTATACCTGTGGAGATCTGAAGAAGATAGGTGGAATGTATCAATGCCAATATCCTGGTTATGATATTATTCTATTGTTATATGATATGTTCCCATTAAGATAAACTGAGGGGTGCCTGGGTGGCTCACTTGGTTAAGTGACCGACTCCTGGTCTTGGCTTAGGTTGATCTCATGCTTTCGTGAGTTCAAGTTCAACATAGGACTTTGCACTGACAGCATGGAGCCTGCTTGGGATTCTCTCTCTCCCTCTCCCTCTCCCTCTGCCCCTGCCCTGCTCACAGTCTCTGTCTCTGTCTCTCTCAACATAAATAAATAAGCTTAAAAAAAACTGAATGAAGGGTATATGAGATACCTGTATTATTTCTTACAACTGTGTGTGAATCTATGATGATCTAAAACTTAAAAAAAAAAATTAAGAACTTTGATTCAGTGACTCTCTTTTGGGAGAAATAATTATTTAAAAACCAAATTTACACATTCATTTAATCTCGTTTTTTTTTCCCTGTAGCATTTTTACAGTTACAATGATATATATTGGACAACTTGGAAATGAACTGAAATCAAAATAAAGCAAAACTTAATTCTTTAAAACCTCTTGATAATTTTTATTTTGGACATATTTTCTGATGTATGTTTCAATAGGACAGTCTTAGTTTCTTCCTTATGAATATTTCACAAAAGAAGATAATTTTATACCAGAATAGAAGTGGACAACTTATTAGAAAGAAGAAATATGATACAACTGAAATCTAGCATATTTTGTGCTTTGTATCTCTAGTGAATATACTTGCACTAAAAAGCAATGCATTACTATAGACCATAAAGGCATGCATATTGATTTCTCATTGATTAAATGCTGAATATTTGGTATTGTGGAATAACAAATATTTCATCAATGCTAATTACTAGCTGATGTGCTATGTATAGACTTTTTTTTTTAAATTAAAACAATCATACCACTTATTCAAGACTTATCTAATCATTGAAGACAAAGCAGACCAACTGAATCCTGGCAATGATTGCTATGGTATCCTTAAAGAAAATTCCATTAAATATGATTAATTGGGGTATTTGGGGTTTTGACAGTTTCTACAACTAAAAATAAATTATTTTTGGAATTTCAATTCAGTGGGGGTTGAATAATTGATTCTGTTAGAGCTGGTACCCCAGCTATCTAACATACTGGTACCCTAAGTATGCAAGTACCCATCCAAGTACATGTGGTTGAGGGCTTCTCCAGGCTATGGGAATGCTAGATAGCTTTGGTCTGCTCAGAATGCTTAGACCCCATCTTCTGGAGGAGCCAATTCTATACCCCAGACGTAAAGCCAAGCAGCCTTTTTTTTTTTTTTTTTTTTTGGTGCTTTTGAGTGCACATCTACTAGTGCGCAGGGACAGCTGCCTGTGTGCAATCATTGTATCTTCTTTGTTCTTCTCCTGCCAAATTTGAACAAGTGAAAAGAAGCAAATTAGTCTCCTATTACTGAGTATCAATTCAGTGGAACAAAAGCTGTTTGTTTTATTGTTGCAACTATAGTTTAAAGTATACACATTTCAGGAATGCAGACGCCCATCAAGAGTTTGTAGGATAGATCCAGATTAAGATGGGCCCTGGAGACCTTCTGAATATACGAACATCTCAAGGCACACTTCCTGCTTTAAGCAAACAAGTCTATAGAGAAGACAGAGAAGGAACGAATAGTTATAATCATTGCCATGTCAGAGTGCTATGATGGAAGAGGTTTGTTTATTTGCTGACTTACTATTTTTTTTGTCTTTGTTTTAACATTTTACTATAAAACACGGATTACAAAAAAAAAATCACAGAAATAAAATACATAGCTTAATGGATTACAAGGTGAAAACCACCCGTCAAGAAATAGAACTTGGTTTCCATGTGCCATATTACTCATAAGCCCTTCCCTTCTGTAATAAATGACCATGATTTTGTTTTTTATAATCATTTTTTATTCCTTGAGTTTTACCACCAAATTGTGATTGTGCAAAGTGCGTATCCATAGATTATATGTCTTGGTCTTGCTCTTTGTAAAATACACTATGCCTTTTAGTTTTCTTCTTTAATCTATAAATCCATCCATTGCCCACCCCAGCTCTTTTTTTTGCTTTCATTTTTCCGTTATAGAATGAGGGCCATTTAACTAGTAGAGTTACCTATGTCTGCATTTTGTTGATTGCCCACTCATAGTATAGCTCAACGTGGTCCCCCTTAGTCTTTTTGCAAACTGTCCACTAGACCCAGAGACTGGATCAGACTCTGGGTCTATCTTTGTGGCAAGACTTTATCACTTGTAGCATGTAATGCCTTGTGGGTTATTTATTTATTTATTTAGGTAATTTTAGCAAATGTTGATACTTACTGCTTGTATCTTTTTATCCATTGAAGGTTGAAATTATGATACTCTAATTTTAGCATTTCTTTTTCATTTATTAGATTCTATTATATTTTTATTTTTAATTTTTTGTAAAGTAGGCTTCATGCCCAGCACAGAGCCCAATGTGGGGTTTGAACTCACTACCCTGAGATCAAGACCTGAGCTGAGATCCAGAATCAGATACTTAACTGACTGAGCCACCCGGGAGCCTATAGTTGGATTATATATATAGTTTTTAATATGTTTATTTATTTTTGAGAGAGAACACAAGTTGTATAGGGACAGAGAGGTGGAATGGACAGAGGATCTGAAGTGGGCTGTGCACTGACAGCAGAGAGCCTGATGTGGGGCTTGAACTCACAAACTATGAGATCATGACCTGAGCCAAAGTCAGACGCTTAACCAACTGAGCCACCCAGGTGCCCCTGGATTGATTATAAATCATAATCATAATATAAAATCATTGATTTTATAAATCGTAAAATTTAAATATGGTTAACTAATTTCAATCTTTTTGCCAGTCCAATTTGCCATGATTTGCTGTTCTGTGTTCTTAATTTAGATTCATCTCTAAATTGCTTAGTATATTTGTAATTGTTCAGAGAAGGGCCATGATAGTAATAATAGCAAGAACAACTACTGTTTCTTGATCAACTATTGTGAGTCAGACACTGTACATAGCAGTTTGCACTCAGTCTTCAAAGCAGCTCAATTAGGTAGACACATATTATATTAACTTTCTAAATGACAAACATGAGATGGAGGGAGGCTAAATACTTCCAGTGAATCTATAATTGAATTTTTGGTTTTCTTATCATCCTATTTTACCTGATTTACTTTACTTTTTTTTTTTTTTTTAATCTCTGCTCTTTCTTTACAGACTTCTGTTCCTGATTCATAGAGTGTTTTCTTTGTTTTTATTTCTTTGCTTTTTATCTTTTTTTTTTTTTGGTCATGTTGAGGATGTTAACTGTTTTTCTGAAGTATTCTTTTGGTTACTGTAGTAAATAATTTTTAAACGTATACACTTTTTCTGAATGTTTTCTAATGTTCCTTATTTTGACCAAGTTTTTTTTTTTCTTTCTGTTTTTTCACCCTGGGAAAATGAAAAAATCTATCCAGACTTGGTATTTGCCAACAGACTGGGTGTGTAGCTTGCTCTTGGCCTTGCTCACTGACCACTTGTGAACTGTCAGATCTCATTTTCTGTAACACAGCTGGAGGGTAAGTTGCGCTGCATTGCTCTTCCTGCAGTCATTGTTGAACATTTGTCTAATGTAGCTTTAGTCGTTTGAGGCAGAATCTTCTCCTACTCTCTGTCTGGTTATCTGAAGCTGAACTGATTAATGACATCAAAGACTACACATCTTAGTGTATAGTGGGCCCATCATATCTGTATCCTCCAACATTTTATGGTACTGTACATCTTGATTCCACACTTCCCAGAATACATGTACTGTTCGTGGTTCCTTTTTCTGGTGTGCATGCACATGCATGTGGCCTGTGTATGTATTTTCTTCCTGAGTACTGCAGTTTCTGTATGCGTGTTGGAAGAGAAGAACGGAGAGGATGGTCTGAGAATAGCATGCTGGATGTTACAGATTGCTTATTCATGCTATAGAGGTAAGGCTGCCCAACTCTCTGGTTAGTTCAGGTGCTAGGTCCACCGCCAAAGACTAAGCAAAGCAGGACAGATGCAATTATATTCCTATATCCTTTCAGGTTGGTGAATGTGCTGTGTTTCAGCTGGTAAAGCAGGCATTGGCCACTGAAACTTGATTCTTTGTTGATTTCCATTGATAATGTAATTCATAGAATTTTTTCCTGTCTTCTCACAATGTGTTCTTCTCATTTACTGGAGCTGGTTTGATTTCATCTATGTCTGTATCTTCATAGAGATTTTAGTGTAGTATCAGGAAAGGCTGTGTTATACATTAGCTAGCACCATGCCGTTTTAAAACTAACAGCCATAAATGAATTTTGATTGGCAGTTATTTTTGGAAGACTTCTAACCTGTTGACAGTCCTTCACTGAGGTTTCAAATATAATTTCTTTAAATGTGGAATGGTGTATAACTAACTCAATGACATTTTATACGGGATTTTTTTCTACTCCAAGTACTCTTAGTACTGGCTTTTAATTGCACTGACTCTTAAGATATCTTTGATGTAATTCACTAGTTGTTTCTTTTGAAGCCTCTTTCTGAATCCTGCTTAAGGAATTCTGTATGATAAAACTCTGTTCCTCCTCCAATAGCTTAATGATTAAATTATACTACTCACTGCCTAGAATTTTTTTCTGTTTATATAGTAAGTCTAATTTTGATAATTGGCATAGATATCTACTCTGCATAAACATCAAAGAACAAATAGAAGAGAAATGGAGTGTTCAACTGAATTTCCAGGTAAAATCAAATTTCTCCCTTGTATAGGACGAAGTAAGATTTACAGGAAATAGGAAGGAGGTGTGATATTAGAGAATGGTATTTTGGGGGAAATTTTTATCTTTCCACAGCAAGGAAGAAAATGTTTTCTGGAATAGTAAATGAGAATGAGTTATGAGCAAGGGAGATCTAAGATAGAGGAGGCCAACTTTGCCTTCATGAGGTATCTGGTTTCAGGCAGATCATTCAGCCATATTCTAATAAACAACAAGGGATCATAGTCAGTAAATCAACACCCTTTGGAAGGACTTAAGGTCTTTTGCAGTAATAATCTTTCCTTTCCACATCTTACCTTTTTTCCATAGCTAAGGAAACACCAGTGTTTGATGAATATACATGAAATTCTGTCATATTAAATGCTGTTTGTTGTCTAAAAAGGAGATCACAAGAAATATTTGAGTAATATAGTAAATGAGGTAGAAAACCTGGTTGTAGATTAAAAACATACGTCTTATCTACACATGAAATTATTCATAGTGTTTTCAATAAACTGAATGCAGGTCATTTTTGAAGTCTAATATTTATAATTAACAGCAGTGAAGTAGAAAATGACTTCCTAAAGGAAGAAGTTATTTTAGCCATATGCAAACTTTTGTTGATGTTAAGAGCCCATATTACTTGCTATATTAAAAACCTATAATAAAATTCTTGGTAAAATAAAATCATGAAAATAATTCAAATAACACAGCACTAACATAAAAAGATACAATGTTGTGTATCAGTATATAAGATAATATATATGCTTCCCCTTATGGACAGTTTACATAATTTTGGATAGAATTCAGTCAGGACCCATCTTGTTTTTTTAAAAAAGGTACAATCACATAAAGTTTTATGTGTTCACTTTAAAAAAAATTTTTTTAACGTTTTTATTTATTTTTGAGACAGAGAGAGACAGAGCATGAACGGGGGAGGGTCACAGAGAGAGGGAGACACAGAATCTGAAACAGGCTCCAGGCTCCGAGCTGTCAGCACAGAGCCCGACGCGGGGCTCGAACCCATGGACTGTGAGATCATGACCTGAGCCGAAGTCGGACGCTTAACCAACCAAGCCACCCAGGCGCCCCTATGTGTTCACTTTTAAAAGGATAAAATGATAGAATAATTCATATTATGTTGTATTACACTGTTATAAAGTACTTGGAATGAACATACATTTCCTTAAAATAGAAAATTGTTGGATTTGTATTGTCACAGATGTCCTCTTTAGTTCTCCCCGTTTAGGAATGCTATATAAATTCAAAGACTTACTTAAGGTATCCACAGAATAAGTGTACATAATAAAGAAACAACTCCCTTGCTTTAAATAATGAAATAAAGGCTTAGGGGAGCATGTGAAACAAAGGACACGTAACTAGGATTGTCAGGTAGACTGTAAGAATGTGTGTCTATATGTATATGTATGTGGCTTCATATAAAAAAAACTGAGTGACGTAGTGTTATCCTATGTGACATTGTACTAATACAATGAATGTTAAGTCCTCTTAAAAACTTATTTTCCTGGCTACACAGAGGACTGTATTAAAGGAAGATATTTTGCCATGTTCTGGAAGTGGTTTACATGCAGGGTCGCTGACATAGCAATAGTTCTCATGAGCAATCAGGCCAGACCGTGTTTTAGTTGCTGATTTACATCAATAGGTTCTAAGGCCCACTGAGGTTTAACTTGGTTTTAGTATCAAATGTCCTTGTATGTGGTGCCACTGCCTCTTTCTTTTAAAGTTAAAATTTTAGTCCTTCCTTTTTACCTACCTACCTGTCTACCTAGTGAAAGCATTGGGAGGATTATAGATCACTGTAGTAACCCAATCCTGTGTTTCTGGGCTGATCTCTTTCCATAGCCTCCATTTCTTGGCTAATCTTCAAGTAGTGTATTCAGATGCCTGCTGCATGTTTCCACTTGGGTTTTAAGACTGATTTTTCTTAATGTGGCCTTATCATCTTTTCCCAGCTCCCATTAATCATCAGTATTTCCTACTTTAATTTATAGTCTACCGTGTGTCCAAGTACCTCAACAAAAATCTTAGACTCTTCCCACATTAACCCATTTTATCTTACCAACAAGACCTCAAAACTGTCTCCTCTCCTCTACCCTGACTACTTTGTTAGCTGTTTTTCTGGACAGGACAATATCCTCCTTACCTGGCCAAATTATTCACATCTATGCCATTTTCCTGTTTAAAACTCTTTAGTAACTGACCCCTATCCTCACGGTAAGCATGGAGTTTAGACCTCATGGTGGCCTTTCCGAGGGGCTGGACAACTCGTTCCCCTTTCCTCATGCTTTAACTTTATCCTTTGGGGATTCTAAGCTGTGTAGATACTGAAGCTACTGTACTGATCTCCCTTCTGTCCAACGTCATTTCCAATGAACAGAGTGACAGTCCCCCTCTCTACCTGACATGCTCCTTCTTATCCTTCAGGTCTCAGCTCCTGTGTCCTCTTCTACAGGATGTTGCCTCTAGTTCCACTGTCCTCCACTGCTTAGATTGGATTGAGGGCTTCCGTACTCCACTGACACCATGTGCTCACTCCTGTCTTTGCAATCACCCAGGTGTACCTCTGGCATTGCATTTACCAAAAATTATCTGCTTATGTGTCTTCTCCATGAAACTCCATGCTTTCTGTGTGTTGAAATCAAGTGTTCCCAGAGCACTAATATAGTGCTGGAGCATAGAAAATGATAAGTTGAATTATATATACAATTATATAAGTATGCCCTGCGTTGATAAACAAGTGATGTCTTGTAACATGAGTGATACCTGACACTGAACGTCATATGATCACAACTGAGCCAATGGTTCTTGAAATTCACTTTGGTATACAAGTGCTTTGGATTACAAGCATATTTCTGAAATGAATTACGCTCGCAAACCAAGGTTTTACTGTATTTGCTGTTTAGTAAGTTTGGTTATTGGTACATGTATATCTGTTTGCACACATATACATATACATATAAATAACTAATTCTGTTTGTATACCATGGCTTTGACTTTTGAAATATGGCCTTAATGCCATTTGTTTTATGAAGGGCAGTCAGGTATGAGAAAATGAAATGTACCATCAGAACACTATTTTCTTCAATTCACTTTTTGTTCGGATGGGGTAAAGGTACAAAAAATGTAGTCAAACAAACTGCCAAGTATCCTTTGAACATTAAAACAACCTTCTTTTCTGGAGCCAGCTTTTGGTTTTGAAGAATAATTCCTTGTCTTCTCATCTGACAAGAGTGAATTCCTTAGGATCTCTAAACTAGTGAATAGTTATGTGACTTAAATTTGTTTTGGCTTGCTAGCCTCCAAATGTCTGATAACTATCAGTGCTCATTTAACTCTGATTTTACACGGGCTTTTAAATCTGAGATGCACACAGTCATAGCTAATTAGAGGTCTTAGGGGTCTTAGAATTAGTCTATAATTAAATTAACCAATGAGTATGAAATTAAAAAAGAAAAATCCTTAATCCATAAAATAGGTATGCTGTAAGTGGAAAGGTAAACATGTTCAGTATATGACTTTATTTATCAGAGTAATTTTTTCCATGTCAACAGCTGTTTTTAAAGTGTGGCCAAATTTAAGTAGCTCTACAAATTTCAATGACGCTTTTATTCAATTTTATTTTCTAAAATTTACTTACATTTTAGTGATTTTTCTACCTGCATACTTGAATATGCCTGTCCAAATGATAATTTTAATTGCTTAAATGTGACCATTGATAGGGAGAAAGTCATCCTTTTTGTTGCTTGCTTATGTTATGGGGAAAGAAAGCTAACTGAAAGCACGCTATTGGTGCATTTTCCTTCTGGGATTCTAATCATAATTAGGTTAGACCTTTCCCCTACATCCTCAGTATCTCTTTCTATTCTATATTTTTCCATCTTTCCATTTCACTCTGCCACATTCCGTAGTGTTTTTTTCTCTTCCATCTCACTAATTGTTCTATTATCAAACATGGCCATTGCATTTTAATTTTGATTATTAAATTTTTTACTTCCAGTATTTCCACTTGACTTTTTTTTTTTTTTTTTAATTTTCAAATTGTGTCACTTTTTTATACTTCCCTGTTGGGAAGATCTATTTTGAAGCTTGTCATTCACTTCATTAAATGTAGCACTCACAGTTACTTTGGTAATTTTAATATCTAGTCTCTACAGGGCTCCTTCTGTTTGTTGTCTGTCCTCATTCTTGCTCATGTTGCCTCGATTCCTGTGCTCCTCATTAATTTTCACTGCCTGCCTGCCATCAGCCTTGGAGATTGTTTGTGTGAGCCAACTTCACGGCCTTGGATGAATGTGCCCTTCTTCAGAGGTGCGCTGCATTTTCTTCTGCAGGCACCTGAGGGCACTCTCTTGAAGAAGCACCTGTATATTTATGGTTGTTGAGTTTTTCTGATTCACTTAGGCTGCTAGCCCTCCAGATGCAGATCTATTCAGGGTCCAATCTGCTACCACACATGCTTAGATACAGGCTCTTCTCGTTCTCTTTCTTCTCCTATTCTGCTTGGTCCAAGGGCATCTTTTTTAGTCCCTGGAAGCAGAGGGAAGTGGAGAGGGACTTGGTTCTAGGTCACTTTTACCAGAGGATGTAGCCACTGGGGCACTTATTTAGTGTGTAAGACTTGTACAGTGGGTGAGCCTTGACTTTTACAGGTCAAAAAAACAAAGGCTAAAGGGTGAAGTATTTTAGTATATGCTCAGGGACAGATGTGGCCAGATGCTCCTAAGAAAGAGAAAAGGCACAGTACTTTTTATATAAGCAAGTATATATTTTTCATACTTCTCATTCTACACTTTGAATACTGTCAGCTTTTGGTTGATACACTACTGACGTGGCGTGAACTGATAATTAGTTTTGTGATAGAGCCATGAAAATCATACAGCAGTCAAATAATTTAAATATCTAATAAGAGTTGTGGTCCTGCCAGAGAAGAAGACTATGACTAGAAGTAAGAATAGAATCAGGCAGTGTCTTGAATTGCAGACTGAATTCAAATAGCAGAATCAGTTAATGTGTAGCCTGCCGATAAAACCATTCCATGTGTAGAGAATAAAATATTTAAAGGGGCTCATCTGTGTAAGTTTTAGGGGCATTCAACCTCACTGCCAGCCTCTAAAACTCCATCAGAATAAGCAGTGTCAGGGGATTGCCATTTACCACTGAGATAGTCAAGCTGGTTCTTACTTGGGTTGGTATAATCATGGTTGGCATGATTACGCCCTAGAACAGAGATTCTCAATTCTGGCTGCATCTTTGCATTACCTGAACAACTTTGAAGGAAAAAAAAAATCTCTCATCCCCAGAGATTCTAAGTGGTTTAGACTGAAGCTAGCTAGGCTATAATAATTTTATTTTTTCCTTTAAAGAATCCTTGGTGAAGGGTGCCTAGATGGTTCAGTTGGTAGAGCACTTGGCACTTGATCTCAGGGTCATGAATTCAAGTACCACGTTGGGCATGGAGCCTACTTAAAAAAATTAAAAATGAAGAATCCTTGGTGATTTTAATGTGTAGCCAGGATTGGGAACCCCTTCCTTAATGAATATGCATGTCCTTTAACCTTGAACAGTTTACTATTAAATATAAAGATAAAAACAATGTATTAAAATTTTGCATTGCATTTGAAAATAAACTCTATGTGGTTAGTATTTAAGGTTTTTGTTAATGTTCAAGAGAATTTCATGTTGTTTAATTGATTAGCTTTGTGATTCCATTTTAAAATGTGTAATTAGTTTTAGGATTTGGGATCTTGAAACGTAATAAGGCAATTTGGCTAAATTTATAGACATAGTTGGACTATTAAAAGAGCTTGAGAGAGACCATATTTATGTCTAACTGACTAGATTTATTAGGATTAATAACCAAGGAACGTTTTGTTTGTTGTTCAGACTTTTGAAGTTTTTTTAAAAAGAAAATCCCACATATTAAATTTTAAAATGCAGTTTGAAATGTTTATGGGGCTTAATAATCTAATTTCATAAATGAGACCAAATGTTAATCAAATTTTCTCTTGAAGGTAATTTTAAATATATGTTATTTGGCTCATAAATAGATAATGAAATGTATAACTTCAATTTAATTGCTTGGGGAATATTAGAATTTTAATTTGTAATTTTAGTTAATTGAATATTTTCAAAATAGTCACAGTGATTTTTTTTCATATTTAAGAACAATTCTCAAGAATACCAAAAATTTACTTTGACAATTGTGAATTTTGTGTTTCCTTCCCCAATTTAGAATATTTTTTTTTCCATTTGTAAAAGTGATACATAATCAGAGTGCAGTCAGATGCAAGGAAATAAGTGAAACACATTCATAGCCCCTGACTACAGTGCTTAGCAGTTTGATGCATTCTTTCTAATAACCAGCTGGTTGACTGATGGCTTTCACTGATGTATGTATCTTTTTTTTTTAATTTTTAAACATTTGTTTATAAGAGAGAGAGAGAGCATGCGTGCGCACGAGTGGGGGAGGGGCAGAGAGAGAGAGAGAGAGAGAGAGAGAGAGAGAGGAAGGGAGGGACAGAGACACAGAATCCAAAGCCAGGCCCCAGACTCTGAGCTGTCAGCACAGAGCCCAACATGGGGCTTGAACTCAGGGACCATGAGAGTGTGACCTGAGCCATAATAGGATGCTTAACTGACTGAGCCCCCCAGGCACTCCTGATGTATGTATCTTTATCTTTGCCATCAATCTTAATGTTTGACTAAATGGGATGATATTACATGTGCTCCTTTTTACTTTGATAGTCTCTCTTGGCCATTTGTTCTTATAACTTTTAACTGTAAGGATTGCATTATATTCATGATAGGGATTTACCATAGTTTACAGGAGCAGTGTACCAATTAGTAAGTCATTTTCAAGCTCTTCCATTATAAACATTACTGTGAGGAACATATTTGAGTTTTTACCTGTAGGCAATTGTGTGCCTATTTCCAGAGGAATCATTTGTAGTATTGCAAATCTTTTTGGATGGATTACCTAACTGCCCCCTAGAAGATCCCTAGACCTGCAAGATTCAGAGAAATAAATCAGTTCTTCTGATGGAAGTTGGGCATTTTCAGATAATTTAAACCTTTTCCTTCTTTTGAAATGAGTTTGTGGTTGTACTCTAGTTCTGATTTAGGTTAATAATAGCCTTAACTCATCCCATCTACCTTTGTCATTTTAATTGTCACTTAAATTCTCAATTTTCTCATATTTACCTAAAAGCAGTTCTGAGAGAGAATGGTTGTGTGACAGTAGTAGATGCGAGCCTAACACACAGGAAGAGGTCAGTATGTATTTATTTTCTTTCTACTTGGACATGAAAAATTGGAATTCAGTTCTTCCTAATACCATCACTCTTTGAGATGCATGAGAAAGAGGGCACAATTTAATTATTTTCTAGCTCTTTCTTACTTGAGACTTCACTCTGACATCTCTCTTTCCAAGTAGCTAATATTTAATAAAATTTTGAATAGAATGAAGTAATCACCCTGTTTAGTACAGACACTCCCTACATGTTGTTCTTGACTGAAATATATTTTCACAACATTTGAAGAGGTAACTGGCAAGACCATTTACAATAGCTACAACAGTCCGACTCTTGATTTCGGCTCAGGTCATGATCTCATGGTTCAGGAGTTTGAGCCCCTGCTTGGGATTCTCTTTGTCCCTCTGCCTCTGCCCCTCCCCTGCTCGTGCTCTCTGTCTCTCTCAAAAAAAAAAAATACACATTAAAAAAAAGTAAAATACTTAAAACAGCGTCTCTTTTCCTATACATATCATAAAATTTAAGTGGATGGATTTAATCACAGGGAAAATAAAATCTTGAAAAACACTTTCTTGTTCTGAGTATTATACAAAGAGGTATTTGGGCTGAGATATAAAGGTGAGAATTAGCTTTCAGGATATAAGACGAGGAAGTGAACTGAAAGCAAAAATATTTGCCTTATTGAGTTTGCATAGATGCAGCTTAGTGAGAAGTGTTTTTCCCCCGAATGAGCAACATTGCAAATTGTGTAATTGTACATGGGATCCTTCAATCCCTAAGTATCACATAGGAAGTAAACCTAGAGATCATATAGTTCAATTTTTTAATTTACAAATGAGCAAAATGAGATTCAGGAAAGTTCTAATGTCTTTTGATTTCTTTAAAAAGAATTCCTGGAATTTTTGTTTGAATGAATTGCAGACACTAACTTCTTCACTTTATGCGAGAAGAAACTGATACCCGGAGAATCTGAAATGAATTGGCAGTGATAAACCAGGATCTAGGCCGGGGACTCTTACTCTAGTGTTCCTGAAACACTGATCAACACACAGGCTGACTAGGCAAGAATAGTAAATGGTTTTATTTATCAGCCTGAGACTTTTCTGTATGTGAAGGAAAATTCAAAATCAATTGAAGTGGGAAAGAGATTGGCCAACAAATAATCTGCTGTTTGCAGGCAGTTCTATTGATCCTTGGCTATTTCTTGGTAGCTCTGAGTTTATGAGCACAGAAAGATTTTTAGGGGTGTAGTTTAAGGAATATTAGAATTACAGTCCCATCTTCCCAAGTATTTCTACCCAACATAAATTAATCATTAGAAGACACACATTTCTGGGCACCTGGGTGACTCAGTTGGTGAAGCATCTGACTCTTGATTTGGGCTCATGGTTTGAGAGATTGAGCCCCATGTTGGGCTCTTTGCTGACCGTGTGGAGATTGCTTGGGATTCTCTGTCTCTGCCTCTCCCCTGCTCATGCACCCTTTCTCTCCCCAAATAAATAAATAAATAAACTTACAAAAAAAAAAAAAAAAAAAGACACATTTCTTTCTCTGCCAAGCTGTAGTGAACGCTGTCCCTAAGGACACTAAGTCCCTTAGTTTTCCTGTTGTCTATGTAAAGGCTGACCCATTCAGCCAGTTGTCCACAGTCTGGGAACTGTAGAAGAAATAACCCAAAGAAATAGTTCTGAGTATTACAGAGCACATACATAAGCAAAAAGCAGTGGACCTAAGTGGAAAACTCAGCGTGAACAAATCTCAGAAAGACTACCGTTGTGTAAATCAGTCTTCTCCATTCTCTTTCCCCTGCACTTGTCTGAGAGAAGATGCACTCTGATATATTAAGACTGTGTTGAAGTTAAAGAGAATAGATAAGGAGATCCATTTACAATTCTGCTGACTGTCCCTAAGGCCGGTGTGAGGTTTCGGCCCTCCCCCTTGCCCACGCTGCAAACCCAGCTTGAGAGCATGGCCCTGCAGCACAATAACTTACTTCAAACTCCAGGTGTGTGTATGCGGTACCAGTGTTTGGCCTTAAAAACATTTATTACAGATGTCTGGAATTGAAGACTGTTGACTAGGTGCAAACATTACCTCATACTCCATTTGACACTAGCACGGTTGGGGGGGGGGGGGAGATTATAAAGGTAAATAAAAATGTGCTAAAATGTAAACCTGGGCTATTTCTTCAGCAAATTGGGTTTTCTTGTTATAACCGTTTCAGGATTTTATGAGTCAGATAATAGAAATACTGAAATTAGGTACAGATTTACAGCTTGTTAGGGGAACAGTTCCCACTAATTCCCTGAATATTTGATATTCACCGTCTCTTTCATGGACTTGGGGAGACTAGCTTCTTTAATGTCAGGTCTCTGTAAATTTTAGTGACAAAGGATTGACTGTCTTTTGCATTGAGAGATCGAAAGCCACAGACTTGTGTTTTCCCATCCCCGATGGTAAGCACCATATTGTAATTATTTTGGAGGACCAAGGAGGCAGAGCACGGAGAACTGTGGATACTATGTGATGATTATCACCCAGGAGGCAGAGCACAGAGGACAACAGATGCCATTTGGTGACTATCAGCCACAAAATGGGGCAAAAGGGAATTAAATGTCATAGCAATATGTCCTCATTGTCATACTACATAGGTTGAAAAGTGACACGCAGATCTGATCTGTACACCTAAAGCAAAGAAGATTTAAAAGAAATATTTATGGATAAGGGAATATTTGGATTCTTTTGGACTTGTTTTTTTGTTTGTAGAATTAGCGTGTTTGTAAAATGTTCCTAAGCAGACTTTTTTAAAGGGGTGGGAAGGGGGAGTCTATCTTGGCCAATGAAATGACTGAAGTGTGCCTGTAGGAGCATCTAGTAATGAAAGAATTGATTAACCATGAAATCCTTGTGGAAATCCACCAGCGACATGTTCTGATGGTCCCCAATGTCCCACTTTTGCTTTGGAACTGTTGAAAACTTTTCCTGTCTCTCTTTCAAAGTCCAGTAGAATCAAGTTCCCTAAATGTGTTGCTTGACTGATTGGAGTCAAGTGTGGGCCAGTCATCAGAAGCTGAGGCAGGGGCTCTTGAAAGAGCTCTTGTATGCTTGTAAATCTGACAATCCAGGATATGCTTGCTTGTCTTTGCTGAGACCCCATCCCAGGATCCCAGCTTATTTTTTCCTTTTCTTTCAATTACACAGGTTATGACAAATATGTTTTGGCCTACTAAGATAGTAATTGCAACAATCACTTTTAATTCAGTTTGTGATCTTTTAATTTTGTATTGCCTGTTGTTGATCACCGGTATCATTATTCTGGCATTTCTGACTGTATTTCATCTTGGAAACCATGTGTGGTTGTAACCAGGAGTTGGGAGGTACAAGAAAAGAGTAAAGTTAAAAAACAAACAAACAGGAGGGCACCTGGGTGGCTCAGTCGGTTGAGTGACTGACTTTTGATCTCAGCTCAGGTCTTAATCTCAGCTCAGGTCTTGATCTCAGAGTTGTGTGTGAGTTCAAGCCCTGCATTGGGCTCTGTGCTGGGTGTGAAGCCTACTTAAAAAAAAAGAAGAAGAAGAAGAAGAAAAAAGTAAAGTGAAACTTGACTGGCATTGTTTTATTCTTAGAGATTCATTTAAGGAGGTGAAATAAGAAATATTGACTGAATTGGGAGGACTGACTATTCAAGCCTGTTAATGGAGTGACCTGATTCTGAGTTCATATCTTATACTGACATCATTGCTGTAGTAACAAATATAACATTGGCTTTCAAATATTAACCTCCATAGTTATTTTTTCCCCAGAATGAAAGATAATGAGTTAATACAGAATTAGGGATCAGATGGCCCCTAAGTGAATGGATTGTAAGCATCCCTAGGAATTATTATGCTGATGTGAAAAATCACTAGTGTTCACACCATTCCATGTGTTATTAGTTAACATAGTTCTTTTATAAAATCCCTTATCAGTCTTTAAAAAAATCAATTTATTGGAGGAAGTAGCCAAGAGTACCATCATTTTAAAGTAAAATATCTGACTTCACCTGCCAAGAGTAGCCAATTTGACATTAGGTCTGTTAATGATTTAACTTTCTCCTGCTGATGTCAGCATGAGTGTGTTACTGCTTTCAATTATCCGTGAGATCTCTGTCTCTTGACAGAGGAAGAGAATATGCATAGGTAATATATGTTAGAAAAATGATTTTGGTTTTCATTATAAATTATGATTTTATACTTTATATAAATAATGGTAAAGCGTTTTATTTTGGTCTACTTCATTGTGTCTTTTTTTTTTTTTCATTCTTGCCCTCTCACAGGTTTGTTTTTTGACATTGTTTTCTCTTAATTGCTCTCCCTTCTTCCACATGAAATTAAACATTAACAACAAGAAGATTTTGTTAGGTAGGGTTTTTTACACAATCCCAAGACTGAACTTTCACCTTCTTGGGGATGAGGTCCTGATTGAAAATGCATGGTTTATTTGAAATGAACTTATGTGTAATATAGTAATTAAAATTTTTTTCATATTTATTACAAAACAATTTATGTTTAGTGCAGAAAAATCAGAATGCAAAGCAAAGAGAATATAAACCAATCTAATCAGATAGTCATTGATAACTTTGCACATACTTGCAAATCCTTATCTTGATATGTTGTGTATTTAGTATTTTGGATAGACAAGAAAAAACCATACCACATATAATATTTTCTAACCTATTTTATTCATTTAACAATATTCTGTAAATATCTTTTAGGCCAAAAATAGACTAATACAACATCATTTTTACTGACTTTATATTGCATTATTTATTTAACCAAAACCCTATCATTTGACATTTTGGTTGTTTTAAAAATCATTTCATGATTAAAAATTACTTACAAAGTTACTGCACTTTGCTTGTAACTGAAGCTTTTTGCACGTTAATCCCTTAACATTTTTCAGAAGCAGAGTTAAAAGCCATGTACACTATAAAGTCTTTTTGTAAGAATTTTGTACCAGTTTGCATTCCTACCAGCATTGAGATTGCTCATTTTCCTACAACTCAAGCCATGAAAAGTACTGACCCTTTTTAAAGTATTCTCCTCTCTGATGGGAGAAATAGTTGTTTCAGTGGGTTTTCCTTTGCTTCTAGAAAGGGTGGTTATGTTTTTTCATATATTTACTGGGTGTTTGTACTTTGTTAGCCTTTTACTAACTTAAAAAATCAGCATTTGATTTTTACCTTCGGCTTTTTACAAGGCCAATGTCAAAAGAAAAGCAGTTCTTGAATATAAGCTTATGTTATGGCAAAACAAATATTTGTATTGAAGACACAAACCTGTCAAATGAAAAGTAGTATTATTTAAACAGAACCTTTTTTGGGACAGGAGAGGATTAGGGGGATCAAGCAGGAATGACCTTCAGATTTAGGGTTTATTAAAATAAGTAATCTTTCCCAAAGGAAAAAAACATATTGTAAGTTGTTAACATGGCACAGAGAACACTCATTGCCCCAAAATAGTATCTAATTTATGCCAAGACTCTCAGTGGTTGTGAATTATTATTTCACAAGATGAGCCTCATGATTCTTTTTCACTTTTTTGACAGTAGATTTTTGTGTCAAAATGTGTCATTGTCTACGTTTTATTGGCCTCACCCCTGAGCTGAGTTCATTATTTACATTAACTTTTTGGTCACGTTTAATTATTAAGCCCTATTTTCAACAACGAAAAGAACGCAGAAAGCCAGATGATTTTTTTTTTCATCCCTGTGACTTATTTATTTTATAACTGGAAATTTGTACCTCTTAGTCCCCAGTTCGCCCATCTCCCTCCCCTTCGGCATCCATCAGTTCTCTGTATTTGAGTGTGTTTCCCTTTTGTTGTTGTTTATTTATTTTGGTTTTTACATGCTGCATAAAAATGACATCATATGTACTTGTCTTAGGTTTATTTCACTTAGCCATCCATATTGTCATGAATAGCAAGATTTCATTTTTTATGAGTAATATTCTATTGTGTATATATACCACATCTTTATTCATCTATCGATGATGCTTAGGTTGCTTGCATATTTGGACTATTGTAAATAATGCTACAATAAACATAGGGGTGCATGCATCTTTATAAATTAGTGTTTTCATTTTTTTCAGGAAAATACCTAAGTTGGAATTACTGGATAATAGGTTACTTTTATTTTTAGTTTTTGGAGGAAACTCCATGCTGTTTTCCATCGTGGCTGCACCAATTTACATTTCCACAAATTGTGCATGTGGGGGTTCCCTTTTGTTATTTGTTTTGTTATTTCAACAAACAGAAGAACACAAAAAGGCAGATGATTTTTTTAATGAAATCTTGAGAAATGACCTCAAACTGTGGCTTCTTTCTAAGCTGAGCCACGTCTCTGGATAATACTGTTTATTTGTTGGTTTTTTTGAAATGGCATGTTATCAGACGACTGATGGTTCTAGTACTTCTGTCCAAAACCATGACATCAGTTCTCCACTCTTTGGCACACGAGACATTAACTGCTACTCCAGCTTTAGCTGATAGGAAGGTTATAGGTAGAAAGGTGCAGGCCCTTTAGGGTTAGGATCCTTTTATCACAATCTCACTATTAAAGTAGATGATAATACATTAAAATCAAGGA
Source organism: Acinonyx jubatus (assembly GCF_027475565.1). Taxonomy (NCBI): domain Eukaryota; kingdom Metazoa; phylum Chordata; class Mammalia; order Carnivora; family Felidae; genus Acinonyx; species Acinonyx jubatus. The sequence continues at coordinate 50,836,772 of NC_069391.1, read as the reverse complement.
AACATTAACTTTGGACAGAAAATCCCAGATACCTTCTTAGTTTCATTAAGCCTTTTGTCAAGACCTGACACCAAAATATAATACAGGATATAGGCAAAGGTGGTACAGAATTCATATGTGGCCATATGCTGTGCTGGGAGTTTGTTGAACACTATTTATCTTCATAACAATATTATACACCTATTTAAAATGTGAGGTAACCAAAGTTCCCTCCTGACCTCGTGACTGGTCTGGAAGCAGTGTTGATGTTACTGCAATCCTTTGCCCTTTCTGGGACCATATATGTAAACATTCAGGAATATAGTATTCTTATAAAAGCAGCGATTAGCACAACATAGTTATATATGTCAGCAGGTGGGTCTGAGAAGCGCCTGAAAAAAGGATTCTAAGGCTTTGACTGATTCAGGGACAATGGAATGTGCACATCTCAGGAGCCAGCTGACCTACTCTTGATAACCCAGTCCCTTTTCTCAGACATTGAAAAAGCCCATCTTCTAAGGAGTGAATAGTCATGGTAAAGCTCCTATTGTCCAGATTCCGTCTCCGGGTGACTCCAGGTGATTCCTACTGCAAAGCCTGAGATCCTTAAAAGAGAACATGAATGGCAACCTGAAATACTTTGATTTCTGCTAATAGGATTTCAGTCTATGAAAGCTGGGAAAGTCCTCATCTGCTCCTCCTGAGTTTTATGGTTGTCTTTCCCACCTCTGCTCACCCCCTTATGCATACATACCTGTGTGATTTCTGCTAGTTTGCTTCACATCATGTTATAGTCTGAACCTCAGCTGTACTACTTTCATTAAGTCTTCCTCTCCCAGGTGCTTTCATATTTGGATCTTCCTCAGATTTCATGGTTAGATTGTTTCACATGTATATATGCCTGTCATGCAACTTCCTTTACTAAGTGAAATGTAGTCTAATGGGTGATTTGGCTAACTCACGAACATTTCTTGCTTCCTCTTTGGAGATGCTTCTGGGAGCATAGACAGGTCTCCATATCCCCGATTCCCATCACCATCTCTTTGCTCCCCTCCCGCTGCCATTTATCCTCTTTAGAATTGAGACCTTCAACCACCAAGGGCTCAAGGAGACATGTGTTGCCTTTCCCTGCCCAGCTTCCCATCTCACTTAGCTGATGTTTATTCTTACCTGTTCTATGGCATGAGACCCCACTTGTTCACGGGACATACAGAGTGGGTATAGCAGCACAAAAGACCCCTTTCCCATACCTTCGCTCAACTTTCCCTGGTTATATATCAGATGCCTGTGGAGAGGTGGAGAGGAGAGCAGAGTTCATGGCTGAAGTGGGAACCTTTCTGGAGGCCAGCATTGTGTGAAAGTTTATCACTACTTGCTGCGTTGTCTGCAATTCTCATGTTTAAGAAGTAGGTGCTTTCTCATATGTTGTTGCTTATAAAATACATTTAATGCCGTTCATATTGTTGAATCTCAGCTATCCCTTTTGTTCTAAATGATTTAAAAAATGTCACCAGTGATGATTTTGTTAACTTTGTTTCTTTCCCGAAAACTACTTGTACTTGGTCTCTTTAACCCGTGGGAGGTACATGTTAGTATCCCCTTGGTGTAGAGGACCAAGAGGTCACACAACTAGAAACTGAAAATGAGATTAAAACCCAGTTTCATGTAATTTCAAAAACTATACATGGTACATTATCCATGCTGCTTTTCCACATTAGAAATGATCCTTTCCTGAATTTGAAAATCAAACTGAATGGAAAACGGTAAATGTGGAGAGAGGAATATTCATTTGCGTGAATATATGTATGATGTAAAGTTTACTAAAGTGAATAGCCGATTTGTGGGTTATAAGCAATCTATCCCAATGCTGTGTTCAAAAGATGACAGAGGCAAATAATACATTCTTACCAGCATGGGATCTATTTCTCTAGAGATTTACATTGCGGCTCTTCATGGAAGAGAAGAATGATCATAAAAATGCTGGTAGGTTATCTCGTTGGGTGGAGTTATAAGAATTATGAAATCATGCAGAAGGGTGTAGCACACATCTGGCCTTTTATGAAGTTGGGGAAAGTGTGACTTTTGCTCCTATTCAACATGTGAAATTACATATTTTGTCATGACTTTTTTTCATATTTAAGATTTTTCTCCATGTGCGTTTTCTAGAATAAATGGATACCCCTAATGCACTAGTGGAAGTAATGACCGAAGTTTGTGCCTTTCGGATTGTCCATAAATAATATAATAGGAGCCCATCACACCTCACAGAATTCTATTCAAACAGAAATTCTTTAACTTTTATGAATGTGTTTACATTCATGTCTGTTGGTCATAAATTTCCATTTTTGGGTAACCTTGGTAGGATTCCATCATCGTCAGTGATCTCGGTGTGGTCACTATCATCCTTGCTCTTAGTTACTTTTCTTGCAGGAATTACATGGTGGTTATGCTTATTAATGATGTTAAATTGGAGGATGATTGATCCCTGAAGTTTTTCTAAATAAAAATACTATTTGGATCCCACTTTTAGGAATGAAAATGACTATTGCATTATGCAAATTTTTGTTTGCTTTCTTTAGCATTTTCAAATTTGCTGTTGTCTTGAACTTGATGACTACAATTGTGCACCCACATCTTGTAGAATTTGGGTATCCCTCTGTTGAAGAATAGTTGAGTCTAAGATATTCTTTAAGATCTGGATCTCCAAATTGATGGGAATCATACTTTCTTGTCTTACTTATGTTTGTCTGCTTTTTGAGATATCAGAGAGTTTTTCAGAAACTAACTTATATTTGGGGTGTCTGAGTGGCTCAGTCAACTAAGCATCCAACTTCAGCTCAGGTCATGGTCTCACAGTTTGTGAGTTTGAGCCCCAAGTCAGGCTCTCTGCTGTCAGTGCAGAGCCCACTTAAAATCCTCTGTCCCCCTCTGTCTCTCTGCCCCTCCCCTACTCTCTATCTCTCAAAAATAAACTTAAAAAAAAAAGAAACTGACTTATGTTTGATGAGTAGTTATTTTTTTTTGTTTGTTTGCTTTTTTTTTGAGACCCATAATGGTACTTTGTTGTGCTTCTTCCCATTACAGATTATTTTCCACCTTGGCAGAAATAGCCCTTAAAAAATTGTCATTGTACATAGTTTGCATAAGTGATACTTAAAATATTTAGCCACTGTTTCACAAAAGGCACAGACCAATCTGAAGGCAGCTGTGGCCAACCACAAGAGACATGGCTGTAAACAGCTGGGGTGACTTTCTATGTGCTGGGGTGGAGAGATTGCTGGTTGGGGATATTTGTCAAGCATCTGTCTTGAATAACTTTTTTGTCTTCTTGCTTTTTACTGACTGCGCAGTCAGTATCATAGATCATAGAAGATATTGACAGAGGAACCATTGCGATCATCGTTTAAAATGACACTGATCAAAGAGCAATTAGAGAATACCTTCCATGTCCTTCTGGGGTGGACCTATAATAATTAAAGTGTTTGGTGCAATTCAGAAATGCACTTATTAGATTTTTGGTGTATCCCCTTCTACTTTTGTTTCATCTTCTGCAAATGTAACATACTTCACAAATATTAATTCCCAGCACTTGTACATAATGTATGATAGTTAACTGCTATATTTAAGATGAGGTTAAAAAAGCAGGGAGATTAAATCAGGTCCCTGGTAAACTCAGGATAAAGATTCAAAAGAAACATTTCATTCATTCATTCATTTAAAATGTTTACTTATTTATTTTTGATAGATCACAAGCCAGGGAGGAGCAGAGAGAGAGGGAGACACAGAATTTGAAGCAGGCTTCAGGCTCTGATCTGTCAGTGCAGAGCCCGATGCAGGGCTCCAACTCAAGAGCCATGAGATCATGACCTAAGCCAAAGTCAGATGCTTAACCGACTGAGCCACCCAGTCTCCCTGAAATATTTCGTTTATAATACTGATTTTTCATGTTCCTCAGAAGTCCAGGCAAGGGTTCTTCTAGGTATACAGGAGTGTTTATTTAAATATTTTCAAAGTGATGTATTAAAGTAGATGTGTCAGTATTTTCTGTATGCATGTGAAATCCTTGAGAGATTACACAATTAAAAAGGAAATAAATGAGACCTCACCTTTTACAGGACAAAAATTCCCTTTTGCTGAAAGCACGCTTAGAGAAAGAGATTTCACTATTTTTAAAGAGGCGTGTAATCTATATGTTTATTTCTTTTTCTACACCAGAGGTTCTGTCTCATGGTCAGAATGTGTTGCTTAGCACTACCTAGGGGATCATGAGCTTTTCTCTCTCCATTTTCTTCCTTTCATAACAGAGAAATGGAGGCAGAAGTTAGAGGCCAGCAAAATCTTTTTTTGTAGGTACACTTTATATTAGTATATACATCCTCCTTTTCTTCATTAAGCTGCAGGACTCAGCGTCTTTCTAACACCTTCTTTCTGAAGCGCAATGCATTATTCTCTGTTAGGACTGGCCAAGGCTTGGGAAATCATATTTCTAGTGGGAAATAGGAAGGCTTTCTCTGAATAACTTTGAGTACTTGCTTTGACCATATAGAAGCTAAGAAAAAAATGCCGCATTCTCTTTGCTGGCAAAAGAAAGGCATCTACAGAGATGCAGGGCGGATAGGTTGAGGTGAAGAGTTAAAATGAACCTTAAGACTCCATAAGGAGGAACTAACATTTTCGCTGAGACGGAAGTTAAGTGCTTACGTGTTATAGTAGCGTCAGAAAACCCTTTCATTTTAGATTAATTTCGAACTGTATGGCCCGCAGGAAGGAAAAGACCGAAGATAAAATTTTAAGTAACTGCAGCTGTGTTATTTGAAAGATCACAGTAATTTGTTTTATTTCTAACCTTTTATTCTCCTAATTCCTTGTCACATTGTTTCATCAGAGAAAGCATGCAAGAAAAGGCTTGCCAACATTGTTTAACTTAATAGAAGAGATACATTTATAATTAGCCATATGTGTATATAATAGGAGTTGGAATGCTAAAACTTAAACATGCTATGTTAGGTGTGGCATAGTGGATAAGAAGTGCTGGTTCTGTAAGAGGATTCAGGTTAAAAGCCTGGCTCTCCCTGGACTGGACTTTCCCTGTCTCTGCCTCTTTTTTCCTCCTCTCTAAAATGATACAGTATGTGTAGCAAAGGCACAGGGATGGGGTGAAGACTAAAGTAATCGAAGTGCCTCAGAATAGTGGCCAGCCCAAAGCAGGTGCTCTAGAATGTCAGTTGTTACCACTGAGTTAACATCATTCTTTTTATACTGCTAATATTTTTATCTGTTCCTTCCTCCTGGGTGAACTTCCGGCTCATCTATATTAAGTGATCACAATATAAATTTCCAATGTCTAGAGTAGGTTTCAGGGTGTTTTTTTTTTTAAACAAAATCCTTTGCAAGCTTCCCATTGTGTTCCCCCCCCCCCCCGCCCCTTCTCCCACTTCCCCTCCAAGCCTTCATTAAGGGACCCACACTGGATTAATGAGTACAGACATTGACTTGTTTTTCATTTGATGGCTTTTATTTCCCTGGCACACACACACACCAAGATGTTAAGACACGATGGGTGGGGGATAGCAGAGACCCTTTGAGTAAAAGGTGAAGATGTTACTGATGTGCCACAATGTTATTTTCAGTTGAAGTAACTGCCTCTTTTGTTACTTGTTCAGAATGCACACAGAGGTGAAGATAAAACACAGGGATCGGTGGGCGAGAGAGAACGCATTCCTGGAGAACTTTACAACACATTGCACCACAGTTTTGAAAGGTCATCACGGTGCTACTTAATATTCTTAATGTGCTGGGTATTGTTTTCCATACTGAATCCCAAAGTGCTTTCAGCAGCTAGAGAGCTGCCAACCCCTTTGCGCCCTGGGTTTTCTATTCCTTTCCCTCCCTCACTCCCCCACCCATCTCCTCCACTTTCCCCTTCTACATCTTTGTGCTCCCCCTCTCATTCCCTAGTCCCCTCTCACCATCGCTCCCTGGTGCATTTTTTTTTTATGGTAAATACAATAATTGTGCCGTGTAAGCCCACAGGGATAATGGGGCATTTGTCTCTGTGTATCTTTTTGGTAACTAAACCGGAGAAAAATGGTGAGTCTTCCCTTATTTACAAACAATGTACACACAATTCCATTTAATTGGAGATGGCTTAGGCTGCTTTCTGATGTAACCTCCTTGCTACTTCAGATAAAAAACCTACCCAGGCTCTCATTTGAGCAGGCATTTTGCCTAAAAATTGACCCTTTGAGAGTCTCAGGGCAGCTCTCCACGGTTGTCATTAGCCTCTAGTGTGCATGTTGAAAAGTAGCACACGGATTGGATGCATCCCAATCAGTTAGAGGGTAGCTGAAACTTGTACCAAGTATAAAAGAAAAAAATTAAATCAAGCCAGTTGGTCTAAAAATAGCTTTCCCAGCTCAAACTTGAAGTTTTTGGTGAAGGACCTGTCTTGCATTTTGATATTAACGATAGCAAATGAGGGTGTTGGTTACAAGTTTATAGAGCCCAGTTATCTTGTTGAATAAAGAATGGACTGGCTGGCATTGGTTGTGATGAAGAATTATTATGTCATATATATGGGTGAGGGAATACACATGTATCACATTAGATCAGAACATTTGTCCCTCCTAAATATTCTAGCCAGGAAATTAATTCATTGGAAATCTTATTTACACATATGTTAGAGATGTTTATTACTTGTTCATTCTATGTAAATGGCTCTACTTTTATTAAAGACAAGTATCTATTTGAAAAGAAAAGTATTTCTCAGAGTTCTCACTCAGTGATGCCTGCATTTCACTGAGCTTTAGAAACAAGTGCCAGCTCTTGAATTAACACATGCCAGTTTCGCACAAGTGAAGGAAAAGTACTAATACCTAACATGAAGGATTCGTTTGAAGATCATACATGCAATATAGGGTATATGCTAGCATTTCACAAATAGCAGTATTTTAAGAAAACATATTTTCCATAAAAATGGAGACCCGTGGAAAAATTGCGTCTTTCATACTGGATCTCCTGTCTTTAAGCTCCTGTTACTCCAAATTAGCTGCCACCTCTAACTATCTCTTTCTGAAAATGCCCTACTGACAGCGATGCCGTAATGCTACCTGGCACCAGTCTACTCTCCATTAATAAAAATGAAAATAATCGTCATCCTTAATAAGAACTGGGCCATTTTCCGTTAGTAAAAATCGGACCTTTCAGGCGTCTATCTTATCTAATCTTAGCCTTTCTGTTCTTAACAAGTTTACAGAAAGCCAATTTCACCCAATAAGTAGAAACAGGCATATGTTAAAAGAACACATATTTAACAAATGCACATATGCTTACAAATATACGTCCACATGTGTCCACACATACGTATGCTTGTGGAAATTCAAGCACCATGGCATTTATTAATGGAAACCAATGTCTCCAGAGAAGGCAAAGCATAGCACTGAAACAGAAAGTAGTAAAAATGAGCAGACTTGAAAAGAATATGGTTAGCACACACATGTAAAGAAATGATAGGGAGTCAGGGGGCTGGGAGGCACAGCTAGGCACACAGGGGATGAAGAAACGTGTGTAGCTTGTCACGGAAGTAACCCCAGGTTGCAGGACTGTGATGCCAAAGCAAGTGCAGGATTGGTAACAGACTCACAGGTAAAGCTACATTGACGGAGAGGCCTTTCTGGAAAGAGAGAAGGAAGTGAGCATCCCTCACTTCTACACATTGTGAGGGTTTCCATAGGATCAGAATTTGTTTAGCTATATATATTTTCATTTAATAATCTGATGTTACCAGGACATGTGGGGAAGGAAACGTTCTGGAAAAGGAAGTGGTAATGAGGAGAAAAGTCCTAGAAAGTCAGACTATGAAATGAATAGATTGGTGGGTTCTCTAAGTACTTAATTTCCTGTCTGGGAGGTAGGTTTCTGACTCTGTACCTTATGAGTGCGGTGACCTATCAGGCTGTTTGCTGTGACGTCTGCTGCTTTCCTGCCTGTTTTATCTCCTGGATGCCCACAATAATCTTAGAGGAGAAAACAGAGAGCGAGCATATGTTCAATACAAAGGCCCCGTGAAATCTGTGAGCCTGCTGTGCATCAAGTCGATGTAATTCATTTATTTTTTTAAAGTGGTGATGATACGCTCTTTCCTCTGGATGACAAATTACAGAGCACATCTGAAAAGCCTTCTCTTCGGGGAAAACATTCTGCCTTTTTGTTCCTTGCATAGCATCTTTATTATGTATGATGAATAAAGAAAAGCAACATTGACTGAAGAGCCCTAAAAAGAAAAAAAGATAAAAGTACTAGATTTGAATATGTGATTATAATAACAGACACAAAGATAATACACATGTTGTATAGACAGTACTAAGCTAGGAGCAGCCATCCTTTGAAAGGTTTTTTTTTTTTTTTTTTTAAACTCTTTAAGATATGAATTATGGCTAAGTCTTACTGTCTTGTCACTATGTTGGGGGCAGAGTCTAGAACTGGTCAAGTTTATTGTAGCAGAGGCCACCATGAAAGTTTCTCTCTGTAGGATTCTGTCGGTTACCTGCAAATTGTGATGCCTCTCTAAGAAATACAAGAGAATAGCTTTGCTTTTCTCAAAGAATAATTTTGCTAGTTATTACTAAGACTTGCGTTAGTCCTTGCAGTATCTTTGCTCTGCTTACAATGATAAAGATTTACCACTGATGTTTAAATATTATGATTATGATACTTGTCTTCAGGCTACCCGGCATCTTTATCATCTTTGATTTCTTAGTGTCCTCCCTAGACATTTCAGATACTTTTTCTGTCTCCTAAAAACCCCTTATGTTCCTCCCTGTACATAATTGTCTCTTTCTCTAATAATCAAAGTCCTCCAGCCTGACCACCCTTATCTGCTCTTTTCTTCAGCTTCATCTATCTCTTCTATGAACTCAGAACCAGAGAAAGGGGAAGGGCATCTCTTGTCTGAGCCAAGTCCCTTTGTCACCCTCCACTTAGATCCTCTTTCTTCCTGCCCCAGGGATCTTCCTGTGTTCATCATCTTTGTAGCAAATGTACTTCCTTCCAAAACTTCATGCTTCCAGGAATTTATAGGTCCCTTTTAAGTTGGGAAAACCATTCCTTTGATTCAAATATTCGTCACCATTCAGTGAACATTTGTTGAATGCCTATGTATCACTTAGTGTTGGGTGTTTGCAAGCAACTGAAACATCTGGTTACCTTGAACAAAGAAGGAATGTATTGGAAGGCTATGAGGTGACCGTAAAATGAATGGAAAAGTTTCTTTGGCCTTGGAGATGACATAGGCCAGAGCAATTCAGGATAATCCAGGTGGCAAAGACTGAAGAAAGATCTCTTCTTGAAATGAAATCAATTTTAACCACCCTCACTTTCTGTATCACTCTTCCCCAAATTTAACTTCTAGGGGGTGACCGGTTGGTTAGGGCCACAATCCTGTTGGTAGACCTGAGAAGGGTAGGAAATATGGACTTAACAGTCTCCCTAGGTAATACTGCTTCCCGAGTGGGAGGAGTAGTTTTGAGGCGCTGTTGCCAGGAAAAAGAGAACGGGTATCGGCAAACCCAAAAAATAGCTAGTCACGGTCATCTACAATATGTCAGGCAGCCACCATGCCTGCTTTTAGAATAGATGATGAAAGAGGAAAACTAACATTTACTCAAAGGAAAATAATGATAAAAGTTGTGGAAATGAATGTCAGTTTGTGATAATGAGTCCAAATGTATACATACCATGAGATATATAAGAGAAATAGTCTCTTTTCAAAGGTGAAGACACAAGAAATTAAGTAAAATATGAATTATGACTAATTACACTATCTTGTCCCAGTGAAAAGATAAGAGACTGGAGCCAGTCCAAGATGAGCAAGTACCTGTCCTCAAGAGCATATGGTCAGTGGGGAGTCCAAGGTGGGAAGAAGTAATTTTAAGACAATATAGAAAGCTATTGATATGAGGACACAGAGAAAGAGCAACTAATCATAGGGTGGGCTGATTCTGAGGAGGTTTCCAGGAAGAAAAAAAAATCTCGGCTGGAATTTAAGATCAAACAATCTGTGGTAGATGGAATGGTGCAGTGAGAAGTGCATGGTGAGAAGGCCATGCTAGGAAGAGAGACTAGCTGGAGGAGAGAAGCAGCATGCATGTAAAACTTGTGTGGTCACCAAGTGGAGAAGGAATTAGAGAGGGCCAATAGCATGAGGATTGGAAAATGCCTGTTGGTTTGGTAGATAGGAAGCCAGTGGTGAGGTGGGAAAGGGCAGTTTGAGTACAGCAGGAAAGACAGGAAGAAACCAGATGTGGTGCCAAGGAGGGAACTGGAGGTTCATGGGAAAGGAGAGAAGGAGGTCGACAGGAAATGGAGGATAGCATGGTGAGAGGTGGAGAGAAAGGAAGAAAAGCAGACTGACTCACACCTGATGGGGACTGAGCAGTGACGCCTGTACTCTTACACACTGCAAAGGTGAGGTTGGTAGAGAGGAAAAGACTGAGGACACACAGAAGGACACATAAAGATCAGAGGAACAAGAAGGAATGTTGGCCTTAAATGGAAGAGATTACTTATCCTCTGATACTGGTGATCAGAACATAAGAAGAGGTGTCAATATATGGAAGTCTGTGAGTGGGAGGACAAGGACATCGAGAGAGGTTTTCATGGATAACCTCAAGAGGGGACTAGGCACACTTGGGCATTAAAAGAAAACCTAGGTTCACATTTTGGTTCCACTGTAAAAGCCAGGTGACCTCTGGAAAGTTACTTAACCAATCTAAGCCTCAATTACCCCATTTCTAGAATGGAGACCCGAAAGTACCCACCTCAAAATTAAAACACTGAGTACTGTCGCTGATACCTAGCCAGGACTTAATGGTATCTATTAGTAGCTGTATAAGTATCTACAAGCAAAGTATTAATGAGTTACTTTATAATACACATGATCCCCTATTTGAGAGTAGAGTCTAGAGCCAGTGAGCCCCAGCCCTGCCACTTATCTTCTGTGGACCTTGGAATGATAATAGTACTTACCTCATAGGGTTATTGCAAAGATTAAATAAATTAGTTCACATAAAACACTCAGGATTCTATTATTGGTATCCTGATTTCTATTTAAGTTTCAAAACAGCACCTTCAATATATATTGTCATCTGTATTTTATAAGGGAGGCCCTCAGAGTGCAGAAGAGTTCAATGGCTTGCCCAGAGGTAGATATCTAACAAATGGCAGAGATGGACTAAAACCCAGATTCCCTGACTCTCCACATTTTATCTGCTGGGCATTAACTATGACTTTGGATGCACTGCCTGCCTTTGACCTTTAGTACTGCTCATCCATACTCTTAACTGGTCATCATCACATACTCTGTCAGTTCTTCTTGACCATTAGCCTCCAGTCTCATCCTGGGGTCTAGCCAACTAATTGTTTGTCCTGCATTTGTGACCAGAGGCTTAAGCTCCAGCTACTGATGGTCTGTATATAGGTAAGGGGCACAGGGTAAGTATAAATTTGATTCACCTGAGGATTGTTCCATGAGTACATGATGGAGGTCACAAACATTTAAGAGAAAGGATACCATAACACCTAGTGAATGTTACATTTGTTTCTGTGAATGTAGTGAAAGAGATCTGGCCAGTTCCAAAGATGCTACGCATCTGTGCCTGCTCTACCTATGCGTGTCTACACGCGTAGCATCTTTCTCATCAGTATGGCCAGGTGTTTCATTGCAATACAGTTCAGCTCATTGGAAGCACCCAAAGACTTACCTTCTGGATTGTACTGTGGATGCTTGATGATAAAAGTCTGACTCTGTTTCTGCTCTTGTAGCAAATCTGATGGGAATCTCAGTTCCAAACGTTGTATCACATCCTGACCTTTCTTTGATGTATCTTGGTGTGGCAGACAGATGTATCTAAGCATCAAATCCAAAGTATTTCAGACCAGCCTTGTTCTTCATAACACGATTAGGAGACAGAATGGCCCTTCTGTGCAATCCAGCTTTACCATATAAAAGAAAATGTACGTAAAAAGCAGATTCTCCATATTTAGACATGAGGTTCTTTGGGGTCAGGTTTTATTTAATTTCCATACACTTAGGTTTTACGTTCAAAATGTATTTCCACTTCATGGACTTAATGAGTCAAACATTAAGGATTGAAAGGAGAATTCCAATAGTATTTTAAAACAATTAAGCTGCAGAATGTCAATATTTGGACACCTAAAAAGAAAATATTTCTTTTAATGAGTACTAATGTAATCATTAATATACCAAAGAAAGGGTGCATGGAGACCATTGAATTCACTAATGTCTTAAAGAAGGGCAGTTTTAGTTCAACTGCTAAGGAAATGTTTTATTTCAGCTAGGAAGAAAAGGGTTTTATATACAAATGAAATGGCTTTACAGTATGGGAAGGATTTGGAGGGAGTGAAAAAGAAAGCCCTAAGCATCAGAAGTATTAAACAGGGATGTGCAGGAAGGACAAGGAGGAGAGGAGGGCGGGGTAGAGGGTGCTTTCTAAATGGGCTTCATTTCAGATCCTTGACTGCTCTTGCTGGCTCCACATTAGAAGCTGCCTCTGTAAATGGTAAAGGGACCCTTACATATTGTCAGGGCCACCTGATGCATGGCTGTGAACCTCACAAACACAGGGCAAGAGAAGGCACAAAATAATGGGAGAGCAGACCCTGGGACCCGTTACAGGCCAAGAAGAGAGCAGAAAGATGCACAGAAGAAAGTTGCACAGGTGCCACACGGAAGGTTTCTGCTCTATTCAGTTATCTCAAACCCATAGGATAAATGTCAATTTTAAGCCAAATTTACTAACCTGGAGACTTAGGATTTTTCAACATCCCTTCTGTCACTGGTGGGAATTTTGATACTGATCCATCTCAGAGGGACTGTGGAATGGTCCCTCCGATGGATTCTGTGGTATAACTAAGGATAAGAACTGGGTAGATTTTCTTAGAAAATGTGGAAAGTGAGTGTCATTTGTTAGAAGAAGAAATATTGAAACAACAACAGGGCTTACAAATGTGTTGACTGAAGGGAAAAAATTTAAATAGAAACTTGGGTGCCAAAGAAGTAAAGGGATGTAAAAATGTAACCAACTGTCTAAAAAGATTTATAAAACCATTCATTTGCTCAGCGAATATTTTCAAAGCACCTACTATGTGCTAAACACTGTGCCAGGCTCTTCATATACCATGGTTAACAAGACAGTTGCTGACCTTGTGGAAGGTCCAGACAAGTAGATAGGAGTTAACAATGAAGTTTGATCTGCATTCTGATGGATGATCATACTATAATGAGACCAAGAGCCAGAGCACCTACCTGAGCTTCCAGCGTGTTACTGACAACTTGTTAGGAGATGTGAAACTAAGCTGATAACTGAGGGGAAACGGTAGCCAGGCAAATGCAAGCATACCTGGAAGACTGAATGGCTGAGGCCTGGAGGACACCCGAAAGGCCTGCACAGCTCACTGGAGAAGTTGGTGGGAAAGGTAGACCACTGGGGCGGCAGGAAGCTGAAGGAAGAGAAGTAGCATTTATTGAGAAACCACTGTCAGGCATGTTTTACATACATTATCTTATTTCATCTTCAATATAACAGATTTTGCCTTCATTTCACAGATGAAGAAAAAAGAATTGCAGGGAGAATAGGTGACTTGGCCAAGGACACACAGCTTAGTGCCAACCCCATTAGAACCCAACCTCAACCATTTCTGTCCCTGAGCCTTCATGCTTCCCATGGATTTAAGGAAACAATAACCATTGGCACCTGGGCGGCTCAGTTGGTTGAGTAACTAACTTCGCCTCAGGTTATAATCTCATGGTCCGTGAGTTCGAGCCCCGTGTGGGGCTCTGTGTTGACAGCTCAGAGCCTGGAGCCTGCTTTGGTTTCTGTGTCTCCCTCTCTCTCTCTACCCCTCCCCTGTTCACGCTGTCTCTCTCTCTCTCTCTCTCTCTCTCTCAAAGAATAAACATTAAAAAAAATTAAACAATAACCTATTTCCCAAAGATGGCTAATTAAGCCACAAACCAAATCAGTCTTAACCTTTAAATAATGTCAAATCTTTTCTGGGGAAAGTTTTCATGTCTGGTACAGAGTCCCTCAACGAAAGAGCGACAGGTATATGGAGTGTGTATGGTGTAAGAAGCAAAGTGATAGTAATATAATGGGAACCACGGTCTTAGTTTCCTTGGATCTTCAGTATATCCCATAAGGTTGAGGTGAATTTGCTAAATCCACATCACCCTGCTGCTGCTTGTACTTGCAACTGAATGCAAAATTCGTTGCTTCCTGCTCCGTTCATCTTGTGACGAGGACTTTTTTGATTATAGTTAGTTTTACACTGGTCTGTGTCTTCTATGAGTTGTAAAGTCTGTCTCACAGACTCACTTGGTAGAGTGCGTGAGATCAGGCTGATGTAGATTCCTAGTCCTACTGTAAACTACGCACTACGGTAAAGTGCGCTTTATATACTTTAATTGAGTGCAGTGGTGAGGTGGTACATGTTGAACAACCAGTTCTTAGGGGAAAGAAATTGCTAATTTGTAACATTTGCCAATTTCCATAGTCTAAATGCTCCCCTGGTTGCCAGCTAGCAGTGTGATGTCACTGAGTGAGGACTTCGAAGAGCTGTGTCAGAGGGTTGCGTTGTCTAGTTTTCCCACCATTCACATATACTAGATATAAAAAGGTAGTAAGATAATTAGCAAGTACTGTGTTTTGAGTACTTACTGGTTTTAATGTCAATATGGCTTATTTAATTGCAAGTTTATATAACTTGATTTTTAATAATGGGTGTGTCCAACAATTGGCTCACAGAATTCCTGAGAATTTAGCAATTGGCCCTTCCGAGCCAGTAGCAGCTGGCTCCAGCACACCGCTGAATCATGAGCGTCTAAGGCAGGAAACCTCTTTGTGCTCATCATTGTGTTTTCAGTGCTTCGTATGTGGCCTAGAACTCAGAAGATATTTGGTTCATCAATAAATGATGAACAAAAAAAAAAAAAACAAAACAAAACACAGGCAAATGCAAAACCAAGTTGCTGCCTCAATAGGAAAAAGACCTTAGATATGTCCCATAGCCTCTCTGGTCTCTCATGCTTCATCTGTAAGGCAAGGGGCTTGGATGATTTTCACTGACCTATGGCTCCCTGAAGCTCTCACATTCTACATATTCTAATGACCAAAAGAAGCAAAATCTGTGATTATCCAACTATTTTCTCACCTGTATGCCTATATTGTGATGACAACATAATTACCTCATGTAGGACTTAGGCACCAAGTGAATGGGAGATTCAGAACTTACTTTATCTTGAATAGAGATGAAGACTACTTAATTTGCTTCTATTTACTCTGGAATTGTTAGGCCATTTGTCTAGATTTGCTTTAGCAGGGCATCATCATGTGGTCTTATATATTTGGATTTAATGAAAAAATCTGACTATTTAAGTGATAGGGGAAAAAAGGTCCTCATTTTCAGATGTTTGATAAAGCTTAAATGCTAACTTTTTTGGAGCTATGAGCTTATGATTAATTTTGTCAAGCATTTCCTTTGAAGGGGAGATCAGAATAAACACTAAATTCAATAAATAACCACATTATGGAAAGAACCCAAATGTTCATTGATGATGAATAGATAAAGAAGACACACACGCACACACACACACACACACACACACACACACACACACTGGAATATTACTTGCTGATTAAAAAGAATGAAATCTTGCCATTTGCAACAACACAGATGGAACTAGAGTGTGCTATGCCAAGCGATATAAGTCAGTCAGAAAAAGATAAATATATGATTTCACTCATAAGTGGAATTTAAGAAACAAAACAGATGAGCTATATTGGAAAGGGAAGAAAAAATAAGATAAAAATGGAGGGAGGTGAACCATAAGAGACTCTTAAATGGAACAAATTGAGGGTTGCTTGGAGGAGTGTTGGGTGGGAGGGATGGAGCTAAATGGGTGATGGGCTTTAAGAAGGACATTTTTGGGGATGAGCACTGGGTGTATATGTAGGTGATGACTCACTAAATTCTACTCCTGAGTCATTATTACACTATATTTAAGCCAACTTGGATTTAAATAAAATTAAAAAAAATAATAAACACTAAAGATAAAGCCTTTAACATAGTTTAAGCCATTTTTCTAAAACTTGTCTGATCCCCTCTTTCCTCACGGAATACTGGTATTCCATGAAACCCAGTTTGGAAAATGCTGCTCTTGATGCTTTTTGATAACTAGCCATGAATTGGACCAGAAAGAAATGGTTTTATTATTTGTTTATATGTGTTGAATAATTTACAATTTTGAAGTTTCATGTTTTCAATGATTAATTTAGAATTCTACCTATCCAGGTGTTATTAAACACCATTAACCTGATCTTTAGTAGAAAGCAAAAACAGATGGTGTATTAGAGTAATCTCACAGTAAATGTGGAAAGACTAAGACCTTTTCCTCTTCCAGATTTCCTGAAGATATCCAGTATAATTTGCCACCCATTCACCTTGTTTGTAAAATGAGGCAGATAGACTAGGTATGTCTCAGAGTGTCAGATTTATGCTGTTAGCCGTGTCACCAATGCAGAGGGAGCCCTGTCAATGGGGAGGATTATGGTACTAAAACCTAAAACACATTTGGAGAAGTGAAGGGGGAACCAGAGAAGAGTTTAATTAATCTACATGTTCTGATGTTTGAATGTTGACACACTCAACCACACTTAGGTCCAAGAGAACTTAGAAAAAAAATTTCCCCTGGGAGAATAGACTTGATTTACATGGGACTTCTTTCATTAAATTCAGTGAAGCCTGCAAAACTTGCTAATGAAGGAAAATTATGAAGTATTCTGGCTCAATTTACTTGCTCTTTCCATAATAATTTGGCCTCAGACCATCTTACACAGACTCTAAGGTAATCAAGTTTCCAAGAAATTAGCCTCTCATTCTTTAGCTTAAGATCCAGAGAAGTATGTTTTGCTCTTATCAGAAGGATTAAGAAGATACGGTAAAACTGGATTGGTAATCTGACTTTATTGTAAGACATTTAGGTTATGTTAGACATTAAATTTTAACATATTTTTTGAATATATGCAGATGTCTCCATAGAACTTCTCAACTTTCCTAAGGCATTACTGATCTCTCAACCCTTAGGAAAAAGGTCTAGAACAGATGTTTCATGGACGTGTGGGGGTGAAATAGTTAATTAAGTCTTTGCTATTTCAAGGATTTGAGATTTTTATGTTGCCCTCTCCAATCTATCCTGTACTTTGCAGTCAGAGTGATCAATATTAGCATACAGATCTGTTTAAAACTTTCCTTTAAAGCGGTCCTAGTGCTCTGAGCAGAAGGTACAAACTCCTCAGCTGGGAGGTCCGATATTATACAACTGTTGTCTGCCACTCTCCTCTTGAATAAGTTAGGGTGGGCTTTACATTGGTTTTTGGTTTTTCCATGGTGTCACTCAACTCTCAAGTGTTTACCATACCACAGATTACTCAGGCATCAAGAACAGCTCAGGTCAACAGCAAGGATTTGTTCATTGTAATCTACTTAGGGACTCAGGCTACCTGGGTGTCTCCACGTCGAATGTTGCTGGTTGTTCTACTAGAGGGAAAAAAAGCTATGGAGAGTCCCACCTCAGCAACTAGGTGCTCTGACCTTGACGTGACCCTTGTGCTCACAACTCATGGCCGTAACTAGTTACAGGAACTCATCTAGCCACAAGAGAGCCTGCTGTGTGTCCAGAGGAAGAGAGGGGTGAACATACTGGTGAACACTGCTGATGACTGCCACAAGGCTTCAGTTTTTTGCTATTGACTGTCCTCTACAGATCTACACTCCAGAGGTCATCACAACATCATCCATTTAGCTGTTCATGCCCTTCATCACAGCACGAGATCTGTTCACTCAGCCTCTTCACCTATGCAATTCTTTCACTTACTCCTCTCTCTTCCTTCCCCCTCCTTCACTTTGCATCGAGGCTCAGAATATTCTTCCTCTTCTTCCTTTCCTCTTCCTTTATAACTCAGTTTTTCTATTACCTTGTTCAGGAGGCTTCTCTCTGCATTCCACAAAGCTGGCTTCCACAAAGCTGCATTCCACAAAGCTGACCAATCCCTTCTCTGGTCTCTGTAACAGAAACTGTATCACACTGTATTGCAAATGCTTATTTATCTACCCCTGTCTTGGAGATGGGTAAAGAAGCATTTACAATTCACTGTTCCAAGTACCTTGCACAGTGCCTGGCAAAGAGTCAATAAATAATTAATAATTGCTGTTTGAGTGAATTGGTTCCAAGAGCTTCTTTATAGTGAATAACTTAGCATCATTATGGATGTGAGAAATTCCTTATACCCTAGTTTTCAGACTATTGCATTAGTTAAAAGAATGATCCAATCATAGGTCTGTTGGTTTACTTGATGACAACAATTCAGAAAATGAGTTTTAGATTTTCATGTGGCTGAGAATATACCTAGCCACTCAAGCTAGTGGTGCCATACATGGGGTTGAGCAGCAGCATGTAACATGGAGTGTAAGTTCAAAGTAAAATATTGGCCCTTAAGAGCATAAAGTAGATAGTCACCAAATAATACTGCTTGTTCTTAGAATCCAGCCGTGCAAATACAGCTAGTCAACACAAACAGGTCAACTTTGTTTAAATACATTATTTTCCTTCTCTGAACACTTAGAAACTAGAGGAAGAGATAATACAAACATTTCTTGCTTTCAACTTGACAATCTTCAAAAGAAACTTTCAACCTATGCATCAATCATATGGGAAATTTAAACATGAAGTAAGAATAATTTTATGTCTCATTCCACAACTGATAGTGTGTGGTTAAATTACCCAAGGAGGCAGTTGAGAATACCAATCCCTGTCATTGGCCTATTCTTCAAATTCTGTCCCACAATTTGCCAAGTTTCTCAGACGAAGCTCAAGCAACTCAAAGAATTAACACAATTGTTAAGGCACATTCTTAAAGTATAAGCATTTGGGATTAGCTCTGAGCCTTATGTATAAAAGTTGCCAAAAAACCAAGGGGATAATAGCATATAAGCAGGAAGAAAGTTTTCATGCTACACACACACACAGACACACACACGCACGCGCACACACACACATGTGTATACATAATTATTTACATATATATTACATGCTTTAAAGTCTGAGAAAATTGTTACTAGAACATCAAACACCAGGTAAACTCATTTCATGGGAAAAGAATACATCCAAAGAAAGGATTAAAAAACAAATAGTCTAATTCTGTAAAATACTTGACTCAGATTGTGGAGACCTGTTTTGTTTCCTTCAGAGCCAGAACTGGGAGAGATTAATAGTGAACTACGGTGAATACATTCTGAGGCCAAAACTTAACATCTGCTGAAGGATAGGTGTCAATTCCATGGGCCACTGGGGAAGAGAAACCCTCTGGGTCTCTGCAGTGTTGCTTTTCTTCTTTCTCAACCCCCCAAAATGGATACAACCTTAACAGAGTGAGAGGAGAGCTAGCTTGGCCAAAGAGGACTCACAGGCTGAGATTTGTTCCATGTGGTCAGCATAATCCTAGACCTAAGGGGATTCTTTACATAACTACCAAATCCAAACACCACTTTGCAAGGTACCCAAATACTTTCAACTTTATATATTATGCAAATAATGCACAATTAATGTTGCTTATGAATTTTACACAATCGTATCTTGATATGTGGTTACATTTGTGTACGAATTTGTTTTGATAATTTTATAATTTCTTTAGGTAGTCAATTTCTTGAAGACATGGAACATGTGTGTGTGGAATGAGAACTATAATTTTTTTTTTATAACCTAGTGTCAGGTATCTTAGGAATGGTAAACATGTGTAAGAATAATAATGAAAAAACTATTCCAGAAATGACATGAAAGTGCTGAAAAGTTCTCAAGACTTTATAGATAGCCTAGAACTAATGTTTGATTTGGGGACAAAACAGATAGAAGTCTGAAAAGATCTTTCCCCACTGTGAAGTTAAGTTGAAGGTAAGTTGACAGTATTTATGAAAAATATTAGCTAACTTTTGTTTGAATAATTGTCATAATCATTATCTCAGTCAAACATATCTAAGTATTTTTACAGAAAAGTGTTTAACAACTTAAATAAACTCTTACTGAGCCAGGGAGTGGGAGAGGCAAACAGCTGTTATACCCAGTGGTCATAATGGTGTATTTACTCCCTGTAAGGGGTGAAGGAGGTCACTCTCATGCCCTTGAGAGAAGAGTGGAAAATGGTAGACAGCTGCCCCCACTGTTGGAACTTACCAGAACTAGAAAAGGCAGGTCTAGATGAAGTCACTGGCTCTGAAAATCTGACTTCTTCCTCTCTTGACTGTTTTGCTAGATGGGTCCTGAGACTGCCAGAGTCCAGGACCTAACTGAAGCTTTCAAACAGAGAATGTGCATGAGAAGCCATCGAAAATTCCATGTTTCAGAGCTCACAAGATTGGTAAAGGTCGCTGAGCCTAACTCTTTCATTTTACAGATGGGAAACCTGAGGCCAAAAGGGGTTCTGTGACTTGCCCAAGCTCACACAAGTGAGTAACACAAAAGCCAGACTCTTGACTTCCAGCCCAGTGTATTTTCCATGACACAACACAACACATGAGTCATCTGGAGAAAGGAGCCTAGAATTATAAGGGTGGGGCAGCAATTGAAGAGAGATTTAGGTATGTAGCTTTGGCAGAGTGCTCTCTTTAAGACAAAGGAGTTATTTTGGAGTAAATGCCCCCAGTGTTAACATTTAGAAATCACAATACCCAGTGGGATCTTCAGCTGTCAGGGTAAGAAGTTTGCTTTCTAGAGAAAAACAAAAACAAAAACAAGTTTGCCCTGACAAGGGTCTAACGATTGCATAGGCTCTCTGTGGGACCACAGTCATGAAAGCTTGTCTTGGTTTGTCAGAGAGAACCCCACCATGGAAGGGTGGACTGCAGGCCCCTGTGGCTAGCAAAAAGGGTGGCTTTGGGAAGGGTGGTACTTTCTAACAGATGGCTCCCATCTGGCCACCAAGTCAGAACCACTTTTGTGAAAAGGCTGCTGCTTTCCAGGGTTTCTGGCATGTGCGTTCCAAACAGGATCAAGAACATCTGGAGAACTTGGAACCAGAAATATGGTCATGGCCTCTAGGCAAACGATCAGCAAACTGAGTCACTGAAATCTCTGTTTCGGAAAGCATTAGCTGAGGGTCTGGAAGCAGTGCTTAGGTGAGCCCATATCCATGGGTCCTACTTCTATCTCTGCCTGCTTCTCTGGGTTGGGCTTGTACTGGAGCCCAAGTTTCATATGTGAACAGTGCTTTCCAACTAAGGAATTTAAATGCACAAGGAAACAGAATAATCGTAGATTCATAGGGGATGCTGGGATAGGTGGTGGAAGACCTGATCCTTGAGTCCTTACAAATGTCTGTGGTGGGTATTAGGAGGAAAGGTATGGGGGAACGGGCTTCTTCTAAGACATTGAGAGAACTCTGAAATATTTAGAACCTCCATAGCCTGTTCCAGAGTTGATGGCATGAATGTCATGAGGTGAGGTTTTGGTTTTCTTGCTGTTCCATATATTTTCTGTACCCAGAAAGGAAGGAAAAAAGAATGACAGAAATGTAATGTGCATAGCATATATAAGTTTTACTCTGAAATGGAATTTGTAGAAAAGTGCCTTCACAGTTAGGACTGAGAATCTAAGATAGTTCTCTATATTTCTGAGCTCTCTACTACCACCATCATCTACCCGCACAGTTATCATTTTAGCACTTATTACCTTGTAATTTTCCATTTTCTTCTTTCTGTTAGCTTCAGATTCTAAACACCTTGAGGGCTTTATTCCATGAACCATTCAGCACAGAACTGTACTTATTGAAAGACCAGAAGCAATGATATTAATGCAGCAATAATTGACAGTGATGATTATGATTATAGCAACAATTGTACATGTGCAGCATTCTATATGTGGCTTGCAAAGCACTTTCACATATATTGTACCATTTCAAAATTTGACTAAATTTGTGGAGGCAGATGGTTCCCTTTGAGAAAACTGAACCTCAGATGGAAGCACTTCCCCTTGGGCTCCCAACTGATAACTGAACGAAATTCAGCCCAGGTCTTCTGTCTCCAGTTCAGATGCTTTTTCAATGGTCAAGAGGGTATCTAGATTTCAAACAATGTGTTCGTCAGAGAATTGACTCACCAAAGTTGCTAGTTTTATACATATATATTATGAGAAATGGAGGTGTGTACAATCTTGCCTTCAGTGTTTAATTATGCAAAATTTTGGAGCAACAAAGTCGCTTTTAATTAAGAAGCTTTATAATGGTAAAGACTAATTCACAACTAAACCACACCAAAAAAAACCCCAAAAAACAAAAAAAATCAAAGGGCCTCTAAAGCCTTAAATGAAGAGATTCTTGAGTAAAAACATTAGTTGTTCAGCCCCTTTTTTGGGTACCACAAGCAGTATGTCTTTATTCATATCACGTGACATTGATTTTTCCCATCTAAAAAATGATAAAGCTGAACCAAATGGTGCATCTGTCAATTCCTGTCCTTAGTCTGTTCAGGCTGCTATAACACAAACATCATAGATTGGGGGGCTTAAACTACAAAAATTATTTCTCATAGTTTTTGTGGCTGGGAAGTCCAAGATCAAGGTGCTAGTAGATTTGGTGTTGGGTGAGGACCATGGTTCACAGACTTTCATCTTGTCCTTGTGTCATCACTTGGTGGAAGGGGCAAGAGAGCTCTCTGGGGTCTTTATTATAAGGGCACTAATGCCATACGTGAGGGCTCCACCCTTCTGACCTAATCACTTCCTAAAGGCTAAAGGTGTGCCTTCTAATGCCATCATATTGGAAGATAGGATTTCAATATATAAATTTTGGGAGGACACAAACATTCAGTCCACAACACTTCCCATGACAAAATTCCATGCTTCTGTTATGCTAATTAAAAGAGTTGGAAGGTAAGCATTAACTATGGCTGTGCAAAGCATAGTACTCATTTCTAATGGGGGGACTTCTCTTATTTGGCCACTTGAACAGTTACTGATATGCTGTTAATTAGGATTCAAGAGATAAAGTTCTCCATATACAAAACGGTTAAGGATTAGAAGTCAAGGTTTGAAAGGTCACTTTTAATCAGTCCGTAACTATAGGAAAATCAAGAAACTGGGAGACATGTTCCTTAAGGGTTTGAAATTATGCCCCTAGATTGGCCATCTTCCACAGATTACCATCGGTCAAGGACATGATCAAGCACATTTAGTAAAACTACATTGAAGATTGTATTCTAAAAATAAGAGGTTTCTTAAATACACTTCTTCACATCCTATTTATACTATTGCCTCTCCTCAATTCAGGAGCCGTGCCTGCAGGGCTGGACACTGCCACTAAAGAATCACTAGGATGCCCTTTCTAAGGAGGACCAATGGTCTGTTGGTGAGATGTGCTAATAAATCACATGCAGAACCTGATATCCAATGCTATGTGGAAATTGCTATTTCAGTAACCTCATAGAATGGATTCACAGTCATATCAAAGCATAATTTGGGAATGGAAGCCTTCCTTATGTAGGAAATGTTAAGCATAAGAGTGGTTCTTGTTCACTCACAGAATCTCCTAACGGGCATCTGTTTAAATCCTGTGGTGAGAGAACTCAGAACCTAGAATCAGTAAAATATTAAAATAGCCTACTGAAAATGAATTCACCGAGGGCTTACACCAGATGCCTTCAAAAGTCAACAATTTTAATGCAACCTGGGTGTTCATGAAAGGCCCAGAGAGTTACAGGCTGAAATCTTAATGCAGCCACCTCTGCGTATAAAATCTAAATTTTAAACTGTAGGTTTCATTCAAAGCAAAGTTGTTAATGCTGAAGGATCATGTTGGATCAGTGGGAATTGCTTGCAGAGGACTGGCAGGGAGGCCAAAGCAGTGGAGGCTTGATGATGGCGTGGGTCTCAATCATCCAGAATGGCTTTAGCTGATGCACCCAAATACATCAGAACCATTTTCTCTGAGTTTCAGAATCATTTCTAGGAGTGTATGGAGCTTGTGGAAAATGAATCACTCAGTAAGGCCTTTCCTTCTCTGTTAATATTTTTAATGACTAAAACCCAAGTAGAGTGAACATGAAGAAAAACTATGATAAAATTAATCTAGTGGGTAGATATCAGGAACAGTCTGTAAATTGTTATGGAAATAATATCAATAGTAACCTAAGTAGCATACGTGGAATGTTTACTTTGCTGCAAAATGTATGCTGAGATGTTAATTCTGACAACATGCATGTGGCGGTAGGTATGAATGTTCTGATTTTATAGAATTAAGGAAGTGAGCCTGGGAGAAAAGAAGCAGCATGCTCCAGGACACATGCCAGAGAGCTCAGCAGTCACGGTTGGAATGCACATGTGTCTATACTCATGTTCTCTCACTCTCTTCCTTGCCGGGAGCAATCTAGCTGAAGGATGGTAAACAACATGGAGGAAATTCCTAGAGGAAAATAGGGAATTTACATGATATAATGATCTCATTTCATATGATGATGGAAATTAAATTAAATTTTAGCTTCTAGCAATTAAAAGCTCTCTTTTCCTCCTATTCCTGCCACTGCCTTTGGGTCTCCCAAACGTTGGATATTAACCATACAACAGAGACTTTTTGATACTAGAGCAAGATTTATTCCAAACGGTTGGTGGCCCAAGGACTATGTCATTCACTTGGCATGCATTATTGCTGTGAGCCTCACTATGATGCAGCAAGATGGCTAGTATTCCCATTTTGCAGCTGATTAAAAAAAAGTCTCAGAAAGTTTAAGTAATATTCCTAAATATCCTGCACTTCTTAAGTGGAGTGGGATAAGAACTGAGGGCTGCTTGACTCTGACAACCAGCCCTGTGGGAAAACAGGGTATGACCTGTGTTTCTGATCCTAGGCTACTCATTAGAAACACATAGGACTTCAAAATCAAAAATGCCTAGATTTCCCCTCAGACCAATCAAATCAGAATTTCATGGTGAGGGAGGACCTAGGTCTCCATATTTTCCAAATGCTTCCCAAGAGCTTCTAATAAGTGGCCAAGAGTGCGAACTATTGCCATATCCAGCCATTGACTAAGCCAGTTTGTGGCATATAATAATCTTTCAACAGCACGCTGACTTAAAGATTAGGTTTTGTTGTTGGTTTTGTTGTTTTGTTTTTTAGCTACTATGACAAATCTAATCTCTTATATGCTGGTAAATGGTATCTGATAGCTGACATTATCTATTCAATTGTTAAGGATTTGATAGGCAAGGATTTTCCTGGTAGTGGATAAACATAAGCAGGAGAGTCAGAAGAGGTACGGCAAAGGTCTATCTATCCTGATGGCTGCTTCATTTTTCTAGTAGATGTGGAAATGGAATTAGTAGCCATTGTGTTTAGGACTTAGTCCCGGTGAATACCAGAGTACCCATTCCCCAGGATGGCATACAAGAGCCTTTGGTGGACTGAGAAGAAAATTCTTGTCATTGTCCTGAACTTTTGCATCAGTGGTCACATACTCTTGATGTAATAGACACAGGTAATTCTGGTCATAGCTTCCACTATCGGTTCTCTGCAACATAATGGTCAGCATGATATGGCATAGTACGGACTCTGCTTTACTTGAGACTCATAGAATGATGGAATGAAGGATTCTATGGGTAGATAATTTCCTCCAGTGACATTTTCATGGTCCATGACAGAAGGAATGTTATTCCTTCCTTCTCACTCTGACCTCCTTCTCAACTCCAGACACATAGTAAATGATTACACAAATCTGGGGATAAAACTGTTCCAGAAGTGAGAGACCCAGCTATGTTTGTAAAGGTTGCCCGAGATGATTCTTTCGAGTCCCCACAAGCTATCATGTTAAAAAAAAAAAAAAAAAAGGACCTAATGATTTGCATTGGTAATTATGACGTTAAATTTAACTTCAAATAGGGAGATGGCTAGCAGAACGTGTTTTGAGTTTAAGTTGTCAGTTTGAAATCAGTATACGCAAACTGGAAGCTGGCTTTGTAGTAGAATCTGTGATTGAAATGCTAAAATATTGTTTTAAAATATGGATCCATTGGAAGAGATAATAATGGTGCATATTTGCGTATTAGTTGGATGGCGGATATTTAGCGTGTTCCCATGCTCCTGGAAGGCATTCCTGATTGATCAGGATACTTTATCTCCTCTTTCTCTGGTTAGGCACAGACATGTACTCAGAAACATTATTAGCACTGTAACCCATGCAGCAACTGCTAATAGATCAGATTTGGCACAAAAGATAAAACCTATTATAGCAAGTTACAGTTTACAAATTATATTCATGCTTATTACCTTGTTAATATTGCAAAGTTAAAGTCTCTATAAGATATTAAGGTGGAGGTGATTATAAAAGATGGCAGGGCTGCTCAAATTCCTTTTGAATGATAGGTAAATACTGCAACCTTTTTAAAAAAAATTTTTTTTTTTTAACATGCTTCCACGTTCCTAAATCCAGCAGGGGGAGTATCCTGCTTTCTCAGACCCCTTTTAACACCTACTTAATTTCAATGCTGACAGTTTATTTTATCATCCCCCCCCCATCCTGGAGGAGCCCATTGGGAAAGATCACATTGGGCCTTACAGGATTGACTACTGAGGGACTTAAAGCTCTAGTCCTCCACTGACAGAGTCCTATCTGTGGTACCTCTTGCTCTTCTCTTCTCTTTGACACCAAAGCCATATATGGGCTGTAAGCATTTTTGTTGGACGTCCTATCTTTATAACTGAACATGAAATCATGATCAGATGCTCTCTATAGTCATAGGTTGTATGATCTCCCTGTGTACTTAGGTACATAGGTTTCAACTTAAGTTGAACTTAGGTTTCAACTTAAGTACTTATATCCAATCTCCCAAATGCCAACTTAGTTTATATGGTTCTGTTTCTTGCCCCCATTAAAGGAAAGATTGTGGCATTTCTTACAGGAATAGGCTGCCATTTCCTGGCATGTGAGGTAATATCCCTTTGCTAACTGGCATCATGCTTGTTAGATCAGTGCATAGGTTGTGGCATACTTTATAATATAAGGAATAAAAATCTTTGTTGCCCTCAAAAATGCGCCTTAATATGAAGAATTGTCAAACAATGGTTCATGGGCTAAATACAGCCTGTGACCTCTTTTTGTACAACTCTTGAACTAAGAATGGGTTCAACATTTTTTAAAGCATTGTAAAACAACAACCAACAAGAAAACCAAACTACATACATGAATAAGAATATGCAACACAGACTGTATGTGGTCTGCAAAGTCTACAGTGTTCTGTAACTTGCTTTTTTCTTTATTTTTTTTAAATTTACATACAAGTTAGTTAGCATATGGTACAGCAATGATTTCAGGAGTAGATTCCCTTAATGCCCCTTACCCATTTAGCCCATCCCCCCCCTACAACCCCTCCAGTAACCCTCTGTTTGTTCTCCATATTTGAGTCTCTTATGTTTTGTCCTCCTCCCTGTTTTTATATTATTTTGCTTCCTTTCCCTTATGTTCATCTGTTTTGTATCTTAAAGTCCTCATCTGAGTGAAGTCATATGATATTTGTCTTTCTCTGACTAATTTCGCTTAGCATAATACCCTCTAGTTCCATCCATGTAGTTGCAAATGGCAAGATTTCATTCTTTTTGACTGCTGAGTAATACTCCATTGTGTGTGTGTGTGTGTGTGTGTGTGTGTGTGTGTGTGTATACACACACACACACACACCTCATCTTCTTTGTCCATTCATCCATCAATGGATATTTGGGCTCTTTCCATACTTTGGCTATTGTCGATAGCACTACTATAAACATAGGGGTGCATGTGCCCCTTCAATGTAACTTGCTTTTTACAGAATAAGTTTGCTAAGTCCTGCTTAAGATGATCATAGTAATAGCAATAGTATGAATAAAAGCTACTATATAGTGCATACTATAAGCATTCTTCCTATTTTAACTCAGTTCATCTTCATAGAGACTGTGAGATAGTGTGGTAGAAAGCTTTTAAGATTGTCCCCAATAATCACTACCTATGACATTCATGCTCTTGTGTGAACACTTCCCCTTCTGCATGGGCTGTATTTAGAGACTCCTTTCTAATGAATAGTTATTTCCTTCTAATAGAATATAGCATAGATATAGAATATGATAATGGGATATTACTGACAATATACTGAGAATAGATATAGAAAATGATAATGGGATATTACTGAGATTAGATTATAAAAGACTGTGGCTTCCTTCTTGAATTTTCTCTTGGGCTCTCACATCCTTCCTTTATCTCCCCTTCCTTTCCCCTTCCCTCTCTCTCCTTCTTCTCCCTCTGATGGTTGCTATGGAAGAAGTCAGATGCCAGGTAGAGATGCCCATGTAGTAAGCAACTGAAGCTTGCCAATTAAATCCATGTGTGAACCAGGAAGCAAATCCCCCCCACCCCAATTAAGCCTTCAGATGAGACAACAACCCAAACCAGCAACTTGTCTGGGAGACCTTATGGGATATGTTGATCCAGAGACAGCCACCTTTGCTGCATCCAGATTCCTAACCATAGAAACTGAGATAATAAATATTGTTTAAAGTCTTGAGTTTTGGGGTAAGCTGTTAGGTATTAACAGGTAAATATGGATTCTGGCACCTGGAAGTGAAGATATTGCCATGACAAATACATAAAATGTGGAGTAGCTTTGGAACCAGGTGGTGGGCAAAAGCTAGAGAGGATGTAAGACTTTAGGAGGACATTAATGAAAGCTTAAAGTACCTTGAACACTTCATAGAGTTAGGGGCTTTGAGGGCACTGAGAGTAAGAAACTGCAGGAAAGTAAAGAATACAGGAGAAGGAGGATCTTAACTTAGTGGCAGAAATAGTAGGAATACTGTGGCCTGTAGTTATGTGGAAGATAGAAAACAGGGCTAATGA
The DNA here is from genome assembly GCF_027475565.1 of Acinonyx jubatus. NCBI lineage: Eukaryota > Metazoa > Chordata > Mammalia > Carnivora > Felidae > Acinonyx > Acinonyx jubatus. The sequence goes on along the minus strand of NC_069391.1, from coordinate 50,807,819 downwards.
ATTGGCTGATTTGCAAGCAAAATGTTAAAGATGCTGTATCATTTCTTCTTCCTGATAACAGTAAACTGTGAGAGGAGAGGGATTGAGGGATGAACAGAAAGGAGCCAGGACTTGGTCGTTTTGATAATTATTCTCTATGAATGATAAATGATGTTAAAATTAAGAAATAGCTTCTAAGCATAGATCAAATAGAGGGTACTGTCAGAAAAACAATCTAAAGATGAAGCTGAGGATGTGTTCTTAAGACCTCAGAAAGATAAAATGTAGTGCCTCAGTGTACTAGTTAGCCAAACAAAAGGCTTTTTAGAGCAGGTAAGAGTGTGCCTCACATGTGCTCTCTGTTACACAGCAGGACCTCTGGGAAGTTTAAGGCCCTTGTCTGTCAGTCACCTCAGACTAGCCCAATATAGAGAAGGACTAACTTGGAAGAGAATTGTAGATGTGACTTTTCTTTAATGGAGTGAACACAAGTAGATTCACAGAAGACTTATTAAGATCTTATAACTGTTACATATATTACAGAAACATGAAGACTTGAAGGGAGGGAAACAGAAACAGGGCAGAGGAAGCCTTTGTACCTCAGAATTCTATTGGGAAGCAGACTAGGACAGCTGTTCAGCTGTAAACACGTGGTACTTTTCATTGATAAAAGGAAAGATGACTCAAAGAACAGAGCCAAAAGCTCAGAGGACATAGTTGAGAGCCATGGAGAATTATTCTCAGGCCTTGAGCCCTAACTGGGGAGCTTTCAACACTTTCCTGGCTAGATTTTAGGATTCCCATGTACCGTGACTCTCTTGTGCCTCCCTTTACCCCTCTGTGAATGGGAATGTGTATAGTGGTTATCCAATGCCTATCTCACTACTATATTTTGGATGTGTGTGGGGAAGGGAAATTTTCAGTTTCACAAGTCTAGAATCTTCATCTGAAGAGCGATACTCAAGAACTACACGTGAGGAGAGTCATCTGTAGCTGGGCCTGACTTACATAACAAGATTCTGGATTGAGTTGATGCTGTCATTGGATGAAACTTTTGGGGGCCTTTGGAGGGTGTGTCTTTTTCCATATTGAAGGGAATGTGAGTCACTGGAGGGGGGGGCGGTGTCAAATAGAAGACTGTGATAGGCAGCTTCTAAGAGAGTCCCCATCTACAGGGATTCATGCCCTTGAGTGTGAACAAGATTTAGTGACTCATTTTTTTTTTTAACATTTATTTATTTTTGAGAGAGAGAGAGAGACAGAGCATGAACGGGGGAGGAGCAGAGAGAGAGGGAGACACAGAATCGGAACCAGGGTCCAGGCTCTGGGCCATCAGCCCAGAGCCCGACGCGGGGCTCGAAATCATGGACCGTGAGATCGTGACCTGAGCTGAAGTCGGACGCTTAACCGACTGAGCCACCCAGGCGCCCCTAGTGACTCATTTTTAACAAATATACTGTTGCAGAAGTGATGGGGTGTGACTTCTAATCATAAGTTATAAAAAAGATTGTGGCTGCAATCCCGGATGCTCTCTCCTTACTCTCTTTTGCATTGCTTGCTCTGGGGAAAGCCAGCTAGTGTAAGGAAGCCCTGTGTAGAGGGACCGAGGCCTGCCAACAACCATGTGAATGAATCTGGAAGCAGATCTTCCCCTCCTTCAGGTAAGCCTTCGGATGAGACCATATCCCAGGCCAACATGTTGACTGCTGAGAGACCATGAGCTAGAGGCTAAGCTAAACACGACTGGACTGCTGAGAAAAATAAATTGTGAGATAATAAATGTTTGTTGTTTTTAACTGCTAGATTTTGGAGTAATTTCCTACATACTAATAAATAACTAATATAGATAGTACAACAGTTATCTACATTTTTTGGAAGAAATTGAGATGTAGAAACCTATTCATTGCCATGCCACTAACAAGGGGTGGAGCTCAGATTTGAACTCAGGCAGTCTGGCTCCAGATTCTGCATTTTGAATCACACAGATCATAAAGAGACTGAAGTAAAATAGATGAGAATGTACATTAAGAGTCCCTTTGCTGGTGTGGGTATATGGGTTTGTAAGCACACGTATGCACAGATATATTCACCATTAACATTCTTGGAAAGCAGGGATGGTGCCTTCTGGGAACTTTATTACCAGGTGGTGCTGGGTACAAGCATATATTTTTTAAAATAATTCTTTCTGTCAAGTAATACTTACTGAAAGTCCAGACTAGCATTCTGCTGTAACCTGGGAATTCCTGAAACAGTCTTTGGTCTCAAGTACTCACAATTTAGAGAGAATATGTGGGAGTAGGCTTAAAGCAGTGAAATAAGTCCCATAGCCAAGTTTCCCCCTCCATTAGTGTTTTAACATTGGAGTAAGTACACATTATGAGTAAGATGTGGGTTTCAAACTACTTTGCACAAGCAAAGGATGGTTGTTGTGATTTGTAACCCGCCTAGAAAAAGAAGTCATGATATTATTCACTTTTGTGTTTAATACCTTTGAAAGGTTTTATTAGTAGACTATTTTTAGAGCAGTTTTAGATTCACAGCAAAAATTGAGGTACAGAGATTTCCTTTAGACTCTCTGACCCCCACCCCCACAACAACTAATACCTTTTAAAAGTGAAGTTGAATCACCAATTCTCGCTGAAAAATCTCCAATGGTACCATAACATATACGTAATTTAGTCAGTTCATCAGGTATTAATATGCCAGGGACACATGTATTCTCTTTGGTTCCAGGGCTGCAGTAAACTGCTAGGTGATAACTTCAATTCAAAGAATTTAACATACCTCACTATTTTTATTTGCACATTCTATGTGTTTCCTTTTTGTGTGTGCAAAATGCCACCAGGAGACCAAGATTTTGTGGACACAGCTCAGTCAATAGTGAGAGCTCTGCTTCTTTTCTTCTAAGGGGGTTGAGTTGGGAGTGGCAGGATCTGGGGACGTGGAGTAAGGGGGTATATGACTTTCAGTGATGGAAGGCTGTTCCTGTCAGACTTCTGTGTTATGTTAAAGGTATCTGTCAGTTGTCAGCATGTTTTCTTGGGTTCCTTAGAGTAAGTGTTGACTGACCTAGAATAGACCTCTTGAAATGTATATCCACCTCACTGTTGCTCCTGATATGTCATTTTCATTGGCTTGGTGATCAACTACTTACTAGCGGAAGAGTGAGCGAAGCATCAATGACTTTGAACTCACTTGCACAGTCACTATTTCAAAGCCACAATTATGTCAAGGAGAAAGATAAAGATGCTCCTGGAAGTGTAACTTCAACCCAGCTTTTCTTCTCGGAATGCCTAGTGATCAGGGGATATATCCAGTGCCACCCAGAAGGCGGTCCGGTCCGCACACTGGTAGTGTCCATTTCACCTGTGAGCTGATTAAAAGTAGAAATACTCAAGCCCCATCCGGGTGTAATTAGGCAGGATCTCTGGGGCTGAGCCCAGCAAGCTGTGCTTTAATTGGTGATTCCTATTCACACCGAAGTTTGAGAAGCGAGGGTATAAGACTGAACTACAAGTTTATTAGCATTGTCACAGTTTTCTGAAATCTGAAATGCAGGTTCCCCCACTATCCAAAAGTATAGCTTTCCTGAGGCCTTTCATAAACTGAAATGGCACAGAATGAAGGGTATCCACGGCTTTCTGAAAGTTTTCATTACCACTTCACTATTACAGAAGGCCTACATTAGTATGGTAATAGCTTTTCCTAAAAGCGAAAATCCTCTTTGGATTCGTTTTGGTTAGCAAAGCCCATTACTAATACAGGTCTTTCGTAAAAGCAAAGCGATGTCACAAGAACCTTCTTAAAGTGGAGGATACCTGTATAAGAGTTTTGGCTCTTGTGGCAAGAGTTACTTTGTTTACAGTAAATTTTTTAATACCCCTTTTTTTGTTCTGTGTAGTAGTGAAATTTGAAATGTGGTTTGCAGGAAATCATTTAAAAAGGGAGAAAACGCCTAAATGGAACAAGTTGATGCTCCTCTAACTCTTTTTTTCCCTTGAGACCCTTCTGTAATTTTTGGCTATGTAGAGATTGATTTTTCTTTTCATTTCAAAAATGCTGTTAACTTTGCTAATTGTAACAACTTCAGAATTTAAATTTGTGGCTAGAACTGAAATGTCTACCCTTAAATCCCTTCTTTACAAAACAAGTGATTGTTGTCATGGCTCCATGGGACAAACATAAACTTCCAGTGCCATTAGAAAACAATTATTAGCAAGCTCTAATAACCGTTTATTATAGATAAAAAGTTATTTAGTTATATAACTTCTCAGATGACAGTATTTAAAAGAAGATGTATATCTCTTAATCTATCTGGGGGCCTTCTCAAATTAATTGTCAGTTGAACTGTGCCAGGAAATTATTCTGCCATTTATATACTATTTTAAGCTTTATTGCAGATGTAGAGCCTCATGTCAAGGCTGGAACATTCTTAAGCTTTCCTGTCTCTTCCGAACAAGAAGATAATAAACATTTCTGACAAACTGTAATCAGGAACTGGCTTGGTAGTTAATGAACAGGTCAGAGGTGGCCATCAGGGACAGTTCTGAAGAATGTTCATAACGGATGCTCATTGGCTTAGATCTATAGCTTCATAAAAGTGGTGATAACAAGCATGGGGTGGCGGGATTAAGGAGAGGAAGTTTCTCCATGGCCTCCAGGAGTCCCAGCACTCACTCGTCTCTTGTTTTGCTTTCCCTGTGTTTCAGAGAGTCTGGGGTGTGTCTAAACTATCAATCCTGAACTGGTCAGCAACTTGGAGAGCTAGGTTTGGTTTAGCCCCTTCTCTGTGGCCCTGTGGGAAAGACCGCCATAAACTAGGACAAAAGAAGATGGGGTAGATATTGGAGCTGGCTGGGAGGGATGTGGCAAGAAGGCCCTGTAGGAGGCAAGATATTTTGTCCTATGTTTTCCTTCCTTTAGCAGTCCTGTTACTGACAACTGATGCTTTGTTCTTTAACCGCAGTGGGTACCATTACACCATCTTTGCCTGCTGCTGCCACCGTATCCCCCCTTCTAACTGACCGAGAAGGGTAGGGATCATAAATCCTGCAATAATTCTTGCTTCTCTCACCGCTTTATCCCGGTATCGTGAATAAAACATACCATTCTTTTTTAAAGAATAGTGTTTGTGTGATTATGGCTGCAGATGCGCTGAATCTGATGTTCATGTGCCATATAAGGCAAATTTCAAGTACATTACATAGAAACAGACCCTTATTTACTGAGGGATACCATAAAGCAAAAGCAATTGAGGAAAGCTAACAACCTTTGTAACCAAAATATACACTAAAACATGATTTATGCATATGCTAAATTATTTCCCATTGTGAACACAAACAAGAATTACATGCTCTATTAATACTTTGAAGAAATTTTTGAATATCTACTACTGTTTGACCATTTTGGTCCTGGGACTACCATGCATGATTTGGCACCTGCCCCTGTGGGTAATTAGACATTGATCAAGGTCACCAGCTCACTGTCTCCCTCCCCAGCCTCCTGTCCCGTTTTCTGTTCCCCTTCTCTGGTCCTCTTTCCCTTCTTGTCCCTCTGTCTGTGTTCTTAACATTTTTCATGTAATTGGTCCCTCAGTGGTATGACTGGTTTAAAAGTCATTGTAAAATGGCTGCTTCCTAAAAGTACTTACATTCATGGGTTTCCAGAACTCTATGTCAGGACGATTCACCATGTGTGTATAAGATAGTAATTTACCTAGTACAGTGGATTTCAAATTGTGGAATGCATTAGAACCACCTGGAGGGCTTGTTAAACCACAGATTGTTGGGTCCCACTCCCAGAGTATCTGATTAGTAGGTCTAGGGAAGGGCTCAAGAATTTGTCTTTCAATAATGCTCCAGCTGATACTGATGCTGCCAGTCCTGGGACCACACTGGGTGAACCATGACTTATGACATTGTCTTAGGGGCAGTTTGTTGGTTAATGTGTCTTTCTTAGTGGAATAACTGGAGAAGAAAAACTTGCAGTAGAATATTTTCTGGAGATGAAAGACCAGATGGGGTTAAGAACCCTAAGATCATTCACTTTCTCCAGACTGCCCTTAATCTCCAGGAAATTCCCTGTATTTGGATCATTAACACTTCAATTTACATTCCTGTTGATAGAGCCAGAGTGGCTGTTGGCTAAGGGATTTTATCTTCACTGGGTGGGAATGGAGTAGCATTATGGTATATCTTCTCTCCAGATTTCTCCTGCTGGGTAGATTGTGGCCATCTGTGCATAATATTCCATTTAGGATACTTGTGTACTTTTTCTGTTTCTTTGTGTCACAATTCCAAATAACTGCTCATATGTCTCTTCAAAGACTATTTTAATCATTGGCAATGAAAGCAAACAGGAAATTTGCTAAATGATCTGGATATTCAAATATGTAGTAATGCAGAGACTTCAGGAGAAAGTATTTTGGTAAAATTTAATTGTTAAAGGTATCTCAACTTAATAAAATGTCATGTTCATGGAAAAAAATGAAAATATTTGCTTCAAAAAATGCTGAGGTATTCAATTAAAATACTTTTTTCCTTTTCCTTTGTCAGTATTTATTTAATACTCCTTCCCTTCATTCTTGTTTTAAATGATCATTTTCTTCTGTTTACATCTTAAATTGATCACCTACTTTGATAGAGTTTACTGCTTAATTTTTATTGGTAAAGTAAATTGATAATATTGTTTGTCTTGATGATTGTAAATATTTTATAGTTTCTGTAGTCATTAAAGCAAAATGATTTTGCTAAAATTAAAGGAAAAACTGTGTTTTAAATTTGTACGAACATTATCATTTCCTCATTGTTGACCATAATAGCTTATGATAAATAGATCTCTCCATTTTCCATTTGAGGCCTCCATCAAGGACAAGTACTAATTAACTTTACAAAATTAGCAAATAATATTCCAGATAGAGTTACTCTTCTCTTGAGCTAGGCCATGGTTTTGATAGCAAGATAGATTTATTCTTATGATACCACATTAATGGTAAGAAATGCTAAAGTTTGCTAAGTGCTGTAAATGTAATTTTGGCACATCATTTACACTTCTTTTCACAGCTCTTTTAGTTTTCCAAAGTCTACTTCAAATAGAGATACTAATTTATGAAAAAAAGAGAGGCTTTTAGGAAGGCCCCTCTTTCTTGTCTGTTTCCTGAACATCAGGCTAGAAATATGGTTCTAATGGTGGCCATCTATTGAAACAGAAATGGAAAAACCTCTAAACGTGGTGTCACCATCTTGAACTTTGAGACGTCCAAGTTTCACATATAGTCCATAGTTAGCTCTCATTCATTCATTGTTATTTGTCATTCATTCGAGTTAGCTCATCATTCGTTGACCTTAGTTCCAACTTTGCCCTTTGTATTGGAATAAGCATCCACTGTATGTCCTCTTTATTATACCCATTACCCAAGTTCCATTAAAGAGAGAGACTGTCTTTTACATAAGTCTGTATTCCCCATGTAACACAGCAAAGTAAGCATTCAATATGATTTTTTGGTTGGTTTCATCTTTTTACTTCAACATAGATTATCTTAAACTCTTCCTCTCGTGTTTTGTCTGTGTTCTCATTCCTTCCGTTTTCCTTCCCTCCTGTCCTCTATGAGTTAGAGGATAGAAATCAAAGCTAGCCACTCTTGCTTGAAGAATCTGTTTCTCTCTAGTACTTGATATCTCTTCTGCTTCTTCAATTGCTTCCTTATTTCTTTTTCCCATCTAGAAACAACCACAGAAACTTTTCTATGAATCTCTAACCCTTTGAGTGAACACTTATTTTTGTCCCTTTGACTCTTGGCCTTCTGGAGAAGGAAGTTGTCCCTTAGCATCTTCCATTCGCTTCCTGACTCTGGAATCTCAGCATCTGCCACATAACTCCACTGAAACTACTCTTTGTAAACATTACTCTGACTTTCCACTTCCCAAACTGTACCCTCTTAAACCACCTTCTGTCTTTCTTCAAACTCTCCTCTCTTGGCTTCCCTGGCACAGAGCCATCTTGATTCTATTCCCGTATCTGTTGCCCATTTTATCTTTGAATCATTGTCACCTCTTCTTTCTGTTATTTAAATATGGATATGCTCCAAGCTTCTTTGTCGCATCCAATTCTGCTGTTTGTTTTCTACTTTCTTTCTTCTATTTGTTTCATCTGCTTCCATGATTCAACTTTTGCTTTTGTGCAAGTAACCCCTATATCTTTTTCTCAACCCCACAATTTTCTACTATGCTCCTAATCCGTGTTTGTGTCTGGCTTCTAGAAATATATATTTGGGTTTCTCATTTGGATTTTAACTTAAGCATATGTAAATATAAACTCATCAGTTTCTTTTCCTTCTCTCCAACCAGTGTTTGCTTTGAAATGCATCTGTGAAAAAAAACATCTTTCTGTGAGTGACTTTAGCTTGAAACTTCAGTACCATCTTTGACAATTTCATCTTATTCATCTAAATCATCAAATCCTGGTAGTTTATCTTCTGTCATTCATGCCTTTATTTTTACTTGTATTCTCTCTACCCTGGCTTAGTCCCTCCTTAACCCATGCTTCAACTATTTGCTACCAAGATTACATCACACCTATTCCCCCTTTACCCTGCCTATTGTTTCTGTTTTTCTCCATTTTCTACCCATTTGAGCCATCCTGAAGACTTGTAGTCTTACTTGAATAAAACAACACAAAAGTTGTATTCCTTGCTGCTCTAAAAATGTCAGTCTTTCCTCATGTCCTAACAAGTAAACTTTAACTCATTGGTCTGGTAATCAGAATGTTCTAGTTGTAACTTGCCTGCCCCATGATATCTAGTCCATATTCTATGTTCCAACCATGTACTCTGTTATATTGTCAGGTTTGATCCCAGAGACCTATTGGTTCTCCTAGACTATGTAAGATTTTCTTATAGAGATATAAAGTGATTAAAATTATTTTAATCAAAACTAGTAACATTTTATCAAAGAAACAATATGTTTAAATTAGCATGCTAATAAGTAAAGGACTCTGAAAGAAGAGGGTTTTAAGATTCCCAAAGCTTTTCCTCTAGTTCAAAGAATCTCAGCTTATAGGGGAGAGGAAAAATGGTATGCCTCAGCTGAGCTGGGCCTATCTTTTTCCTTTTGGCAGTCAAATGGAGTAGCAAAAAGGCCAGGTTGTGTGCCTGTACTGTACGGATTGTAATAGTGGGGAGGCAGTATGGGGAGGAAATGTGGTAGCATAAGTTATCCCAGGGAAAGCAGTCCATTTATTTTGTCTGCAATGTCCAGTTATCTGTATAATAACTCCCTCACCACCTTGTCAAGTCTGTTCAAATGGCCACCTTTTCAATGGAGCCCACCCGGGTCATCTTATTTAAAATTATAAACTTTTTTCCTTCAGGCACACCTATTTCCCCTTTACCCTGCCTATTATTTTCCCCCCATAGAACCCCCCCACCTTCTAACATTTTTTGTAGTTCTTTATTGTGTTCATTATCTGCTGTCCTTGCTAGTATTTAAGTTTTATGAGGACAGGTGTCATTAACTACTTTATTATCATGATGCCCTTTTTCTTATTTTTATTAAAAAAATCTTTTTTAGTTTATTTAATCTCTACACCCAACATGGGGCTCAAACTCACAATCCAACACTCTTCTGACTAAGCCAGCCAGGCACCCCTATAATGATGCTCTTCAAAGGATGTCTAACACCTAGTAGGTGCTCAGCAAATATATTTTGAATCAAGGAAGAAATTATTCAATAAGTAATTTTTGACATGCTAAGCAATTGCTAAGAGCTGTGCTGATTATGGGGACCTATAGTGGGAAACAAAGCAGAGTTAGTCCTTGCCTTTGTCTACCTTACAGTCTAGTCAAGAAAACCTGTGCCAACATTACAATGAAACAGATGAGTCTTGGGGTCCCTGGGTGGCTCAGTCGGTTGAGTGTGTGACTCGTGGCTTCTGCTCAGGTCATGATCTCACAGTTCATGGGTTCGAGCTCTGCATCTGGCTCTGCTGGCAGCACAGACCCTGCTTGAGATTCTCTCTCTCTCTTTATCTCCCTCTCTCTCTCTGTTCTTCCCCTGCTCGCACTCTCTCTGTCCCTCTTAAAATAAATAAATTTAAAAAAAGCAAATGGATGAGCGTTTTGCTCTGAGAACACTGAGCTACACAAGGGACCTATTGTTGGATGTCAGTGAGGCTTCTCTGAACACATGATGACCAAGCTGAGAACTGAGGATGGTTATGAGTTGACCAAGTAAAGAATGAGAAGAAGAAAGAGGTCTCTTTCAGCATATGGAAAACATTACTAGCTCAAGGAATTGCAAGAAGTCAAGTGGCTAGCCTGTAGAAAGTGGACAGCTGGTGCTGGAAAGAGAAGCAGGTGAAAGGTGGGATAGGTTTTTTTCAAGTCCTTATAAGGAGTATAAAAGTTGTACTTTTCCCAAAGGTTGGTGGTCTCTCAGTACACACTCCATTAGCTCATGTAATAGAATGAGTTTCAGAGTATGGATGTCTTCTAGTTGACTTTGATCCCCAATGCATTGAAAAAATACATTTTAAAGAAGCATGCACTCAGAGTATTTCTAGGTATAATATCACATTTTTATTTTTAGCATTTGTGGCTGTAGAGGAGTCACAATTCTGACCATGTATATTTGGTTTGGCATTAGCCAACAGCTTGTTGTTTAACTAATATTCACATTTTACTTAAAACAGCACAGCACAATTTAATGTTATTCTCCAAAATAATCAGATAAGTGATACATATTGGGAAAGGAAAGAAAATAGCTTTAGGAGGTATTAGATATCTTTCTTGGTAAAACTTACTATGATACAGGTCTCCTCTAATTAATATGTGTTAACATCCTGCTTTCATTATATAGGCCAAAGCCCAGACCATGTCGTTGACATAGGTAGAGGTTTGCTTTCCCTTAATGCTTTCCCTTTAGTTCCTCTCCTTTTAGAGTTCCCTGTGGACACATTAATGCCCTTCTTGGACTTTCTGGTTACGTAGAGAGACACTCTACCACTATTATTACGTGGCATTATTGGTTGTTCACCCAACTAATCTGTGCTCTTCTCTTACCTACCCCTTCTCTTTCCTATTCTTTTTGGGTCTCCCTAGGTGACTTGTTAACCAATGTCTAATAATGCTAATTCATTCTGCTACTTTTATGACTACTGGAACTCTTGGAAGTATTTGCATTATAAATGATGAAGGGTGCATTGAATCAGGTTGTATTCATGAAACTTACAAAAATCAGTGCAGCTGAGTTGGAGAAGTCTTGTTTCTAAGGAAAAAATAAGAATTCATGGTGGGACTTATAGTGCCTTTAATTTGACCTTACATGTCTGATACTTAGTCTATTTCTAAGGCCTCTCAGTTTCCACAGAATCCATCTTGATAAAACTTCACTAGAGCTTTACTGTCTCCTGTTTGTGACAGACTGCCCTAATTTGCGTGAAAATGCCTAGTAGTGTAGAGCAAAAACATTAGTGTTACAGGTAGAGGAACTCTAGTTCCTGACAGTCACAGAAACTGATATGTTGCCTAACTTCTTTGAGGCTTGTTTACTTTTCTTCTTTTTCTAGAATGTACTTCTTTCCATAGAGTATCAATTAAGTATTAAATGATTATCAAAGTATTTCAGAATTTCAAAGGATATACAAATAGGAGATGGTATTTAAATGGTTCCTTTTAGAGTTTTGAGGGTTTTATTTGTGTATGATTTAGGGAGGCTGCTCAACTGAAGAATTCCAGCTATTGCAACTCAAATACTGATGCATAAAATTTTTAAGGCTTATATTTTTATTTGTTTAACTAGAACTCACAGTTATAACTTCTTACTTGACTGAAGTAAAATTGTTCCATATAAGAGAAATATATCCTCTACAAATAGAATGTACAGAAATAGCATCTGAAGATTTATTACAGAAAGGAAACAAATGGTGCACAATTAAAATAGGCATGTTCTCCAGGAAAAAATGTCTCTAGCAGGCCTCAGAACGCTGACTCTACTTTTGGATTTGTCTGGTCTGGCATACATACCAAGAATCTAAAGTATTTTAGGGTGATGCAATCTTTTATTTTAGGGATCATGATATGTAAAATCGAAGGGCACCCGGGAGAGAGTGATTCAAAACCTGGCCCAACAAGAGGCAGTGTCCATGGGTGTCGGTGACCTGGCCTGACCCAACTCCTGGGCTGCTGCCGTCATGGCCATTAATTATGTCCACCTATCACTGGAAGTGTCAGGCACACCTCTGTCATCAGGTAGACCATCTGCTCATGCTACTTGCCCATGTGAGCCTTGGTTGTTCATTCCAGGGTGGCTATTAATGGGACAGCAGCTTAGGGATGTTTCAAAGTGGCATTTTTGTCTGTTGCCCTTTTGGGCCTCTGGGGATCTTAGAATAGTCCATTCTCCCCATACTCCAAAGCCAAAACCAAAATCAAAACCAAAACTATTCCTGCCAGCATTTCAATTAATTAGGAAATCAAGAAGGCCCTAATCTCCCTGAAAGATCAACGTGGAAAGAAAGACTTTTTTCACTTAAAATGCAGTCTGATTTCAAAAGTATTAAATACATTGGTAATCATAATAGCTTTCAACCTGATGGCAATTTAATATTTTATCTCGACCTGTAACTTTGATATCTTGCCTACAAGATTTCAAAGAGGGATAGAGAAAAGACAGAGAATGGAGAAATCAGCTGGATAAAGTAGCATGACCTAAAGGAAGGAGCTAGCTTGGAGTCTACTTGACTTGGGTTTGAATCCCAGTCCCCCTTACTCCTGACAAAGCTGCGAATTCATAATGTAAGTAAGCTAAAAAAGTGGATGGATCATCTGCTATAAAACTCACATAGTTCTCTTCACAGGAATAACAAAGCTCTAACCCTAGAGCCTAACCAGTTATTTGTAAAAAGAAAATGGAATGACAGGACCTCAGGCAACAAGAAAAAACTAGTACCAGCTAAGATAGAACTTTACAGAAAAAAGATGACACTAAATTATCTGGGTCATTATTTTAGGAACAAACTGTGTTGCTAAACTCAACAGAATGGCTATCTTGTGCCATTAAGAGAAGACTGAATTATGTTTTGCATATATATTTCATAATATAATACCATGAAGTGAAAAAGATTTGGAGACAGTTATCTTTATTTACCTAGAAAAATCACCATTGACTATTTATCTAGAGCACCACATTGACAGATTAATGGGATATTGCTGTAGTTTATTCTTAATGACTAATAATATATTTCCATAGGTTATTAAAAAAACAACAACTCTTTCCTCAAAGAATCATAATGAGTCTAGAGACTCTTCTAGTTATTTTGGTGGGCTCAAGAATTAGCATGAGTATATTATTATTTTATGAACTTTTCTTGTTATGGGATGGGGTTTCTGTAGAACCAACATTTCACACAAGGAACTTTTATTCTCACAATGCATTGAGTGAACTAACTGAGTTAGTTTCCAAGGTTTTTACTGGTGGGAATTTAAAAAATTTAGACTGGGAAAACTGTCAAGTTAACCCTATAGAGACATGCATACATAAACACCTCTCTCTGAACCTTGATTGTTTCATCCCGTTTCTCTTAATGACTACCATAGATCAAATGGTATTTTTAAAATTAGGATTTTATGATGCCCATTAAAAAAAATTAACTTTGTTCCTGAGTCAGGTAAAGATTAGAGAAGGAAGGCAGGTTGATTCTGTAGATGTTTATATATTAAACTAGCTAATCAGATGTTTGAATCTGATTCGTCTCCCTCCTTGGCATGTGGAAATAGGCAATTTTCCTTTTTAGGCATATGCTACCATACGTGGCTATGACAAAATACACATGTAAAGGGTTGGGTTACCATATACCCTTGTGTCCCCAGGGCAGACGTGATTTATGTCTTATGTCTTGACATCCTGTCTGGTTTAGCGTGTATCTAATATTTTATTTTTTAACTAAGTGATATCATTAATGTCATATTAAAAATAAACCATGGTGTTCTACTGCAGTCTCATTCAGTAGTGTATGAGATGTATTTGCAGTGAACAGAGTTCCCTCTTTAAATTGTGATGGAATATGAAAGCCAAATGCTTTTCCCCAACCCTTTCCAGAAGCAAGGTAAGTAATAGTTCCCTTTTGAAGGTTGCATGCTCTCTCATAAAAATAAGCCTTCTAGGGCATGAGTAGATCTAATGGTCTTAAGTTGTGTTGGAAGAAGCTCTGATACTGTTGTCCCTGCGGGCCGCTTGGTTTTTCAGCTGTTTGGTCTGTGGCCCAGGCCACAAAGTGCACAAACTTTTCAGGCCACTAGTATGTAGGGCCAGTGGGGAACAGTAAATTATACATTGGGAGTAAATGAAATATGCGTGGGGAAGTACAAGTCAAGCAGTTCTGTCATGGTGCATATAGAGACAAATCTGAGTCACTATATTTCTGTCGTAGTGATTTTGTCATTTACTGTCTGGTTCAAATCTAAACATAAGTATTTGTTTTACCCAGGTAGTAAGAATTATTTCAGAGTTATCAGAGCAAGCTCTTAGAAGCCAAGTTGTTCACTGTTTCAGCTCTTACTGGTTTCTTTCTGGAAGCCAGGTGAAATAAAAATTAACTTAGGGGAGATTAGACTCATGTAAGTCTGGAGATGTCATTTCTCTTTAGTTGTCAAAGGAGTGCCCAATAAGATATCCCAGAAATAGGTTCAAGTTACCATTGTGCTATTGGTTTTGTAACACTTTTATTAAAAATATTTTGGGGGAGGGGTGCCTGGGTGGCTTGGTCGGTTAAGCATCCGACTTCGGCTCAGGTCATGATCTCACGGTCCGTGAGTTCGAGCCTTGTGTCAGGCTCTGTGCTGACAGCTCAGAGCCTGGAGCCTGTTTCAGATTCTGTGTCTCCCTCTCTCTCTGCCACTCCCCTGTTCATGCTCTCTCTCTGTCTCAAAAATAAATAAACGTTAAAAAAAAATTAAAAAAAATATTTTGGGGGAACCTGTGTGGCTCAGTCAGTTGAGCTTCCAACTCTTGATTTTGGCTCAGATCGTGATCCCAGGGTCGTGAGAACCAGCTCTGTGTCAGGCTCTATGCTGAGTGTGGAACCCGCTTCAGATTCTCTCTCTCCCTCTCTCTCTCTGTCTCCCTCCCTCTCCCTTCCCTCCCTCTCTCCTTTTCTCCTCCCTCTCGTCCTCTCCTCCTCTCCCCCTCTCCCCTCTCCCTTCCCTCCTTCCCTACATCCCTTCCTCTCCTTCTGACCCTCTCACTGGCTCCTGCTCTCTCTCTCTCTCAAAAAAGAAAATCTTTAAAAAAATATTTCAACAAACCCATTTGGTCCCAATGAATTTTAAGTGTAGAATAATGAAAATATCCATTTCTCAAACAATTGATAATGAATGAGAAACGTAGAAAACACTTATTGGCACTTCCTGTCCACCAGGAGGGCTGTAGTGATATTAGTAACTGTATGAAACCAAAGACACAAATCTGAAGGAGCACCAGGAGCTATTTCAGAAACTACTGATTATGTTAAAGAGATTACATGTGAAAAAGATGATTTAGCACGTATAGCTGAAGAAAGTGCTTTTATCATCACTCTGCCCCTTCATTTAGAATAAATGGCTGTTCCTGAGTTAATTTAGCTCGTTCATTTCAAATTATCTTGTGCAGAAAGTGAAGCAAGAAGAGTTATTACTGCATGGATTTTATGAGCAGAAGAATTTTGCAAATATTAAATGGTATAAATTTTGTATCAATGTCATAAGCTGCTTCGAATAGAAAAATCAATGAAGCTAATTCCAGTAATGGCTTGATTATTTCCATTCAACTTATGGAATAATGGTAAATGTTCGAAAGTCAATTTTGTTGAATATGAAACACTTGACAATATTCTAAGTGCTATAGATTCAGTTAAAAATTCAGACATACTGGTGAGATTATTTGTTTCTTGCCATGATAGTAGTACAGTTATACATGTTGGTGGAGGATTGAATCATCCTCAAAATGGCCTTGTTAAATTAGACTTATAGAGCAAAAATTACTTGGGTTGGCTGTGCATATAAGTCATAATTATGTCCAAACAAGCTGATGTTCTACCAGTGGTGATATTTGCCCATTTGATACAGAAATTATAACTTTCAAAATTTGTAACTATTTTGTATATGCAGAGTTAGGATAACTGATATACAGAGTAAACTTATGTTGCATTTAAGAACAGAAAAAAATACTTCAATGTGGTAATACATGCTTTTTCTCTTGGCTGTCTACAAATTGGATTTTAGGAACGTTTACAACTTTGAAGAATCTTTTTGCATATCAACTTTAGTGTCCTATAATCACATGGAAACTTTTTGTAATGGACTATTCTAAATTTTGATTACATGTTGTTTCAAATCAGTTGGGTGAAGTCTTTGATCAAATTACTTAAGAAATGCTAATTTTTTTATTTTTTTTACCTTTAAAGCTTTGAGTGAATTGCATTACTAGGGGAAAAGAGCTTACAAATAGTAAGAAATTGAAATTTACTTCTCCATGAATATGGAAGGTACTAAACAAATTAAATCATGAAATTTTAAAGGATATGCAAATTATAAATCACAGAAATAGTTACAGTTCACATGCAAAAGTCTACCAAGCTTGATTTAGGGAAAATGCTTAATATAGCAAATACTACAAACATTAGGGTTCCAATTCTTTCTGAATTTAGCAAAATCAATAAATTTCTACTAGATGAAACTAAAAAATAATATTTACTAAGTGTTTATTATATGCCAGCAACTTTTCATGGACTATCTCATTAAATCCTCATGACAACTCTCTGTGATGGGTTAAAATGATTTTTTTTCTGGTTGAAGACATATAGGATTGAGGAGTTAAGTTGCTTGTTCAAGATCACTACTCTTTACTACTCTATTGCATCTTTGTAGTTGGGATTATATCAGAGTTATCAGAGAAAGATCTTACAACTGTTGTTGCAGTCAACCATTGTTATAGCTTTTATTTAGCTTGTGTTAATTTCTGCAAGCCAGTTGAAATGGAAAGTTATATTTTTGGGAATATGAGACTCATGAAAGTTGTTAAAGGAGTAACCAGTAAGATATCCTTAAAAGTATTGCAGCTCAGTTTATGTCATGGCTAATATGTAATACAGGAGGGTGAGATTGTAAGGTAACATCCTTCCAAGTTTGTGGTGACCAAGACCTCCACAGGAAAAAACCCACAAAGGGAACTAGGGGAAATGTTTTGTGGTAAGGAGTGAGTCAAGCCAACATTTATAGCTGGGTAATTAAATGAGGTTTTTGTTTTGTTTTGTTTTTTTTCTGCAAGGCAAAAAGCAGGGGAAAGAAAGCCACAAAACAAGAACATATGCAATCTAAAAAACCTGATTGGCTGCAACAGTGTGATATAGTCTTGTCTTTTTTAAACAAGTCATATATCAGAATTACCTAGGACACTTAAAATAGCACATATTCACATGCCCCACTGAGAAGGACTATATCTGAAATTCTGGCAGTGGGATTCATCCTTGTTATTAAGAGCTTTCAACGTGATTCTTTGATCTATCAGGATTAGCACTACGAGGCCAAAATGCTCTCAAGCAATAGGAAGCTGCTGCACTTTGGTTAGTTGGAAAAAAATTACCCTGGGAAAGTAGTTGAGTTCCTTTAAAAAAAAAGTGTATAGATTTTTGGGATGTTTACAACTACAGAGACTTTCTGGACTAGCTGGGCAATTCAAGTTAGAGCAAGTAAAGATAATTTGGATAGATAAGAATAATTCCAGATTTTAGCAATTTCTCCTAAATTATACATTACAATGATAGATAAGTAAAAAATATCATTTATTGAACAATTTTACTGGCATCAATATTAAGTAACCTGATGTCATCCCCTTTCTTCATCCTCCTTCATCCAGTTTCTAGTGAATTTTTACAACTGTATTATGCCTATTCTCATGTAATGCACCCTCACCCACCCACTCAGTAACTTGCTTTCTATCATTTCCTACTTTTGTCACCCTGGGGAACCATTGCTGTCATCACGATCAACAACAAATATTTATTAGACACCTGTTATGTGTAGGCTAGTGCATGAGGTATAAAAATAGGTTCAAGTCATTTCCTTAGAGAGCAGACTTTGTTCTAGGTTTGTGATAGGGCATTCACTGAGACCAAGTGCCATGTGGCTAAGGATCAAACAGATGGCCAGAAGACAGTCATTGCAAAGGAGTAGGCAGATGCTATGTGGAGGGGCTGGGGCTCAAGTTGAGTTTTGAAGAAGATATCAGGGCTTTTGTTGATAGACATGAAGAGAGCATTCAGCAAAGATCCAGAGGCGGGGAAGTTGATGTTTCTGTATGAAACAATGAATACAGCAAGTGGTAGGATGGCTTTGTTGTTCCTTCTTAGCTCCCCTGAGCTAGAGTGTCAGGAGTAGATTTTATAGTTTGTAACCTCTGTTTTGGTTCAGGGAATTTAAGGTGGAGGGCAATATTCATAATTTATTCAGCTGATTGGATTGGCTTTTTATTTCCCCACTACTTCTTTCAGCATCTTATTACTGAGTTGTGAAAAAATTAGAAGACGGGAAAGATGGATAAATTCAATTTCAAACTGCTAAGCCAAGTCAAGACATTCAGTGATCTTTCTCTGAGTCCTAGAATCCAAGAACCAGAGCATGCAAGGGGCCTTTAAGAATATTACTCAATCCCTTCATTTTACATTATCTGAATTCATCTAAGTCATCTCTGAAAGTTATTATCAGAGTCCTGCCTGGAATTGGGACTGGCTGGCTCCCATTCCAAAGCTCTTTTTTTCTGAAAAGTATGGCTTCCCTCCACCATGCAGTATGACGAAGTTATGTTTCTTGTTTTCAATTGCCAAAAAAATTTGAAAGACTAATTTGAAAGATTCCAACTCATTTTGACTCATTAGATTTCATTCTTGCTCTTGAGTGAGAAGCAATGGAGACTAGATAGATGTAGGGGCCCTGTTGTGGGCAGAGCTCTGGGTTGCAATGTAGGCTCTGCCTTCTCCCAGCTTACAGCACCCGACACAAGTTCTGAGATCTTTGTGGGACTTGGGTTCTCATTTGCAAAGAAGGAAGAGTCTATTAGAAGGGCACTAAAGGGTTGTCTTTATTTGCTCTGAATTTTGTCTTTTTTTTCATGTTGGAAGTGCCAATTGCCAGAAAGTTGGATTGTGTCATGACTGAGTATATGTAGTTTGAATTGCAGGATTTACTCTTGATAAATGTATACTGATGTGGTGGGTTATTCTACTTGTCAAGTGTTTCTTAAATCAGCAGTTGGAGTTGGCATTAGTGAATGGGCACCAATGACTGTAGTTCTGGAGTCTTAGCACAAAGAAAGTGATTTTGCCTTCTTTTGCTGACTCTAGGCAAGTTCAGCAAGAAAGAAAAAATCTGCAGAGATGGTTTTGACGAAAACTTGGCATTTTGCTTTAACTCTGTCCACAAAGATACCCATTCATGATTAATGAATGCTTATTAAATTAGATGAATGGGGAGGTCCTAGAGGGAATTTCATTGCCCAAATACAAAAGCATTGCCCTTCCGTAGAAATTCTCACGTATAGTGATAGTTTGCAGCTTTCTGCAGTGAATTTAACTCTACTTTACCCTCATACATTGTAGTCTTCATTTTTCGTGGGTCAGGCTGGTTTTTCAACCTTGGATTATTTTCTTCAGGTTGCCTAGGTCTCTCCTGCCATAGGTTCTGACACGTGGCTGCCGTCTTTATTTTCTAGACACTCACCTGGCAACTTTATTTTCTGTGTGATATTGACATAAGTAAAGTTCAAATATGTTAGCATTCCTATCTCAGCAATTTTGGAGCCTAAAAAGTCACTATTCTAAGGAGAAGAGAAAAGAAAAAAGAGAGATAGATATCAGAGAAGCCATTTGTAATTAAGATATAGAGAACTAAAACCTCAGGGGGAATATCTGTCATAGCCACTGTGGAGAGAATCATCTTGTTCCTGGATGAGGGTTCCCGGATAATTTTTTCTCAGCATTCAAATCCATCAAACCAAATCACAAAGGAATTTTAAGGAAATGACAAGTTGAGACTAAATTATGGGAGGTATATATCATAAAGGAAATGATGTACTAGTTAAGATAAAGTTTTGGCTGCTGTAATGAAGAAACTCTAAAACAATAATGACATAGATAAAATCGCAGTTTACTTATGTCTTACTTAAGAGTCTGGCCAGATGGTCCCAGGCTTCTGTTGTGGTGCTACAATCTTGAGGGACATAAGCTTTTCTTCTTTTTTATCTTGTTGATCTGCCATCCTCAATGCCAATCTCATCTCGTGGTTCAAGATGGATGTTCCTGCTCAAGTCATCACGGACGCACTTTAGTCAGCAGGAAGAAGAAAGAGGTAGTCAAGCTCCTTCTTGTTAAAATCATGTATAGTATTTCTATTCTCATCCAATTGGCTAGAACCTAGTAAGATGGTCACATCTTACTGGAAGAGAGGCTAGGACGTGTAGTCTTTAGCTTGGTGGCCGTGTGCACAGCTAAAAAGTGTCAGTATATTAGAAAAGAATAACTTCAATCTATCACAGGGAATAAAATTGTAGCCCTATTGTGCACTTAGCTTTTTACATAAATAATAATGACAAAAACAATAATATAACAATAAAACCTACCATTTAGTGTACTATACTGCTTCCTTACTTACATTAGATCCAATGTTACAACAGTTCAACAAGGTAAGAAGTTCTCTCATAGAGAAGAAAACTGAGGCTCAGAAAAGATAATCAACTTGCCCCCAGTGCATAGCTGACATAACATTTTTTGAATGCAGGTAAATTCTCTGATTCCTGGAGACCTCAGAAGGCTAAGATAAAGAGGTTTGGATTTTCTTCTGTAGGCTGTCAGCAATTGAAGAAAGCTTGATGAAACTTAGATGAGCAATGTGTTTGGAGGTCAAGATAGATGGCAAAGTGGAGAGGTGGAAAGCAGGAAATGGTTTAGGGGCTGACGATGTGGGATCATGGGGCCTTAGATCAAACTGACAAGGGTGAAAATAAAAATACAGGACACAGGCAGGAGATGTTATTAGAGAACACTGTAGGGTGCAGGCAGAAGATAGAAACTACACCTACTTGAAGGAGAGTGTTTCAGAAGAGAAATGTCAACTAGGTATAAAATTACTAACTAGGTAGCAAAAAGGGTAAAAAACAAAGTCTATGATAATGGTCCTCAATACGGGTGATTTTGCCCATCTCCCAAGGAGTTTGGCAATGTCTGGAGACGTTCTTAGTTGTGGGGAACTTGTTGGGAGGAGTCATTGGCATCTAGGGGGTAGAGGTCAGAAATGCTGCTGCACATCTTAAAATATACAGAACAAATCTCAATGCCAAAGGAGTATCTAGCCTGAAATGTAAGTATTGCTCAGGTTGAGAAACGCTGCTTTAAGATATGAAGAGGTAGTGACTACAGGAAGCAGCTACCACCCTATCCTGGGGCTTCGGAAAGGAAGGGAAATGATTGGCATTATTGAAATTTAGGAGAAAGAGCCTTGTGGTGCTGACACAGACCTCTGACGAGGGGGCACAGGTCAGGTGGTGCTCATGGCCTGAAGGTACAGGGTTGTGGGGGATGATGAGGCTAAGTGCTTGAGACACTGCAAACTGGATCCAGCGGAACAGAGAGACTTAAAATAGGCATCCTGATAATATAATCAGTTGTGGGATGCAGGAAAAAAGGAATGAAAAATGGCTTTGAGGTCTAATGCTTAATCTTACCCATACTGACAGAAGTATTACCCTAACCACTTGATTTGGGGGTGGGGGGGGAAGATGAGTTTAGTTTTTAGATTGTTGACCTCCACATGGAATCGTCCAGCAGGCAGTTGGAGGACTGTGGAGGGCAAGGAACTTAAACTTTAAGAGGACATGATATCAGCATGGGAAAAAAGGTGGCATTGGATACATAATTGTCAGATTTGGCTCATTTGGGATCAGGGGACAAACACATCATGCCCCTAGCATCATTGCCCTAGAAGTGTTTTCACATTTTTTATTTAGACAAGTTGCATCTCTGGGGTGCCTGGGTGGCTCAGTGGTTGGGCAACTGACTTCGGCTCAGGTCATGATCTCACAGTTTGTGAGTTTGAGCCCTGCATCAGGCTCTGTGTTGACGGCTCTGAGCCTGGAGCCTACTTCAGATTCTGTGTCTCCCCCCTCTCTCTACCCCTCCCCTGCTCACGCTCTGTGTCTCTCTGTCTCTCAATAGTAAATAAACGTTAAAAAATTAAAAAAAAAAAAGAAAAATTGCATCTCTGATAATGATTTTTCTTTTGTATCATTGTATACACTAGGCCATATGGCTCTTATCTTTGGGCTATTCTTAAATGAAAACTTATTTTTTCATCATCCCACTTTTCGTTTGTTTGTAGCCAATACAGTCTTTCTGTAATCCCATTCTGCTCATGTTTCCCTTATAAAAAATGTGTAAATACACAAATTTCATGATTTTTATAATTATGCTTCTTCATTTTACAAAGAGATTAAAAATAGGTGAATTTTCAATTGGTTTTATGCATGTTATGCATACTAGAACAGACAAAAGATGTTAAGTAAAAACTAAGGAAATTTGAACAAAGTATAGACATTAAGAATAACGTATGGATATTGGCTCATTAAATGTAACAAATGTATCATGCTAATGTAAGATTTTAATAATAGGAGAAATTCAGTGTGGGGTATATGGCAACTCTCAGCACTATTTTACAGTTTTTCTGTAAATCTAAAACTAATCTAAAATAAATTGTTTATTTAGAAAAGGAGATTTTGTTAATGGTTAAGGTTTGAAAAACAGGAAAGTGTCTATAGCAGACATCCTTCGTTGCCCACCTCCTATTTTACCAGCTTTTATTCATTCATCTGCCCTCTCCCATGTTGTTCTGTGTTTCAGAAAGGCTAGTTCAGCCCCGGAGAGTATACCCTGTGTATCATTTTTCTAGGGCTGCTGGAATGAAGTACCACACACTGGGTGACTTAGAGTAACAGAAATTTATTCTCTGACAGTTCAGGAGGCCAGAAGTCCAAATCAAGATGTCAGCAGGATTGGTTCCATTCCATTGTGTCTCTCCTAGCTTTTGGTAGTTGCTGGCAATCCTTGGTGTTTCTGGCTTATAACTGCATAACTCCAAGCTCTGTCTCAATCTTCAGTCAGCTTCTCTGTGTCTTTGCTCTCCCCCTCCTTCCTCATATAAGGACACTAGTCATTGGATTTAGGGCCCACGCAGGATATCATTTCAAGATCCTTAACTTAATTACATCTGCCAAGACCCTATTTGCACACAAGGTCACATTCACAGTTACCAAAGTTTAGGATTTGAACACATTTTGGGAGGCACAGAACTCAACTTCCTATATACTAGTAGTTTAAAATGAATGGCAGTGGCCAGTGATCATTTTCATCATGGGAATCTGCCACAAGTCTGGCCCAGGAGAGGAAAAGGAAAGTTTGATTAGGTCTTTCTAGGAAAGGTTTTATTTCTCTTAAATAGTAAAGACAGCCTGTCTTCTTCCTTTGGACATTGGCGTCTAGATGTAATGACTAGAACTTTACAGCTCTTCTATGATTCTGTGGGGATGTTGATAATGATAAAGCCACTGTATATAGAAGGGCAGAGCCAAGAGTCAGAAAGAAAGTTAAAGACTTAGGAAATTATACCTGAATCCTCCTATTTTCAGACTTCTTATTTTCTGGGACCAAAATGTCTTTGTTTTTTAAGGCATTTGAGTTGGGAGCTCCTGTCACTTGCAGGCAAAGGAAGTGCAACAGATAAACTATCTATGTTTACATATTTCTCAAAAGAAAATTTAATGGTCTCAGTCATCCAGTGGAAACTTTTAGATGGTGTTTGAGTTTTCTCAGGACCTAGTATGACACTGAATAAAAATTGAATTTAAAGGAGTTAAAATCTCATTATACAGAAGATTTAAAATACCTTAAAATATTAAAATTAAGTAAAATATGGTCTCTTCAACATTAACTAGTAGATTTTGATATAGCAAATACTTTAAATTTGCTTTTAAATTTTCTGATGAGAGGGTAGTCGTTTCTAAAAGCACATGTAGAGATTAGTAAACCACCTTACTGGAACTTCATGTGTCTATAGCAAATTATTGAATACTCAGGTTGGGAGTCAGTAATGTGCCACCTTCCAAAGGTGACTTTCTAATAAGAATTCCCATGTATGGAGAATTTAAAAAATTGTTATTATCTAAAAATTCTAGCATTAATTCAGATGACAGATCTTAAACGGATACTGTTGCTTCCACATTAGAAGAATCTTCTTATTTCATCAAAATAAGGCCTCTGAAATAATGGACCTTAAAATGTTTTAAGTCAGATTGTTGCAAAAAATACTCTGAAAAGTCTAGGTTTTCGTATATCTAAGTGCTAATTTTCAGGCCAATTTTACCTATTTATTTTGATTTTTAGGCTGATTTCTATTACTGATTTTATTGATATTACGTACTGGTTTGATTTTATTACCAATTTTATTGGTGTGAACTTTTTGTGATGTGTCACTCCTATTGAGGCCCAGAGGAAGATCTAAAGAGACATTGTCACATGTGCCATAGGTCAGAAGCCCAACTTACTCCATATAAGGGGGAAAGTGAAGGGTGAGGGCTGTGTTCATGGCAAAACAATTGAGGTACCACATTTCCATGTCAAAGAGCTTGTTTTAGTAAAACAAGGAAATCCTTTTGTGATCTTGGTGTTGGTAATATGATCACTACCAATATGATGTGGCATTACTTTCTACACACAGAAACTTTATTGCTTTTAAGTCAGTGAAATCACTTTACTGCATCCCTAAAGTATCTATTTTATCTATTGTATCTATATTAGACTATAAAGTCTGGTTATCATTTACTATGCTACTCTAGGTTGAAAGCTGATGGATCACATGGGAGGGAGTCATCAGCGTAGGGGAAGATACAAATACCTGAGACATCTGGCCAGTGGTAGATTCCAGAGAACCATTTCAGCGGCATGTGTCCTCTTGGGCTGCATGGCTTCTGCCCCAGAATCAGGTTCTGCCCAGACAGTGAGAGAGAAGGAAGGGATACAGATAATTTTTGGAAGGTCTTTTATACACAGGGAACTTCTGGATTAAGTTGGCATTCTTCAGTTACAATTAGAATATTCATTTTGTATTTTCTATTTAAATGGCACGTGCCTATCAAATCAATATCTATTAAGTAGGGCACAAATGAGATAAATAAAATAGATGAGAAGAAGTTCTTGTTTTGAAGCTTTTGAAAGGAAGAGTGACTTTGTGAAGATATTGATTTATATCTATATTCTGAGATAGCTACTCTCTTCCTGTTCCTGTTGGTTTGTTTACTATACCTTGTCTGCTTAACCGGATGCTGGGTGGGCATCAGCAGATTTTCTCAAACCTCTTTGGTTGTCTGCATCTGTTGATATAGGGAAGCATCATAGAATAGTACAGTCATTTCCAAATTCTTCTTTTAACAGCGCTTCAACTAAGTATCTTATGAGGTAGTTGAAGACATAAACAGATGAACGTAGAGCTCGTGCATTTAGAACAGGCAGAGTACAAGTGCCTTCACCTCCATCTTTTGAAAACCATTGTTGTACTTAGTCATTTCAGCCAGTGAATCAGTCAGTCAACAAATACTTATTTAATAATGATATTTGCAGACGTTGCCCTTGCCTGTCTGGAGCTTACATTCTGGATCAGAAAGCAGGCACTAAATGCATGCTTCACCCTGAGGTAAATGTCCTGATTTCAGGGCAAGGACAAGATGCTGAGCAAGATACTAACAGGTACTTACTTTAGGTTGAAAGAACAGGTGAAGCTTTTCTGAGGCAGTGGCATTTAAGATGAACATCAGGGAAGAGTAAGAGTTGTCCCGATGGAGAAATGGGGGAGCGTGTTCCATGTAGAGGTGTGCAAAGCACCAGAGGGAGACAAATTTGGTTGTATTAGGGGATTTGGGGTCAGAGAGGCCTGGCCTTGACTTGGGGTTCTGGGTCTGTGTTCAGCAGCTCCGTGACTTCCATCAGGTTATCTGCTTTCTCTGCACCTTAGTTGTTTCACTGGAATGTGGGGCCAGCAATACCCCCTTGCAGTATTTTCCTCTGGATTAAAGAGGACCACGTAAAGCAGCTGTGCTCAGTAGAGCCTGTTTTAGCATTGTGATTGTTGTCATTATTTTTATTCACCTTTAGAGAAGTCTTTTTATGTTATTGAACTTAATACAGTCATGTTTTGTACTAAGGGGTTGGGGGTCACATTTGGGAAGCTAGAACAGGAAATCCACTGTACATTTAAAAAACTATTAGCTCAAACCAAACTAAAATATTCTTTACCGCCCCGTCATGCTCCCATCCGTTCAGGAGCTTGTAGGTTTGAACATGGGAATCTAATTGAGAAAAGGGTTATCTTTCTTCAAATTTTACCCTTTCTGTTTCTTCAATCTTTCAAGTAAATTTTAGGGAATCTTGTTCTTTCTTTGATTCTTGTCTTGGTAATATTGACTCAAAAGCAAAACCCATAAAGCTAGGGGAGCACCAAGTATGCAGTTCTGTTCTTCCCCTTCTGTGTGGAAATGGCATCTCAGAGCTCAAGGACTTGTTGCGTGGGTGTGCGGGCAACATACTTTATCCTCATCCACCTTCATGGATAAGGGTCTTCCGGTGGGGCAGGTGTGCCTGGGGGAAGTACTACCCTGATGAGCACAGTGTCTGATCTGGATTTTGTCCTAGATCTTACAGTGAGATGAAGAGGGCAGGAGAGGGAGGAGACATCTCTTTCATTGCTCCTTATATTGACTTTTTCTCCCAGAAGTCGTCTTGGGAATTAAGAGTTTTCATGCTCTTTCAGCAAAAGAAATGATGAGCAAATTGGTTCAGTATGTTTCCTATGTGACGCTGTCTTAATTAAAAAAAAAAAATGGGTATTTTCTGATTTCATGAAAAGTTGTATATGTAATAATCATACAGTGTACTCCACCTTTAAAAAAATTGTTTTTTAATGTTTAGTTATTTTTGAGAAACAGTGAGAGACAGAGCGTGAGCTGAGCAGGGGCAGAGAGAGAGAGGGAGACACAGAATCTGAAGCACGCTCCAGGCTCTGAGCTGTCAGCACAGAGCCCCAACGTGGGGCTCGAACTCACGGACCATGAGATCATGATCTGAGCTGAAGTTAGACGCTTGACTGAGTCACCCAGGCGCCCTTTTACTCCACCTTCTTAATTGTCAACCATTCTTGTCTCGTTTTGAATATATTTCTTTGAACATTGCTTGTCTAAGTCTTTTTGTTACCAGGAAGGAACAACAAACTATAGAAACCATGAAAGCCATTATGATTATCCATTACTCCCATGCTATATTCATTTATTAGTTCTTTGAACAAGTATTTACTGAGCACTTACGATGCACCAGGCTCAGGCAAGTTTCAAGGATAAAACATGGACAAGACTCTAGTTACTCTGGTCTGTGTCTTGCAAGCCACAGCAGTTATTGGACAGGGGTTTTTTCAAAGTGCAGGTGTCTTTTAGTTTTTCTTTATTGTCTAACTTTCACTACTCATGACATGTTGGTCAATGTTCTGATGGTATTAAAAGCGTGGAATGAGGTCATAGCACTTTCTCTGTTCACAGTGTTTCAGTAGCCTGTACAACTCCAGACATAAAAGGACACAGATATTTATTTATAATGGAAAATAGCTGTCCACATCTTTCACATGGCATGTTTTTCTGATCGTACAATATAGATCTTATCTATAAATGTATGTATGTATACATTGTATACATGTACATAAACATATATGGTAGAAAAGTGATAACCTATGGAAAAACCCAAGGAATAAAATTATCTTCAAGCCTACATCCAAGAGATAACCTCTGTTAAAATTTTGGATTATAGTCTAACATGTTTTATTGTATACATATATGATATATGGGTATTGGGGAGTGGAATTAATATTTATTGAGTCTTATATTCTTGGTGCTATTAGGCTAGGTATACATATTCTCTCATTGAATTCTAACTACCCTTGCAGTTGGGGGAATAGTGTTCTATCCAATTTACAGGTAAGGGGATTTTGACTTACCCATGGTCTCTCAGCTAGTAAGTAAAAGAGGTGGGGTGTATGCGCACAAAGAATTTATTTTAAAAACCCTTTCTATTATAGCTGACTGTAATTATCCAGACAGTTCCATATTTATCCAGGTACTTGTCAGGATGAGGGTAAAATTAGAAATTGACATTGTCCTGGTTTAAGGGGGGAAGATAGGGTGGTAGAGGGGGTCTTCTTTGTAAGATGTGAAGTTTTTTTCTCTGCTTCCTTTTATTTAAATAAGCATTAAAAAAACCCAGATCCTTCTGTAAAATAAATGAACTGGTCCAACTGTTTACTTGGACTTTCTTTTTAAAAATTTTTTAAAGTTTATTTTGAGAGAGAGTGAGCACAAGTGGGGGAGGAACAGAGAAGTAGAGAGAATCTCAATCAGGCTCCTCACCACCAGCACAGAGTCCGATGTGGGGCTGAACTCATGAGATCATGACTTGGGCCAAAACCAAGAGCTGGATGCTTAACTGACCAAGCCACCCAAGCGCCCCTTACTTGGAACTTCTTATGAAGTTTTGAAGGACATTTATGTTGACCTTGGGGCATGTTCCTGGTCCCACCTGGCAGTGCTGGAGAGAGGGGAGTGGATTTCTGGCATGTGAGACACCACACCCCAGTGGGGCGGGCTTTCGCTCCCTGTCTGGGGCTCAGATGCAGCATCGCGCATCCTGTGAACATGGTCTCTGCTGCGTAGGTTTCCTAAAAAGCAGGGCGGAATGACGGGACTTGGTTTCTCAACCAAGATACTAAAGTAGTCACAGCGTTCTTTTCAGCACCTATGCATTGTCAGTTTAGTAAAAACAGTTGTGTAGGTATTCTTGCAAACTGGGTTGTAAAATACAAGCCTTTGGGCCTCCCAATCACAGGCTGGTGTTATGGGTTCTGTTTTCAAAGCACTTGCTTATAACCATCCTTCTTGTATTACCTTTCCTCCATGTGGTGAGTGCTGCTACAGCCCAGTCAAAGGAAGTACGTAAAAGTAGGGTCAATCTCATTGTGCTTTTGCGGATTAAAGTTTTCTCATGGAAACTATAAAGGCTCATCTAAAAACCCTTCTATAAACTATAAAATAAGCCCCTAAGATCTACTTGAATGTCTATACATTAAATGCTTAATGTAGGTACAAAGACCAAAGTGATTTTTGCTTTTCTAGGGTTTCCTTCTGAAATTCCACAAAGTCTTTCAAAGTTACAACCACAAGGAATTCGAGACGCACGCTTCATCTGCATGCCACCTAATCTTCGGGGTGTTGTGTCTTAGAGCACGCAGTGGATAAAATCACTGAATCCACACGAGCCTCCGGCAGTTTAGAATATTTATGATAGAGAACAATAACAAGGTAAATTAGGATGGAGCTCTGGCTTGGGTTTTAAATTTCCCAGATTTTACAAGTCCAAGCATTCTTTTGCCATCCTGACAGGGTTTAATACTCAAGATATGAGCTTCAAGGCCTTGTGAGGGTAATCAGATTTTAACTATGCTTTCACGTTTAGTTCTTAAGGAGTTTAAAAAATACAGTCATTAATTTGAATTGCGACTATTGCGACATACAGTTCTTGAAAATTTTACTGTCTGAGCTATTGACTGGATAACCATGACAAAAGCACTTCCCCAGCATCAGCTAAGCAGATCGTGGGCTCCTGCTGTACATGTTCCCCTGTCAGGGGAAAGGGGCCTTAGGAGCTGGTGGATATTTAGGAGTGGTGACATTATTTCCCTCCCAGCAAAAGCAAAACCCTTTTCCACCCTTTGGTCTTCTCCTAAAATACCAGTATCATAAAACTGTCTTTTAAAACGTTTTTTTTTTCCCCCAAAGATACAAAATGTTGATATGGAAGGGGAATTTTTCAAGAGGAAATCTGAATATCTGCTGTTATGAATATGGAGGCAGGCTTGGGTTCGGTTAGTGCATAACTGCCTGGACAGGGCCTTATTTCAGACCTTGACTCTGGCATTGGCTCCACAGAGCTGCCTGCTGCAGCAGCGTAGAGGTTAATGCTGGCCGCAGCTCTGCTGTGGAAAGCAGATGAGTAATCCCACCTTTGGAGGGTGACACTTCCTCACACATCCTCAGTATAAACAATGCGCAGGCAGCGGGGTATTTGCTGGCAAGGTATATTTCTGTGGGAGGTAGGGAGCAAATGAAGAGGCAATAAAAAGAGACTTAGATAGTTGAAAACTACAAATCTCAACGTGGCAAACAGTTCAGAGCATGGTAGCTGGCCAAGTGGAGGAATCTTAAGTGTGCAAACACACGTCTAATCTCTGAGACCCTCCAGGTGGATCTGTGGCAGGGAAATGTCCTGCTGCATTTCACCTAGTGTGTTCTCTAGACCCCACAGAGGAACCCCTCTGAGTTTCTTCCTAGCCCTTCTGCTCGTGTTGTCATCCTGGCCTTTTGTCTAGTCAGTGTCTCTTCTCTTTATATTTGTCTCCAGATGCTTCTTGGGAGACTGGAGTCTAACCTAAACATACCATTTCTTTTTGATGTGCATGACTCTCCCTTTCATCAACTAGGAATCCTTCACAAGAGCTTAAGAGGCATCTGGAAATATCCACCCAGGCTTCACATTGTCCTATGGAGGAGAACTTTTACATCTGTTAAAGGAGAGACATGTCCCCCACACCTCACCTCCCAGTAGGCAGGTAGTGGTCTCTAGGATGCGGTCTTTCTGAGAGCTGTAGAGACCACATTACTCTGCACTTACTTTTCCTGTGTGTGGAACTGATGCACAGTATTGGGTCAGTTCTCCGTCCCCCCCCCCCCCCCCCCGCCATCATGGGAAATCTTTTAGAAATATTGTAATGGGAGATTAACTAGTTCTCTACGTCAATTTTGGGAAATTTGTTATGTGGTGCTAGTCTGAAGAGTGGTTTCGCAAACATCATGCATGAAGAAACAAATAGATTTTTTTAAAAGTGCAAAGAGACTTATATAGTTGCATGATGGCTAGAAGCATGTTTCTAAATGCCTTTGAAGATCCAGGAAAAGTTGGCTTGAGGTGGATTTATAAATTTCCTTACCTAAGCTGAAGGATATTTGTGACTCCAGTGTTAAAACAAGCAAGAAATCATAAAAGCAAATTAAGTACCTAGTTTCTGGACAGAGCAGTGAGAATGATCTTTTAAAATATGATCCGTAGATTCTGGGTCATCCATACCCAGTCTGTAATCATGTCTTGCTACCACCACCATGTTCTCTGGGCTCTAGCCCTACATGCTGAACCCACCAAGTTCTTCTCTACCTCAGATCCTTTACATATGCTGT
Organism: Acinonyx jubatus; assembly: GCF_027475565.1. NCBI lineage: Eukaryota > Metazoa > Chordata > Mammalia > Carnivora > Felidae > Acinonyx > Acinonyx jubatus. The sequence continues at coordinate 50,776,452 of NC_069391.1, read as the reverse complement.
TTCCTCTGGCCCTGATGGGCTTCCCAGCCACTCTACATCTGCTAAATTTTTCTCACTCCTGAGTATTATTATTTTTTTTTAATTTATTTTGAGAGAGAGAGAGAAAATCCCAAGCAGGCTCTGTATGGCCAGCACAAAGCTCGATACAAAGCTCACACTTAAGAACAGAGCTACCCACGTGCCCCCCGAATACTGGGTTTTAATATCTTTTTTTCCCCAAGCAGGCCATCTTCTTTGAACCCCTAGTCTTGTTTACCTCCCTCCCATTATCCATCTTAATTGCCTACAGTATATGTTTTAGAGCCTTATCTCAACTAGGAATACGTGGCCACTTGGATGGTTGTTTTTCATTGTCTCCTGGGCTAGGCTATAAGTTATAAGGGCAAGGAAATCTGCTTCCTTGTCCATCATTGTGTTTTCCACACTCAGCACAGAGTATGGTGCATAGAAGTATCTAAAAGAAGTATCTAAATACTTCTAAATAAATAATGGATGGGTAGAAAAATGGATAGGTGGAAAAATAGATTCTTGGAAGAATAAATGGAAGAATGGATGAAAGAATGAAGGATGCTTAAAATAGTAATCTAGAATAAGTTTTGCATTTATTCAATTAGTAGTCTGAGTTTAATCACCTTAACCAAAAATCAGAAGATAAGCCCTCTCATCCCTAGATGCCACTTGGGAATCCCAGTTCCCAGGGATTTCCAGTTCTCCTGGGAAGCTGGAAAAAAAAAAAAATTTGTACAAAAAGAAGAGACCACAGGGGCACTGCCTTCCTGGGACTCTTTGTTTAATATATAACAGCCCTATTTACTTTTGTCATTGTCCTATCATAAGATTAACCACTGAAGAGAAAATGCTACACTTCATCGGTATTTATGCCATTTGTTGTATTTCAAACTGTAATGCTTCAATATTGTGAATATTGTGAACATGCTCTTTTTTCAATGAATATAACTCTAAGTGAGGATTATGAGATGAATGGACTTTTACTGATACAATATAAATACTAGCATTGCTTACTTAAGGAAAACTATGTAAAATCCTACACCTTTGACCCATGAAATGGGTCTCACCAGTTCTTTCCAAAGCAGAGAACTTTCTTTCTCCTTGTGTTGTGAATACACAGAGAGACTCTATTAAAACATTTTTTGTCTGTACATCTATTATATTGCTACACCATTTTATTTTATGAATAAGCCAAGGAGGAACGTTTGCCTCTCATAAATCTTTTACAAGAACAATTCCAGCAAAAGAAACCGCAGATGTAACTGCCAGTTTTAAATTTCTAACAAATTACTCTGCCAGCCCCACGTGTGCTTCCAAGTTGAAAGCTCGCAATACTTGGAAATTTTATGGAGATTCCTGCATTTTAGCTTTGGGATGAACTTAGCCAATGCTAAAATCATGTTCTTATTTAAGCCTAAGGAATAATGGTGTTTAATGTTTACTTAAGACTAACCTCTGCTACTTTGTCCCTGTCTACTATCTTGCCTGCCTTTGATTCCTTTCTTCACAGATGTCCCCAGTTTTCCATTGAATTCTGTGTTTCATTGGCTTGCACGTATGACAAACACAAACTCTTGGTGTCAAAAGTAACACTCATCATGTGGTCTCCCCTGAGTACATTAATTCTCCTACTGGACTGTTGGGTCCTTGTGCAAGGAGGATGCACGTCACCTTGGTACCTCTCAACGCTGTACAGTGACCCGTGTCTTGAGGATGTTTAGTTAATGTTTATAGAATGAAGCCAAAATAAGTATCTTTTTTGGCTGTTGTTGAGTTATTTATGGTACTAATTTTGTGCCACATATTTTGTAAAAATTTTGAAATGTGTGAAAAACTGCCACTTCTTCATATGGGGGCATGGTGGTGATAGGGAAGCAAGCATCTTCAAACCTAATAACATTATGATGTATATGGCATATATTACAATACAACTTAGGGTATGACTTTAATAGACTTGAGTGGAACATAGAATTTTTTTCTCATAGATACTGATAAAGAAGTAGATAGTTTTATACACAGATATATACAAATATGACATCAGGTTCAAGGACTCTGTGTAAAAGCAAATACAAGGTCTACTCTTGAATGATTGCTCTTGACCTTGTAAAATCTTATGAAGAGATATTTGTGTATCCCTGTTTTTATACTTTCTAAGCTATAAAAGTGGGTTTCTACCTCACCTCATTAAATTTTGCAATATTACAGTTTGGAATTAAATAAAAATACAGAATTTGGCTTGATTTTTCAGCCTGCATTATAAATCTAACTTTGGTAACATTTTAAGTTCTCTTTATGTGTGTTTTTTCCTAACTCAAAAGTCTTTAACAAATCTTTCTTTAAAAAAAAAAATTCAACTTATTGAATAGGTAATACAGTCACATGGCACAAACCAGTATATGATATGTCTCTTTTCCTCTGACCCCCAGCTACCCTGTTTTGCTTCATGGATTTAATTACTGTTTACTATGACTTATGTATCTTTCCAGAGTTAGTTTAGATTTACATATGCTTACACATACACATGTGTGCTTTGTGTGTGTGTGTGTGTGTGTGTGTGTGTGTGAGTGTGTGTGTGTGTTAAATGCAAGTGGTAGCATCCTATATACCTTACTTTGCACCTGCTTTCACTTTAGAGCATATGTTCAATCCTTTCTTTTACCCTGGGTCAAATATTTGTGTTACAGTGACTTTCCATTTGTGGGTTCATGTGAATGTCTGTTGCAAGTCTGTTCAGTAACTGTTGTATGTAATTGAGATAATCTGTAAAATGACCCTATGGGCTAAGCCACCTGCAATATTTTGCTTTCTTTATTACAAAAATGGATAAGACTCTGGCTTCTGTCCATTGAGGGTCACAGTCTCTGTGATTATCCTTATTACCAGCTTCAGTTTCTGACATGTTGGGCAAGATGAAACACAAAACTACTTTAGTAAGCCGCCTATAGAAATTTGGCAAAGAAACAAGAAATGCCTATCATTTATTTCTTATTATATTCCGCCTGCTTAAAAAATGTCTTTCATTTTTGCTCTGACATGTCTACTCTACTGATTTCAGTCACTAATTCTTCTCATCACCCCCACCCCAACTTTTAGAAATTCTAAGGTCCTGTGTTTACTTGCTTAGAATCCCATTGCTGTCCTTCTACACATTTAGCATATTTGCACATTACCTTGTTAATCAGCTTTTCAGCTTGTCCTTGCTGGACCAGAAAATGTCAGGGATGGGAAAACATCTTTTCTTGTCCTCTTTTATTTCTTTACCTAAGAAGTTAAAAAGGAACTGTGTCATTGACTCAAACTGAACTAGAGCAGAATTCTGCCTGTTAGTGGGGTGGCAATAATAATTCTGTGACTCACACTCTTGCAGTAAGGTGCTTAGTATCATGTGTTCTAAGAGTAGATTTCTGCCTTTTTGTTTGTTTGTTTGTTTATGGTTCAGACAGTCCAAATTCTGTACTTCTAAGGCAGGGAGTGGGAGTAAGAGAAGAAAGAATGATGACTTATTAGAAAGTCTTGTTCCAACCTAAATAGTTGTGCTTAACTAGTCATGTGTCATTAGACAAGCCATTCAGCATCTCTGATGATGGCATCTTCAACTACTCTGAGCAGAAGTCGGCATGTTTACTTTCATGTAGCTTTCATTTGCTTCCCATTGGATTCTCATTTTTCTGATGTCTTGTTACATTTATTTGTGCCACAAATCATGGTAGCCTCGGTTTTCACTCCTGTGGAAAGTGGTGCTACTCACCATTTCTCTGACTTTCAGTGCTGCTATGGAGATCAAACAAGGATACTATATGTGTGATACTACAAATATCTGCAGATACAAAATATTAGTATACTCTTTCTTTATATGTGTACTGGAGCTGAACTCTAATTGCTTCACGTGAACCACTCTTGTTTCCTCAAGGAGGATGGGGTTAGTCAGCTCCAGAGAAGGCGGAACTGTTGCTCTGTGCACCGTACTCCCTGCATTCACTCCTCTTTGAAATGCACTTGTCTAATGTTGGTGTCAGATCATTTGAAAAAAAGTTCCTCTTAAATACAGAGAACAAACTGAGGCTTGCAGGAGGGGGTGGGGGGGGTTGGGGGTTGGGCTAACGGGCATTGAGGAGGGCATTTGTTGGGATGAGCACTTGTTATATGGAAGTGATGAATCACTGGGTTTTACTCCTGAAACCAATACTGCTTTGTATGTTAACTAACTTGAATTTAAATAAATAAAATAAATAAATAAAATTATCGAAATTTGAAAGAAAAAAAAAAGAAGCAAGTTCCAATTGCCAGTTCTCTCTTACAAGTCATTCTTTTCTGTATTTCAAGGAGATGAGTTTACGGTTAGTCTAGTTGAGTCTGTGCAATGAGTAAAATGCATTGGCAGTTTCAGACTCTCTAATAGAAATGCTTTGAATTACCTACAGATAATTCTTCCTCAGTTTTCAATAGAAAACTGCCCAATCATTTGTGCACAGAATCTGAAGACTAGGAAAAGGCTGCACGGTATTTTCTCCCACATTTACCCAGAGACAGGACAGAGAAGTACAGGTTACAGTCCAGTGAGTTGGGGCCGTGCACAAGTGACACATGGCAATCCAAATCTCTGCCTTAGGGGTGCCTTCACGCCCAGTGGCAGATTAATAAAAACAAGAAGAATGGGCATTTTGTGAATCACATAGTTTCCTTAAAAGAGACATGGCTAAGACAGACCTAGAAAAAAGCTGATCATTTAGGATAACATAAAATCTTTCATCTTTACTTTCAGAATATTTCTAATGACTCCATTTCTGGAACATTCCAGATTTAGAATTTTTTTTTCCTGAATGAAAAATGTTATGATTGACTTGTGTATGAATGTTAGAGAATATGCTCATTTTAGGCTAGCCTTTTCAAATAAAGGCAAATCAGAATTTAACATTGAATTATCAGTTACTGAACATTAAAATAGCTTGCAAAGCGTCACAGAATATATTTGAATGCTGTTGATTTTCTTGAGTATATAATATAATTTATAATAAATGAGGGAAGATTTATAATCAGTTATCCTTTTATTCAGCAAATACTTATATATTTCCATGTATAAGTTAGTGTTAAGGAAGAAAGTTGGAAATTTATGAGGAATAAGATATCATTTTGAATAGTCTGAATTAGGAGAAGAGTCACAGCATAAATATTTGGAATGAAGGAATTGAACAAGATTCTAAAAACGAATAATGCCTAATTAAATAATTGTGTTTTATCCATTCAATCTGTGGGGCTTAGTGATGGTACTGAAAAACAATTCTAATGCTTTTCAAAATTCAACTGAAAAATTATTTTTCAAATTTTTCCTGTGATTTATGGCCACTTTGATGAAACCTTCCATTAACAGATATTTGCTAAGATTACTTCCTCCTTAAATTTCCTTAAATTTACTGCCATTTTGTTCCTTAGGATGTTGAAAGGAAACTATTTTGCATAGCACATTATGCCAAGAGAAAATCACTTTATTAAATAAATTTAAGTAATATACTATATTGCTATTACATAAGACTTCATATTTTGAAGAATAAGTTGGTGTCCACCCTTTTATTTTGGAATAGTTAACTAAGGGCAGACTTTATTATCCAGGAGGAAAATATTCTATTGTGAAATGAATAACTTAAATGCATGTTCTCTTTTATCTAGCATGTTTGCGAAGTATTCCCTTTCAGTCCTGGATGAGGCCACAGGGATACAAACTGTTCAAAACAGGGATAATTCCAGTGCTCTTTTTCTGTTAGTCAAGCCAATGCAGGGAAAGAGCCAAGTTGAGTGGGACACATTGGGATGGTGGGTGCATCACCCAGGACAGAACAGTCATCCCCAGTCCTTGTGCCACAGGAAAGACTTTGTGGATAATCCATGCAGATTGCATGCTTTGATTTTGTTCATTTAATAAAATAATTGGAACAAGTAAACTAGAATCATGTTTTGAGTGTCTGCCCATGTATAACATTTTTGGACTGAGTAGTTAGGTTGTCACAAAACACCCTCTTTTCTCACAGCTTCTGCCTCTTGCTGTTGCAGAGACATTTGGCTCTGCACCTCCTTTACGAGCGGGTGTTCCACGCCAGAGCCAGGACTCCAATTTCCATCCTGGTTCAGAATCCGCAGTCACAGAACTCGATATTTTACCCCTCTATTGCCTCCTTTCTCTCCCTTCATTTATGGCATCATGTGTATTTTTATGAATCCCTTCCCTTTTTCAAAGTTAAAAGAAAGAAATAGGTAAACACAGATGCTCCTGCTGTAACTCCATATGGAAACCCACTTTCTAAATGAGCAAGTTGTAGATCTAAGAAATGAACTGAGCTGTCTGTCTCGAGCTTTTCCCTCTGGGAGTATGCAGCTGGATGGGATTCTTAATTCAAAAGAGCGAAAAGAAGGATATGCGTGTTGGGGGCGGGGTGTGTGCAACGGAAGGATCGATGTAGTCTGTAGGGACATGCAGGGAAAAATCTGCAAAATGTTAATCTCCACCATCCCAGATGATTCTCAGCCTATTCAGTTGTAGGTTTACAGTAGCATTCTAGAGACACTTGGAATTTGAGAAGTCAGGATTAGATGAACTTTCTGGCTATTTCTTGTACCATTCACAATTTAGGAGTCCTGTTTCATCAGAACCAAATCAAAAGGCTGTCTGTAGGAACATGAAGTCAAAGTTCTATTATCACCTCCTTGATCCATAATTTCTGTATTCACATTTAAGAATCCAGTTTATTAAAACAGATATAAGATTTGAGGGCAGTAACCCTTGTACATTTTTATAGTATAAACCTAGCACTGTGAACTTTCATGAGTGGTTAGGTGGGTCAATGAAAGGATTTTGTACATAGCTTAAAATTAATAATCAATGATTAGACTTCTGTGAAATCTTATTGGTTTCTTTGCTTCTTTTAATTTATAGACATACCATTTTTTTGAGGTTTGTAAATGGTAAATTCAGATTTTATATGTTTTTTTTTTGAAAACTTGGTAGATATTAGGTAGGCGAATAATTTCTGGAGATATCTTTGAGTCATGAAGTTGGAAAGAAATAAGAAATAGAATTGTTGCTGATCCCCAGCAGAATTATGCTAGTATTCAAAGACTGATTCATAGAGCTGTAGATTTTGCTTGGTGGGTTCAGAGTAAATCCGGGAACAAGGAGAGGGTTGATAAAGATATGGATTTTTAGTAAATACGTTTGAAGCATTCCGTACCATGGGGAAAAACAGTTTCAAACTTCCAAGAGCTTCTCTGCAGCTGGGAAAGTAAATTCCTATAAAACCTTTTTCACGGTTAACTCCAAAACATGAAGGCTGGCTTTAAACACTGTACTGACTCATGTCTTACCCAGAGGGACAGATTCCCAACTCTGTTAAGATGTGCCTGCAAGGATTTCCTGTACAGAGAGATAGAGTAGCTATTGCCTTTGCTGGTAATTTCTAATCATGGAGTGAGGAGACCACATGTCTTTCAGGATTTAGGTTTTCATCTTTAATTACAGTGGGTTAACCCATAGTGCCTCATCATTCCTTGCTCAAGATTCAGTCATTTGTATGCCTGCTTTATAATTAGTGCCTTTTTCATGTTCCATTATAATCTTGAGGTTTTCATTAAATCAGCTTACTTTGTAATTCAATTAATTTAAAAGTAAACTTGATATCACTACCATAAATGTAAAGTCAGTGACACAGGCCATAAGTCAAAGGTAACTAAACATACATGGAAAGAAAACAAAACAGTGTCCTTAAACTCTGTCCACTGTTGTCTGTCCCAGTCTCTTGTGCTTTAGGTCTCTTCATTTTTTGTTAAATGGGAGAGATTATCAAGTCTTCCAAAGAAGTTAAAGAATCGGACTACCACGATGATCCATAATCCCTCACTTAATCAGAATGATTGAAAGAGATGAGAAAAATAAACTTTTTGACTTATGATGTTATTTAATGCAGTGTAACTGTGTCCTTTCAGATTATCTTGCATATTCTGGAAAACAATTTGAATATACCTAAAATCCTGGGGACTGTCAGTAGTGAGGCATCCCACATCTCAGGAAACACTGCCATATAATAAAGTAAGGCTTTCAGCACAGAAACTGAAGCAACAATAACAAAATTACAGAGTGTATATTTCTCATATCCCTGGAATGCTAGCATCATCATTTAACTAGTTGGTTTTGAGTTACAAAAGGAAATATAGTAATAAATGTTTATAAACTTAAGATTCAAAGGTAGGGTTATGTAAACCTGGTTAGCTTTAAGGTGGCTTTCAAATACCTAAAATAATTTTATTTTTATTACATATTTGCACTCCAACCTTCTTGAAAATCATGTAATGATTCCTTTATGTGATATGTGCCTATATGTACAGAATGCACATGACTGTTATAAGATTAGCTCTTTACTGAATTACTATTCCTATATTTTTTAGGTAATGAATGACTGCTATCCTTCTTGAAATATTTTGTTGGTGTTTATTCCTTTAACTTCAACAGCAATTTCCGGGGAGATTTAAAAACAAATTATGACTGTCACATCCTGATAAGGACACTAACAGTGAGGTCAGTAGACAGGCTGTTAGATTGGAAACCAAAGTGGTTAACAGTATAGTGGACTCTTGGGGTGCCTGGGTAGCTCAGTTGGATAAGCGCCCAACTCTTCATCTTGGTTCCGGTCATGATGTCACAGTTCATGAGATCGAGCCCCACATTGGGCTCTGCACTGACTGTGCAGACCCCGCTTGGGATTCTCTCTCTCTCTCTCTCTCTCTCTCTCTCTCTCTCTCTGCTCCCCCCCCCGCCCCCGCTCACTCACTCTCTACCAAATAAATAAATACACTTAAAAAAAAAAAAAAGAACACAGCAGACTCTGCATTGTAATCTTAGCTCTACTGTTTACTATCCATGTAGCTTTGGTCAAGTTACTTAATCTTTTTGTGCCTGTTTTTCACTGGTAACATAACAACAATAACAGCAGTCTCTGCTTCATTTATTGTACTTAAAAAGTCAATATATGTATATAATGTTTAGAGCAATACCTCACATGCCGTAAACATTCAGAAACATTAGTTGATATTACTACAGTTACTATTTACCCTTGATGGCCTTTTGCCATAATATGAGATATGAAATAGAAAGCATAAAACTACACTGAAACCGTAATCATTATCACCCCCTTGTCATATTTTAGTGATTGTAAGTAGTGGGCAACTTAGGTTAAACATAAAATATTCCTGAGTTTGAAAATTACTGTTATTCTACTTCAAATCTTCCTGAGGATATTACACAGTACGAAGGGATATTATTCATAGGAGGGCTGGCGTAATACTCAGCACATAGAGCTGTCGATGGTGCTAAGCTTTACAACAGCAGTAGGACGTAGGAACTTGGAGAATCTAGTTTGGAGGCATGCCACCACAGTGATTAAAAGCTTGTAAAATAAGATCTATGGAGGAAGGCTAAAGAAATTTGGATTGTTTACCCTGGAGAAGAGAAGACTTAAGGGTGATTTAGTGCTGTTATTGAAGCTAAGAGGGTTCTTTTTTAGAGTCTCATGGTAAGCTTTTCTGTAGCTCTCCCGAGATCCAAACAGGAGAAGGTGGGCTGACAGTGCAGCACAAAGGATTTAGGGTAGGTAAGAAAAGCTTTTCAACAGCAGCATTTTTTAATAATTTGAAAGGGGGACTGTGTGAGTTTTTTTTCTAGAGGTTTAGTAATAATCATTTGAAGTGGTTTGATCTGGTCCTGCCTTGAGGCATGGGAATGGGGTATTTTGCTGTAATGTCACCTTCCACAAATCAGTAAAGGACTGGCCCACCCGACTCTCAGAATAGCTATTTTATTAAGACAACAACTCTTCCCATCAGCACGAGTGTTAAGTAGCCCCAAATAGTAGAGCCCACCAGGAAGGGCTGCAATCTAGGTTTATTAAGTAGAAACACAAACATATCAGTCCTGGGGACGAAGGCTCTCAGCTTGAGCCATGATTAACTGTGCATCCCGCTGGATCCTTCTGTAAGTTGTTCGAGTTGTCAATCTAGAAATTTTAATATATTTAACAAGTTTTCACCAGACACACTCTGTGTGATAATAACTATGCTAAGTTCTAAGGATATAAAAACAAGTAAGACATATTCTTTACCTTCAAGAAACTCATACTCAGGATGTAAAAAAAAACAATTACAATGCAGTATGTTTCCTTAGGAGCATTTTGCTCTGGGATCCTAGCGGAGAATGCCTAACATGGCCTCGTTGGGTCAGGGAAGTTTCCAATGGATGTGGCCCTTCACATAATTCTAAAAGGATGAATAGGGTTTACCATATGAATTTCAAAACAAAAGAACAAAACTGCAGGAAATTCCATGTATATGGAACAGCATGTGCAAAGACATGAAGATATAAGGAAGAATGGATTATTTAGGTAATTAACTATATGTTTAGAACTGCTCTACCAGTAGGATACATTAACCACAGGTGGCCAGTAAGTACTTGAAATGTGATATCTAGGGACATCTGGGTGGCTCAGTCAGTTAAGCATCTGACTTTGGCTCAGGTCATGATCTTGTGGTTCATGAGTTTGAGCCCCCCATCAGGCTCTGGGCTGACAGCTCAGAGCCTGGAGCCTGCTTCAGATTCTGTGACCCTCTCTCTCTCTGCCCCACCCCTGCTTGTCCTCTGTCTTTCTCTTTCAAAAATGAATAAACATTAAAAACAAAAAAGAAATGTGATATCTGAATTAAGATATGCTTTGAGTATAACACAAAGAGATTTCAAAGACTTAATACAAAAAAGAATATATTTCACTATAGTTTTTTTTATGTGTTACATGTTGAAATGGTGTTATATTGAGATAAAGAAAATAGGTCATTGAAACTAATTTCACCAATTTTGTATTACTTTTTTTAATGTGGATACTAGAAAAATTTTAATTACATATATGGCTCACATTGGAGGTTTGCATTACATTTCTTTTGGAATGCCCTATAATATAAAGTTCTGCTGCAGTGAGGCAAACAGTGGGAGATGAAGCTGGAGAAGTATTCATGAATGATATTACCATGGAAGAGTAGATTTAGAAATTTTATCTGCAATTCACAGTATAAAATACATAATATACTGCAACTTATTGCACACACACACACACACACACACACAGAAACATGCATAGAAACCAAAACAAAAAGTTTGCAAGTTTACTCCTCTGCTTTGCAGTACACGCTGATATTCTCTATCCTATTCTATTTCATATTATTTCAATGCTGGTTGAAACCCATTAAATAGATTTCAGAATCCACTAATCCACTATTGGATCACAATTTACAGTTTTAAAAATGCTGAAATATAATCTGATTAACTAATCTGGGCTTTGTCCTTTAGTTGCTGATGTGCCTTTTTTCGGTACTGTGAATACTATTGGATTTATCTGTAGAATCTATCCACATGTGTAAAGGGGATTGGGTAGAATTGAGGAAATTACCAGATGGCAAACATGGAGTTGAAATCACTTCAACAGTCCATGAGAAATATCAGGATGCTGTAAACTATAGCCATGGCATTAGCAGTAAAGAGATGATAATCAGGGAAAAGGTGGTGAAGAGTAAGGGAAACGCTACTTAGAAGGTATATTTAATAATGGAATTCAGTAGGTGATTGGAGGTGAGGCGGGAGAGTGTAAGGGTCAATATATAGTCTTTGGTTTCTAGTTTGAGTGACAAGATGGAGGTGGTGCCATCTGCAGTGATAAAGAATATAGACAGAACCAATTTGGGGAAAGTGAATTCAGGTTTAGACATACTGATTGGAGATGCCTGCATGATATGTAGAATGAACCATTGGGCAAAGTCAACAGTGTTTAGCTTAGATATGAGACTGTAAGTATAAATGGAAGAACCCAAGGACAGTGTGTGGAATGAAAAGAGAGTAGGGAAGAGGACTGAATTCTGAGAAATATGAACATGTGAAAATCCATAAAAAGGACAAAAGAGGACAGTGTAGGAGAACACGATCTAGTGAAGCCAGGGAAGGAGAGGGTGTCAATGATGAGTGACAGCTAGTCATTCCACAGAAAGTCAAATGCTGGGAAAAGCCAGTCTGATTTGGTCTAGGAGGCTATTAATAAAAGATGCTTCCATTCAGGCTTAGGATACTGCAGTTGGGTGAAAAACTATCAGAAAGGAAACAAACATGATAAACTGTATACAGTTTTTCAAGAATTTTGTCTGGGGAGGGAATATGAGATTAAGGAATGGCAAGAAAGAGATCAGGAATAAGAATGCATGAGTAGATGAACAAATGACAGAAAATGGAGGACGCAACCTTAAGCAAGTGTTTTTGGCCATTGAATTTTTTTTAATTTTAAGAAGGAAAAGATTTGAATTTCCTTATAAGCTAAGATAAATGGGCCAATGGAGAAAAATCATGGAAGATTTTAATGAAGAAAAGCACTCGAGGAGATAAAGAGATCTTACAGCTGAACCAGAAGCCATGGAATGAAGAGTAAAGGGACAGGACTAGATAGGGAGAATGGGGGAGAATGAGAGGGCTGTGGAGACATATGATGGTTGCTGAGCAAAATAGAAGGATCCTTTCCCCAGTCCCATCCTGGGGACTGGACAGTGTATAGCTGGTGGTGCTGGATACAAAGGATATGCCCTTCATCAGCATCACTCATCAGCCTGGATGAGAAGAAACAAAGCAAGAAAAGACGAGAGGGATCAAAGAAGTAAGGACCTTAATGAGGTCAGAAATCAAGTGGATTTGGAATAAAACAGGACAATGAAGTAAGTGAGAGGACACAATAGTCAGGATTTAAGGTTCAAAGATCAGTTTTCTGAGATAGAGGCTTTGTGCAGAATGGCATGTACTCAAGGTGACTGTAATCCCACGAGAACAAGTGAGCCGGATAGAGAACTATAATTCAAATGACAAAGCTAATTTGTTGTTTGTTATTGGATGTTTTCAGGTCTAAAATATTTAAAGATTTAGTCATTCCAGACAATATCCATGTAAGCACTTTAGACTTTATTTGGATAAAAGAAGAAGTATGTGTATGTGTTTGTGTGCTCCTCATTCTGTCCAGATACCTGGATTGATGGGCATTGATGATGAGAATGATGGGGATTCCTACCTCATACAAAAGGATCCACATGGTGTATAAATAGTTAAGTGAAGTGTAGTTCAGGATTCAATTAAAAGGTTAGTAAGTGGTTGTGTTGTTTTTACAAATTCTCAAATGTGACACATACTATTATTAAATTATTAGAATATGGCAAGATGTAATGAATGCTAATAAATTCAGTGGGCAATCATAATAAAGTTGATTTCAGGTGCAAGTGAAGTGACCTTTGTCAGTGGTCACTTTTAGACCCGTGTCTTTTATACACGTGTCTAGCAGAGCGCAAGCAAACATATGAAAGGAAGGTGTCTTGTTGAGAAGTTTCGTGTATCAGGGTATATCCTTAAAAAAGTAGATAACTGGGGCGCCTGGGTGGCTCAGTGGGTTAAGCATCCGACTTCGGCTCAGGTCATGATCTTGCGGTCCGTGAGTTCGAGCCCCGTGTCAGGCTCTGTGCTAACAGCTCAGAGCCTGGAGCCTGTTTCAGATTCTGTGTCTTCCTCTCTCTCTGACCCTCCCCTGTTCATGCTGTCTTTCCCTGTCTCAAAAATAAATAAACATTAAAAAAAATTAAAAAAAAAAAGTAGATAACTGTTGTAGGCATGTGCCAATACCTCAGAGAGCAGCCAGTGAGTTAGTTGATATACTGTGTGTTCTGGGATGACTCAATTGGGGGAGCTTGGACGGCAGTGCTAGAGAGATCCAGTGAGGGGTGCTAAATAATGAGATGCATCAGCCTCACTTTCTGTGTGCCCATTGCAGGAACATGATCCTCAACTCTATCCCCATTTGAGAAAAAAGACTCTGAGTTCTGTTTTCACACAGAGCAAGCATAACAGTGCCAAGCCCTTGACAGTGCCAGAAACTTCCTAAGGCTCTTAGTTATTCTGGCAACTATTAGAACAAGAACATTGCCCTTTCTGTGGCCAAGCTTGTGTTTTCCGGGTGGTCCAAAAGCCATGGGCCTTGGGGATCCTACTTTTGGACAGTATTTGTCATTTTGTTCTTGTTTTTCAAGGAAATGGTAGTTGCAAAAGCACAAACATGGACAGATTGAAAGCTTCTCTGAGTGTTTTTCTTTACTTTCAGTGGCAACTGTTGGTTTTTATGCTTCTTACTACTGTTATGCAAAGCATGATTTCATGGGATGGTCACATTGCTAGATGTGCAACAATAGGAATAAAGTAAATGTGTGGGGCACCTGGGGGGCTCAGTCGGTTGAGTGTCTGACTTTGGGTCAGGTCATGATCTCACAGTTCGTGGGTTTGAGCCCTGCATTGGGCTCTGTGCTGGCAGCTCAGAGCCTGGAGCCTGCTTCAGATTCTGTGTCTCCCTCTCTTTCTGCCCCTCCCCTGCTCACGCTCTGTCTCTCTAAAAATAAATAAATGTTAAAAAAAATTAAGAAAAAGGAATAAAGTAAATGTGACCCTCAAATGTGAGTCACAGTAGAGAAACCCAAGGCTACAGAGTGCTACAGTGTTAGGTCATTTGCCCACATCTTGTAAAGGTTCCTGGATTTATATTTGACAAGTTAAGCCCTGCAGATCTTGACCTATGCTTCAGAACGAACAGTTTGCTAGTACACTGCATGAATCATGTGTAGGAACTCAGCTATAGTGTGGTTTGTTTTTAAAGTAGAGAATGTTATTTTTCTACCTTACAAATAATGTGCCTTAAACATTGGTATTGCCAAAGATTGGTCATAAGTGGATATCTCAGAGGTGGCATTGCTCAGAGAGGAAAAGCAAGCAAGCAAACAAACAAACAAACAAACAAACATCACCTGTAATTCTTATCAACGTGTTGTATAAGGTCCACTTTGAAGGGTTAGTAGCCATTAGGGTGACAATTTTCTGTGCCTATTGAGCACTCAGAAGGGTGATGAATCAATCCGCCAGTTCACTCTACCAGGGGCTGACATGCAAAACCACCTGCTGGCTTAGACAACATCTCTTTTCTTTCCCAAAGACAAAATGATACAGTTCCTTGCAAGTAAGGATTTTATCTGTTATATATACATTTGCAGCTTAGGGGCAACACTGAGGGTAATTTGTGTGGTGTTCAGTTAAGACTGGTTCCCTGTTTAGGAATTGAGATAATGAAGTTGATATGTAGATAGTTTCCCATTGAGTAGATTAATAGAGTTGTCATCATGGTCATTGTTATCTTCATCAATGAATCACACTTAAGTTCAGGACATTAGAAGAGGCTCAGAACAGGCACACCATGCCCATCACCACATGTTTTCCTTTCTTCCAAATTCCAGGATTTCTTGCAATATACCTTTCTTGCAAATATACCTACTGTCAGCTCTTCAAGGTAACCCCCAAAGTCCATGATACACAAGATTGTTGTGTACGACATAACCTGTATTGTGTGCCCTGGGAGAATTTTGCATGGCGATGAGTGATTTGGCCCAGATGGGTGCCCAGCCTGATGAGCATCCACATCTCAGCTGATTTTGCTGCCTTCTACTTAGTCACTTGAACTCTTGTGAAGAGCTACTAGGAGCTAATGGGGTTATATCTGTGTTTTCATTTATATTTCTACATTTGTAGAGGAGGTTTCATGCTAGAGTGGTATTTGCAACTGGGCATTGGTGAAGGCCTGTTGAGAGGGTCGTTGTGCATGTCTAGAAGCAGCACAGAATCCTCTCTTTCCTGAGTGAAACTAGTAGGACTACTTTCACTGATAAATAAATCATGCTGTTATGTTTTTAAAACATTGCATGCGTTTTCAATACCCATGGAATTGTAGGCAGATGAGAGAAAACATGAAGGGGCTCTGGCAAGGAATTAAAAATAATGGGTTCTGATTCCCACTAAGTGGGTGACCTTGAGGAAGTCACCTGGCATCTGGGGCCTGGGTGTCATCATTTGCTAAATAAGGTAGTTCTAGTTCTAACTTCAGAATACACTTGGGGACTAGGAATTCTACGTCAGTATCCTCAAGCCCTATTTTAGGTTAATGCTCTAAGAGATGACTTTGCAGAGATCACCAGCCTGACTTATGCTTGGCTCATAAAACTCTGAATTTCTTGCATTAAAGAGTGTGAGGTGCAGGAGGAATCAAGTTTATTTTTTAGTGAATGGTCTATGTTGTTAGGTTCATTTCTCATTTCGTGGAGCACCTCAAATTCCCTAAATTTTGAGCTGGGAACAGGACATTAAAAACCATATCCCTCTTCTGTGGCACTGGCCCAAGGTGCCCACCAGCTGGCCCATCTGCTGGGGCACATCTGCTCTAATAACAGGCAACTCAGGCTTCCCTCTGGCTTAACAAACATCTTTTAGAGTTTCTAGGGTCATTGACTTTTATAAAACTGTAAACACAATGCAGGAAGCTCCATCCAGGATATCCAGGCACTGCCAAAGAATGTGGTGCTTGGGATGGAGATGCCTGCAAATAGATGTGACATAGAAGAGATAAAAGGGGATGTTGTCTGTTCTCAGTGGCCACAGAGGAGAGCGTTCAGCAGCATTTGTAGGAGAGGGGAGAAGGGGTCATTGAGTTTTCAGGGGCCTTGTCTCATGCACTGCCCTTGACCTTGTGTGCTCTGGATTTCATCCCTGGAATGGTTCAGGGAGGCGAGCTCTGGAGGTTCCTGCTTTGCTGCTTGTATTGCATAAAGCTTAGAAATCCCTAAGGGTTTCCATGGGTCTGCTGTGTTTACGTGAGAAATATTCAATGGTGGCAGTAGCTTCCTTCTTCTGTAAGGCTTCTTTTGCCTCTTACTTTGGCCATTCTTTCTTTGGCAAATTTATTTCTCAGCTTTGAGTTCTTCGTACTCAGAAAGGGATGCTATACAGCCACTCAGAACAAATTTATTTGAAATGAATGTACATTCCTTATTTCTCTCCCTGCATTCCTCCCTCTCTCTTTCCTTCTTTTACTTTCTTCCTCTCCCTATCCATCCCCTCTCTTCCTGTCTTCCTCTCTCCTTCTCCCTCCCTCCCTTCCTTCCTTCCTTCCTTCCTTCCTTCCTTCCTTCCTTCCTTCCTTCCTTCTTTCCTTCCCTCCTTCCCTTCTGTTCTCCAGTTTCCCCTTCCTTTCTTCTTTTATAAAAGTTCTGTGATGGTGAAAATAAATTACTTCTGTCTGATCCCTGATGCACATCTTTTACTATAATGTTATAATGGTAATTGATGTTTGTATCATTTCTTATTCTAATGAAAATACTGTAATAGCTGTTATTTAAATGATTAAAACTCCTGTAACATGAAGAATGCAAGGTATACTTCTTTGCATTTTTATTTTATTATTTAAAAAAATTTTTTTAATATTCATTTTTGAGAGACAGAGACAGAGCATGAGTAGGGGAGGGGCAGAGACAGAGGGGGACACAGAATCTGAAGCAGGGTCCAGCCTCTGAGTTGTCAGCACAGAACCCGACGCGGGGCTCGAACTCACGGACTGTGAGATCATGACCTGAGCTGAAGTCAGACGCTTAACCGACTGAGTCACCCAGGCATCCCATACTTCTATGCATTTTTACAAATGAAGCACCTAATCTGAGGTCACAGTCAATGTCTAAAAGTTTTATTTGAAGCAAAAAAGCCATAGTAGTTTAACCTATATGGGAGCCACTGATGATTCTCAGGACTCATTCTACCCAACCCTACTTTTCTGAGACTGTACTTTGTTTACTATGTAAATAAAATGTAGTTGGAAGAAGTCAGTTTCAATATAAAGGTCTTATAAAAGTCAACTACATTACTTTATAGCACACCAAAATAATTTAGTTTTGTCCTTATACCCTGGATGACTGCATTGATTTATCCAAGAAGGAAAAAAGTTTCATTTCTAAAGGAAGAAAGTGCAACAAAATAATAGCCAGTATCAGAAGGTGAATTAGGGAGGGAGGGTAACATCCTTCGCCTGAGCCCACCCTGGGAAGGCTGTGTGACCCCAACAGAAGGCCACACCTCCTTAACGTTGGCCCAGCCTTTGAGGCATTTCCATACTCAGGGCCAAGCTAATCTTGGGAAGTTCCTGTTGAAGGCAGTGGTGCATGTAAAATGTGTTGACTGAATATTTATTGATAAGCTATTAATTAAATCCTAAGAACCTCAAACTGGCATTTAATCTGTCTGAATTCCAAAGGAATTAGTGTAGTGTTTACACAAATAAACTCACCTAAGTATTGCACAGTGTAAACATCTCCTCGTGTTGAGCGCCCAATTCAAGAGTGAGGATATTAGTTTCTCTCTTTTACTAGGTTCTTGTTTGGTTTTTCTGCACAAGGTCGCGTTTAATAATTGTGACTTTCTCAAATCCTTTGAAACAAAGGTCTGCTCCTATAGTTTGGCCGTTTATTTTGTTCACTTTCTTTGTGTGGATAGCTGAGCCCTAATAAAACCATTGCTCAATATAGGAAATACCTGGAATGTTTTATGAAATTTAGGTCATGACTATGTTGATGTGCTACTAGATTAATATATTATTGTGCACATATTATGTTATCCTTCTGCAGGCCAGATATTGTCTTCCTTGTTGGGCGGACACAAGTAAACAGTACTGACATAGTTCATGTCTCTAAGGAAGTTGCAGAAAAAAGATAAGCAAACACATGCATGGTTACAAGTGGTTATAAGTACTATGACAGAAATGATGAGGACACAGTGATAAAAATAATGCCTTGATGGGGTGATCAAAAAAGAACTGTCTGATGAGCTGAGCATTAAACTGAGTCTTGAGAAAGAATTAGAAGGACCCTGTTTTTGGATAGGAGTGCTTTGAAGTGTATTCCAGTGAAAACAGCATTTCAAGACCTCTTAGAGGCTTGTATAGGCAACTAAGTTTGGCCACTGTGTCTGCCTCGTGTGCCTAAT